>NC_047131.1:12681976-13034822 GCF_009829125.3 Periophthalmus magnuspinnatus | reverse complement strand
CAGGTCAGAACTGTTTCCACACAGTTCCCATCAATCTCTTCCCTCTTAATGTTGCATTCTCACTCTTGAAAAATGCAGCATGACAGAGAATGAAGTGGTTGGGATAGTCATACGCAGTTGATTCCCATGATTCTTAGGGACGAATGTTGATTGGATGAAAATCAGTGATCATCTCAGTAGCTTCTCTATTAGTTATTCCTGAGCAATATGCTTTGTAAAATGCATAGGTTACGTTTTTCAGTCTTTTTTTCTCAATTAACTGCATTTACACTATACACTGCATACTATAAAGGCCTTTGATCTCAACCAGAACAAATTTAAATCAGGTAAAGGCCCAATAACACAAACCAGTCTCCTCATTGAGAAACCCTCCCCTGGGCTCCTATGTCAGGCCCTCTGCAGACACATTGTTACCCAGTGCCGCTTACACAACTCAGGCCGCACTAGTACTCTGGCTCTGGTCTATTCTGGTGCGAGCGTGTGCTATCATGTGATATGAGCAGAGGCTGAGCCAAGACCAGGGCTCACATTCACGTCATGCTTTTAAAAGGGGCTCTGACGTGAGCGCGGGCCCCTGCTGTCGGCCCCTGTGAGCGACCCCTGTGAGCGGCCCATAGAAGGGAGGCCCCGGCTGGAGTGGGGCCGGCCCAGATGCTGCTCATTCCAGCTGCCTATGAGGGCGAGAGGAGGGCAGCACGGTCAGCCAAGCAAGTGCACACGCCACAGGAATGCGTCTTCATTTGTGATTTATAGAGCAGACAGATTAGTAAAGGTGTTTATGGTCTTGTAATGTTGTTTCTTTACCTATGACATACTTGGGCTGGGTTTTGTTTATTCAATACTTATTTTAGCAACGGTTTCAGTGTATAGTTGGCGTTCACGTTCAGAATTTGTTGATGTCATAGTTTGAGACGGAGGGCAGGGGTCTATTCATGGGTCTCAAGCTATGGCAACCGTCCTCCGTGGTCATAGCAATTAAGCGTTTCAAATCAAAATATTGTATCTTTTGAATGGGGAGAGGCTCTTACCGGGTCTGCACAAATTCCTTCAAATCAGGAAAGAATTGTTTGTCTGAAACCCATGAATAGAGGTTATGCATTGACATCATTTTAATCAAAAAAAAAAAAGCTCTGAGGGAGAACTATGCGCAGCACAACAGACAAATGTGTTTCTTTGTTTTTTATTGACTCATTTTTGTCTGTGGAGATACTTTTTCTCCCCAGAATAATTATTTCCTCTCAAACAATTTATTTCTGCAGAGTAAGGTTCTGTTCAAGTTTGTCTGATCCGAGTCTGTATCAGTGATGAATGTGTTTTAAGTACTGTTGACTTGATTTTCTTGTTTTAGATGTTTAGCGGAGTTGTAGACTGTTGTACATGTTACTAGACTATAACAGCTCCTTCGCATTTTAGATGTTTTAAGCTTTTACCAAAGAAAATGTCATGACTAACTATTAGAGATAGACCAATATACCAGTCGTCCGTTATATCAGGCATATATTTGGACTTTTTAGCGTATCAGCTTTCAGACTTAAGTCTCCAGCCCTTAAGCCTTTTAGTTGTGTTGCGCCTAAAAAATCCATACAAGGCTTTTTTAGTTTAATACAAAGAGAAATCTGCAGTTAACACATGACTACAGCTCTCTCATAGGTTTGTGGTAAAAAAAGGGCTGTGGTTGAAATTTAAATTATTAACATTATTTGGGGAAAATAATGGAAACCCGCCCTACACATCGGACCAATATTGGCAGAGCTTATCGGCCTCTGGATTCTAAACAATCGGTATCGGCATCAGCCATGAAAAAAAACCCAACTTATATCGGTCGATCTCTTGTCACCATTAAATATTATCGGCCTATAGAATGTTGTGATGTCCCAGCAATTTAAACTCTGTGGGAGATGCACTGTTTGTGAAAGAAATCCAAACCTACTGTATCATCCACAAATGTTGAACCTTATCATTATTTGTTTGGGAATTGCTCCACGAACTTGCCATATCAACCTAATGGCTTAAAAGACTTCAGCTGATAACAGAGACATTTTTGGGGTGTTTCTGAAATGTTATAGAAAATAGAACAACCTTAGCTCATTTATACTGACAGAGAAGACGTTGAACTTTGTGCCAGTTCTTGTTTCACGTGGACAGGCCCAGGAATTACAGATATTAACTATAAACCAGGTCAACAAATCTGCAATCTGACAGTTAAACAGCAACTTCCACCATATAATTCTGACCTGTCCTACAGCTCAGGTTAAACTATAGGGAGTCCAGAATGTTGAGGTTTGTTGGTCCAGACATCTTTGATAAACTTGTTCTTTTTAGTTTTTTTGTTTTTTTTAACCGTATTTGAATTGCACTTCCCCTTGTTGCCAGCAGAGGGCACAGGGACTCTTTTAGACTTGTTCATAGAGTTGTTTTTTCTTTTTTACACATACATTATTTTAAGACCAATGCTGCGATGGCCTTAAGTAGCCTCATCTGTCTTTGAAGGCGGAGGGCAGACGGTCCATGTCAGTGCATTTGTCCAGTTTGTCTCTGACCTCAATGAGAAGGCATCCCCTCCTCTCTACTTCTTCTTTCTCTCCCCCTCTCACTCCCCTCCCATAGCTCTCCCCGCTCCCTCTTTCCGTCCCTATCTCCTCCATCTTTTCTCTGTTTTACCCCCCTCATGCATTCTCCTCTTTCTCCTTCCTCTATCTTCTCTTATTCCCTCTCTCCTTTCCTTCCTCTATCCTTCCTTCTCTCCCCCTCTATTGCCACAACTCACCTAAAAGGCAGACACAGAGCGGTGTTGAGCAGACACAAGCGTGCGTTGCCATGGCAGCCTTGTGTTTTGTCCTGGATACAGTGTGTGTGTGGGTGTGTGTGGGGGGGGGGGGGTGTGGGTGGGTGTGTGTGTGTGTGTGTGTGTGTGGAGGGGGTCCTTAATCCCATGTGAAGGTATTTCGAAGTACTGAAATCAAGCTCCAAGGTAGTTTGTTTTGATAAGAATGTTTTACAGTCATTTATGTATCTCCATGGAGACGGGTCCTGATGATAAATGATGTGAATATCAAAGTAAAGTAAAGTCAATATGATTTTTCAACATTTTCAGTTTGATTTCTTATTCTTAAAAACTAATTTCTTTCATAATTGATTTCCTGAACAAAAATCTGTCTTCCAAACCACTTGCTTGTACTTGTGGATTGGCTGTAGACCTCTCCATTAAATAAATCCAAATACTGAAACTTTAGACCTGTCCTCCTCTTCAGAATTGTAGTTGGAGTACATTGATTTGAACATTAAAGGTGCACTATGTAACGTTTTAGTGGAGGATTTGCCACCTGCTAGTCTGCATGGAGGTGTTATCAAATGTTCCACAGTATGGCATAAACTTATCTGTCTCCATGGAAACAAGCTGGGGCATTACCAGGCATGGCAGAATATCTGTTTTTCAAGGTATTTTTAAGCAAACATCACACTTAAAATGTGAGGTAGATAAGTTAAGGCCATACTGTCGAACATTACAGGCAAAGCAATAACATCTCCATAGAGACAAGCAGGTTACAGTCCCTTCATCAGAAAAGTTACATAGAGCACCTTTAAAGGAGCACAGTGTGCACCATGGTAATAGCACAGACTGGAGAAGACTTTTGTATTGTAAGCATTGGAAATTACAGTAAATACTGGTTTGTTGATGAACAGAATGTGTTGTATTGGTTGTGCAACTGTTGTACATGGGCTTCTACTGGTGGTACTAGTGTCTTTTCTATTGTTTAGTTCTAGTTAAGTCGGCTTAGACCTAGTTTGGTCCTGGTTGTGGTGGTGGTGATACTTGTGACTGTACCCATTTGTCTGAAGTGGTACATGTACATCTCAAAGTCTAAACTAAAAAAAAAAAAAAACCCTCTAAAATATTACATCTTTAATGCACAAACTTTATCAAATTAAAGAAAAAATAGAAAATGAATGCCCTAATAAATAACAGTGGGATGTTGTACTTGCTTTAAAGCTGTTGCATCTGAAATGAGGTCAAATAAACAGATATGACTCAGTTCCTTAGTGTCTTCTGCCCTCTACTGGATGAAACAGGGACATGTTGTTTACGACTGTTCGCCTGGTCAGCCAAAACCGCACACTATGACAATAGTTTAAAGAGGGGGTAGTGACTGCTTGCCTTTTTATTTTGAAAATGCTGTATTTGTTGAAAACAACATATTGAGATTTTTTATATGTTTCAATTTCTTTTTTGACTCCGAGTCCCCCAACTTTGCCCATTAAAGCACAACACAATCAGAGTGCACCTCAAAACTACTGCACAGTGCATCAGGTTTGTCAGGTTGCTGTGTACAGTTTTGTGTCATGTTTTTATATATTCATGGAGAATTGTTGTGTGGGAACATGGGTAACACAGGATAGTGGGCTGAGCGTTGCACAGAATCTTGCAGTTAACTGTTAGGAGGGTTTGAATAGAGCCCAGGAGACATTGCAAAAATACTCAAACATGTATGGATCAAACATATATGGTAAATCCTCTTCAGGCATTTTTTTGATGAGAGAACAATGTTATAAAATGGTAGAAAGTTCAAAAAATCAATTAATGATATGGGTGTATCTGGAACTGTATTCCACCTCCCCATTTAGACGTGATTGACAGGCGGATTATACAGTCGGAGAAATGCATGGTCCTTTTGGGTCAAAACAAAAATGGCTGCTTACAAGGAAAGAAAATAAGGCAGAGGACTGAGAAACAGTGCAAACACAATCAAAACTGTAAACTTATTTATCTGTGGTGAAAAAAGTTACATATTTTGTTTTGAATGATATGAGAATTTTTAAGAGCAGATGTCTCAGGGGCTGTGATTGATTCATCTAATGTTTTTTGAACCCTTCTGCATTTGAACAGGATGTAGAAGCGACTAGCCGCTCACGCAGTTTTCTGTAAATAGGGGTATCAAGATGAATCAAGTTAGAATACATCATGTTTAAAAATATCAAATGAACAAGAAGTGACATCTGACTTATTTGTAATATTGAATTGTAATGAGTGCAATAATAACCTTGAATAACCTTGGACCACAACAAACCATTTAAAATTGACCAGTTTTGATTTTCATGTTTTTAAGACAGTCAAAATCAGGTACTTTGTATGTAATTTAATACACTTTTTTTTGCCTGTGTCCAGATTCGAGCTGATGCGCATGTGCTGGCAGTACAACCCCAAAATGCGGCCGTCCTTCCTGGAGATCATCAGCAGCATCAAGGAGGAGATGGAGCCCCCCTTCAGGGACATGAGCTTCTTCTACAGCGAGGACAACAAGCCCCCCGACACTGAGGAGCTGGAGCACATGGATGTGGAGACCATGGAGAACATCCCTTTGGACCCATCCTCCACCCGCCAGCACCCACCCACGTCCTGCTCCACACCCTCCACAGGACAGCAGAGCCCCAGCACTCCGCTGTTAGGAGCTGGGACCCCCCCTACTCCCTTGTCTGTCGCCCCCCAGAGCCCGGCCGCGTCCCCGGACAAACAGTCGGGACAGGGGCTCTCCGCCAACGGCCCTGTGGTGGTATTGCGGCCGAACTTTGACGAGCTGCAGCCGTACGCGCACATGAACGGAGGCAGGAAGAATGAACGCACGCTGCCCCTTCCCCAGTCCTCCGCGTGCTGATGTCACAGCAGTGGGTATCTGTATGAGTTCAAATGAATTCATGAATTTGATTTGAGTCTTTATTACTAGTTCAGATATATTCACGTATTATTATCATTTAGCTGGGAGACTCGTTGCTGATTTTTGAAAAAAACAAAAGCCAAATTTTATTGTGTAATTAAAATTTTATAATTACATTTTGATAATAGGGTTGTTAAAAGTATTGAAAATCAGATACTAATATTAAAATGAGTATCAAAACTAGATACTCATTTAAGCATCAATCCAAAAAAGAAAAATAATAATAATAATCACATAATTGGATAAAATGTGACCTTTCCTGAACAGTTTCATATTGAGTTTTATCAGATCTAGTGTAAGAGACTACATGGTATAATAAACAAATACTACCTGTTATTTTGTGGTGAAAATTACAATATCTAAAAAAACATCCCATCCATTTTCCATTTTCTTCCGCTCCCGGGGTGAGGGAAGTCTGGGAGTCCCTGCTTAGACTGCTGCCCCCGCGACCCGGCCCCGGATCTAAAAAAACAACTTTAAACAAATCATTCAGGTATCAAAACTGGTATCAAGTCTATCCTTAAGTAACAAAATCAAATCCATCTCTGTTTGATAATATTCAGACATGTTCGAATTGTGCAGTGAACAAAATTTTTAAATTTTATTAACGTTTGAGAGAAAATGGAAACACAGTTTTTTCTAATATTTCTGATACTGAATTTGATTTGATTGCAACTAATTCTAAATTCCTATATATCTGGTTTGATTTTTATTCCCCAAGACAATATTTTTTGACAGTTGTTCTTTACAAAAAAACAAAACAAAAAAAAAACAAGAAAATGTTATAACTCTTTTTACTTTCAAATATTTTTAATCTAAATTGGTCCAAATTTCTCAAATCAAGCTTCTGAATTCTGCAATTTGAATACATATAGGTATTGTTGTTTGCAGTGTCTTAGGCGCATCTCGGAAACAAAAACTCAAACAGGGTATCCAGAGCCTCATCTCTAAAGCTGGTGGTACGGATCAGGCGGTACGGAACAGGTGGGGCGATTTCCACTCCTTCATGTTGTTTTGATTTCACACTCGACACTGGGGACTCCTTGTGTAGCCCAACCTGAGACGTTGTGAAAGAAACTGAAATCTTTTTACAAAACACATATCTGCCAGCGCCCCCTACAGACACATATCCGCTGGTTCACCCGAACAGAAGAGCACTTTCCCGACTCTGGCTCTGACTTTCCAATAGGACGTGACTTTTGTATGCGCTGATGAAGATGCCTCAAACTAAGCCTTTCTATTGGTCAAATGAGAGAGTCTGAATCTGCCAAACTGTTGCCAAATCAGTTTTTTAAATTTTAGATTTTTTTTTTTTTTTTTTGCTAATTCCTTTGTACAGGTTTAAATGATGCTTCAAGACTGTGATTCAGAGATGAGATGGATTTGAATTTATACATAATGGAAAATAATACAAATGTAAGGCCTTCTCTGATTGGTTCAAGTACGCAATAACAGACAGATCATGGACCTGCTGAAATTTCACTCTACTAACACAGAACGGTACGAATGATTGGGTATTTTCAAGAACTTTATGAAACAATATTCAGATACAGGTCAGTGTCCATAATATGTATCCTGATACTCAAAGAGGTCTCATACTGAATTATTTTTTTATTGTGTTTTATTAAAATTGCATTAGAATTGCATATCAACAGCGCCCTTAATATCAGAACACAACTCATAAATTAAAAACAACAATTTTTGTCACTGAGTACAACTCTGTTTCACAATTCCTTCATAAAAGTGACAATTAGGCTGGGCCAGATATTAGGGCTGTAGTCGTCAACTAAAGAATACTTGTTCGTATATATTTATATAAAGACAAAGAAAACTTGTGAATCATGAATTTAATCTGCCTTTTTACATGCACCCTTCTGTCAAAAGTTTGGATACACTTTTTCATTTATCTTTCTTCTTTATTTTCATAATTATTTACATTGTAGATTCTCACTGAAGGCAAAAAAAACTATGAATGAACATGTGGAATGTAGTAAACATAAACTACAACTACAACAAGGCCAAGGGTTTGTAGCACTGTCAACAAAGCAAAGGGTGTCTACTCTGAGGATCTGAATATAAAATATAAAAAATATTTAGTTACTTAGAGTTATTTAACTTTTTTTGCTACATAATTCCATATATCTGACATTGTATATTTGATGTCTTCTCTATGTATCTAAAATGTAGAAAGTAGTAAAAGAAAAACAACACTGAACGAGGAGGTGTGTCCAAACTTTTGACAGGTAGTGTAAATACCAAATAATGAAATAATGAATATAATAATGAATGAAATAAAATAATTACCCACCTAATACAAATTTTTATCAACTAAGACACCAGCGACCAATTAATCGGCTAAACGAGTAAAGGCCTATAGCCCTACAATGATCAACAATAATTAAGCCAGGAGAACATCGGGACACTGTTAATTACTCCCCCAAGACCCCTCCCCATCTCACGTGTCTTTCTCTCTTTCAGAATATTAGCTAGTTCTATCTATGCCATATTCATCTCTGCATCACAGCCTTTATTTTGTCTACATTTATCCACAAATGACTGAATATTACAATCAAGGGACACATCACCTCTGCTTTTAGCCCACCATCTTTGTGCTGATAAAGACTAGTCTGAACCAAATAGACCACTGTTTCAACCCAGAAGGAAAGACATGTTACCTTTCCAACATGGCGGCTCTGTTTGGGATGGCCTCTCTACATTTCACATGATCTATTCTGTACGCCTGTGCAGGTTTAGACTGCGCGGGGCTTTTTATACACATCATTTGGTTGGTCACTTTTGTAAACTTTTTCAGAAAATGTTTGCCTCTATGTCTGTACAGAACAAAGCTGCTATTTTATGATTTTTTTACTCTTTTTGGATGTTACAAAGAAATTCTTCAGGTTTGCTATCGGTCTCCACTAGTTCATTTTCTTATACCTGTTTATAGAAAATCTTGAAAATTATTATTATTTTTTTCTGTTGCCCCAAAATTATGTCAAAGCCTTTCGTTTTGTGATGAAAAGTTCCTGTATGTGTCTTGTGGATGTCTGATAATATTTTTAATGTTAATATTATAATTATTATTTGGAATGGACACCTTAGCTCAAAGTGCGAGCGTGTACTTTCGGCACCCTTTTTAAAATTTTGTACTTGTTAGCATTAGCGCCTAGCATAGCCCCTCTAGGTGCGGTTCGATCTCAGGTCAAAGTTGAAGCCTTTTTCTTTCTCTGTGCATTCTCAACCCCCCCCCCCCCCCCAGTGGTCTTCTCTGGTATTGCCCCATCTGTGGGTTTATTATTACAGGAGCAAAACTAGGTAAGAAATGATCTATGTATTGTATGACAGACAAGACATGACAAACATGAACAATTATAGCGACATTTCTACGCTTACAGTTATTTATGAGTAGGGTGATCACCTGAAGTTGTAGAAAAAGAGGATTAATGAATGTGGTAGACGGATGGACCTAAAGTGCGTATGACAGGTTTTCATGTTTTTCTAATTTTGACTTTGTTTGGTGGGATAGTTCCTATGGTAAATATTTAGCATAAGTATACATCAGTTAAGTTGCAGTTTGTGGAGAAAAAGTTGACAAGAAAAGTACAAAAATACAGGAAGTAGCACTGAGTACTTAAACAGAATAACTCTACTTATGTCATCAACAGCAATTAATCCAAAATGCAGTCAATTTACAATGAAGGCATTTTTATCACAATTTGACCCTTCATTTAACAAACAAAGTAATAGTCGAACCATAACTATTGTGCAATTTAGACAAGTTTTGGTCCTTGTTAACATTATGGTTGCTAGGTAACAGTTATGGATTACCTCTATGTCATATCTGCGGCCCATGTCCAACCAGGAAGTAAAATTACAATCTCTTTTAAAAAACAGAAATAACCAGGCAAGATTTTTTGTAAAATCTTAAATATAGTTATGTTAACTATGTTTTCGTCAAATGAGTAGTCTAACCTAACATATGCAGAATATAATATCTGCAATAACACTGTATGATTTTCACTTACTACCCTGAAAGACAGTCCACCCAAAAAGTCTTGGTTTCTTTGCGAGAAAGCAAAGATCATGTTTTCTATGTAAATCTCACTTATATGATTCATGTGGACATTCTCTAAATAAGTGGGTTCTGCCAAAAGAGGGACAGGTACTCACCCTATTTATGAGTGACATTAGATTTTTGATTTTGTTTTCAAATCCAAATTCGGTTCCCAATGTACATTTTAAAGTGTAACTACACACTAAACACCCACAACCATATTTCAAACAGAGCTGCTACACTGGGCATTACCTGCAGGACTAAAGAAGAAAGTGAGAGTGAAGGAGGGTTAGGTCTAAAGGCCTAAGGAACAGTGTGAAGGGTCTAACAGATGTTCACACTTCAAACTCCGCCCCTGCAGCCAGGTGATTGTAATCAGGTTATTTCTGTCTCATTGAGAAATTTGACTTGGAGCAGGGGTCAGTAGCATTAGCATACAGACACGACGTAACAAAACAGAAGAACTGGACAATATACAACCACTCAGGCTTCACACACCTGCACAATCACTACATGTTGTTAATCAATTTTAAGGACTGAGACACGAATCAGAAACATCTTTCATGACATTACCAAATGCTGGAAATTGCAGAGGAAACTCAGATTTAGACGTTTTGGACCAGAATGTTGCAAATTTACCTAGTTTGCTCTAAAGTTTGAAAAAAATGACCACGAACAGTAGATAATACTTTAATACTCAAACACAAATAAGTGGATAGTTAGTTTCATTTTAAACACATAGAGAATTTGACAGAAAACTGAAATCTACCAAGTTTTGCTCCGCTCAAAACCCCCAGCTGCCCTCCCACCTGCCTCCTCCTGTGTCCTACTCCCTCACCCCAGTGCTGTACCCATTGATAGTAGTCCTAGTCTCCTACCTCCTGCCCCCTACGTCCTATGTGTCTTACCCAACAACCTGTCTCCTCATCAATACCTGCCTAAGAACATTACATAGAGCTGTAGTGTGTCATATGCGCACTATGCCCCCTCCTGTTCAGAGCAGAGTATTACATCCCTCTAGTGCCTCCTTAGATTCTGTTATAAACACATATAGGGCTGAGAATCTCAAGAGCATCTAAAGTGACATTCTGGGACTTTACAGAGAAGGGGAAAACATCTGCATATGAACTGACTTATAAAACCCAATTTATTTCAAAATAGTAATACATTTTTTGTTACAGTTCCAAGTTAAACTCTAAGCGATAAACATGGGTAATACGTATGTAAACTCTTCAACATAGTGTAAACTACATAGTATGAACTGCAAACATAACGTCATTGTTATGCTAATTATTGGTTATTCAGAGATTAGTTAACATTTATAAAACACATATTAATGCTTATTAACATTACAGTGAATGTGCAAAAGCATCTGTTGTTAAAAATGCTAATGAACACTTAAATGGGCAGAAGATAGATAACTGAATGCTAACAGAAGTATAATTATGCCTTTCACAGTTAGTTTGTTAATTAGTTAAGCTTGGAAGTATATTTAGCCTGTGCTCTTACAGTTTAAAAAAAAAGTTATTACAATGACAACTGAATCTGGGTTGCCAGAGCCTTAACCTGCAGATAGAGGACACATACAAGTTTTTCTCATTCTCAGTTTATGGACAGGACATGCCTCTTGTGAAAGCTCAGAACCTCCAGAATTCACTTAGTGAACTGCAGAGGCTGCACTAGCACTGACTCATGATTGGCTGATGCTGGGGTTTAGGTAGTGACCATTCATATCTGAGAGTCCCTTTAAGTTTAAACCACTGGATTTTATCATTGAAACTGGCAACCTTGTAATATGTGGTCCCTATGCTACTACTATAAAGTGCCCAAAATGTCACTTTCTCTTTGACTCTCATTCCTTCTCATGTAAACCAACTCACTCTCTCTTCCCTTTGCTGCCCCCTTGTGTTCACTGTTGGCTCTGCAGGGCTTGTTTGGTCTGCTGCCTCTGCCTTAACCACCAAACCCACACGCTCATCCTCTGTCTATTTTCTTATCGTTTAACGTGTGCTTTTGAAAACCAAAAAGAGGACGGCTACTTGTAGAAGGGAACACATTTCAAACAATGGTCTTAACCTCGGCTGGACACGCGCTGAAGGATCGCCTCACTATTTCTGTTTTGGACAAATGTTGCTTGGTTATGATGATTCTTATATTATTATTATTATTGTTATTATATTATTATTATTATTATTTCCTTTTCTTTTGAAGTTTTCTTTCTGTAGGAGTGTTATTTATTTATTTTTTAAATTTTCCTTTTTGTGATATCAGTTTCAATCACTGTATAAACAGCCCTTGATTCAGCATAAAGTTGGATTTTTCTATGTACCTTCTTTGGTGTCATGACTGGGGGACATTCATTATCATTTTTCTATAACTAGAAGTGGTAGAGGTGCCAAAAAATTCTACTCAATTAAAAGTAATGTTACTTCAACATAATATTACTCGAGTAAAAGTACAAAGCAATGATCCAATAAATTACTCAAGTAAAGGTAACTTAAAGAGTAACTGTCAGGACGTAACATCTGATTTATAATTTAAAGTAAATGTAATTGGAAGGACAAAACTTTAGATGATGCACAAAATCTGGTATTTTCCAAAGATAGACACAACAATGAGAAAAACTAAATCATATCCTTTTTGTCCTTTTCTTTGCTTTTGTCACTTGTAGATTTACTCACAGTGGGAAGAGTCACCAAAACTTTTACTCAAGTGAGAGTACTGTACTTCAGTAAAAATATTACTCAAGTAGACATACAAGTGCTGCTAGAAAACTACTTAAGGATAAGTAATACATTTTCAGTAGACTTCACCAAATCTGAAATATTAACTTCTACTTAAAGAGCACTATTTCTTGTCTACAGTTTTGCCTGAAATGTTCTACAGTGCGGCATTAAATTTATCTTGGATTTATTCAGTTAAGAGTTTTTATTGGTCAAAAAAAACTTGAAATAAAACATGAATCTTTATTGTGAATCGAGTCACCTCCACAGTTCTGACCTGGAACTTGGCCTAGTGATGTCACCTACATGGAGATAGTTAACTTTAATATTATGAAACATTCAAGGCAGCATAATAACATGGAGACAGACGGGAGGCAGATCCTCCACCACAAAAAGTTAAATAGTGATAATGAGAGATAGAGAGAGAATGAGATTCTGTACAGATCGAGCTCCAATAATCAAAAATAGTCAATAACCGAAGATAAATGACATTTATTATGTTATATAAGTTCATGTTAAAGCAACACTTTATCAAGAGGATGCCTAGGACTAACGACAAAATTAGACATATTTAAACATGGCAGGATAGAGAGATATGAACAGAATACAACACTTTGCATCTGGTAATTGAGATATTACAGGTGAACAAAAGGATAGTTTCTGTTGGTAACACATATTTACCATAGTTTATTCAGCCATAAAACAACATTAACTATAACTATAACTACCGGTATAACAGATATATAGACATTTAACCTTGAAGGTGCACTATGCTTTTCTGCTTAACGGTCCACCACGTGGCTCTCTCTACTGCTGTGTTTGAAATGTTCCACAGTATGGTATTACACTTGCCACAATTGAATAAATACTAGACAAACATTTTTAATGCTAAAAAATACCTAGAAAAATATGGATTACTAGTGGTGTCCTCTCCACATCTTAAATATCTGATCTTTAACTTGCCCTTTGGGATGCTGTACTGTGGAACATTCCACATCTCCATGTAACAAGCAGGAGGTGGACCCTCCAAAACAGTGCACCTTTAAATAGTATAGAAATAGTCAAATTAACTTAAGATATTCAATACTGCATTTTGTATTTGGATATTGCTGTGATAAACATATATAATATCTTATATTGGCCAATCACACAAATATCACAGTCAGCGGGTTTACAGACGACAGTGTGAAAACAGACTGATACTAAAGGCAGATTATTCTAGACGCCAACAAAAGCAACAGAGTAACAGTTGCAGGGGATTATTCAATAATGGAAAACTACATGCCACCATTCTTTACATTGAACAACCAAATTAGATTCATAATTTAAGGAAAATAACAGTCAGGTATAGTAACCTGGATAAAATAGGATTTTACCTTTACTGTCTTTTATAACTTTTCTAACTTACTAATTGCTGCTACTATTACATGCACAACACTCATGATTATAACAAAGAACAAAACAAATGACATCTATTATTATAGTGAAAGCTAAATCACTTTTTGAAAGTAGGTCCAGTCTGAACAGTTTTATCACTTGGCTCTTTCACTTGGGGTCACTGACTGTTGAACAGACCATTAATGAAAGTCTAACATATACATACACAAAATATATTACTAACAACTTTAACATATTTCCTTCATCTTTCATATCCTATGCAGCTCTCCATACTATTGTCAGTACAAATCATGCCACTTTTCATGCCAAAATATTCCACTGTTGCTTTGATTTTCCATGTTTATAGTGTTATCATTTGCATTCTTAGATCTTCAGGCACTGGGGCCATACTAAAAGTGATTATTTTTATGACAATCCAAAATTCTGTGTTTATATCAAGGAGTGACAGTCTTCTGTACCTGAGGCCTCCAATATTTCAAACAGAGAATATGGGGGATTTTGAGCCCAAATCTTCAAATGTATGTGGCCCTTATCATTCTGTACTTTGTCCACTAGATGGAGACAACTCTCCACATAAAGAGAATGATATTGAATAAAATGTCCTTATCCTTACTTCTACTCATTGAATACAGCCCATAACCATAACTGCATAGGCTCTCACAGCTCCCAAAGATTTGTGGTTGCAAAGCTATAATGTTTAGTAAAGTAAACTGATACCTGCATGTAGCAGTGGACGGGACATGAATGACTACCCTTCACTACTCTTTAAGGAGGGGGCATTATGAATATATACGAGGGTCATTCAATAAATAAGGTGAATTTTTCGGTATAAGGACTTTTAATACAGTTAGAAGCTTACTTTTTTTTTTTTTTTTTTTTTTACTTGTTTTTCACATGGATTTAATTTCTTTTGCAAATAAAAAAAAAAAAACTTTGAGAGTTTTGGCGATTAACAAAGATGGCCAACCAAGAAGCATGCTCCAGGGTTGAACAGCGGTCAGTTATCAAGTTTTTGTTTGCTGAAGGGTGCAAACCCGTTGAAATTCATAGGAGAATGTCGACTGTGTATGGTTCGATCACCTCAGGAGAACTCACGTCTGTAGGCCTCCCAGGCCTGCCTTCATCCTCAACACTGCTCCGTCCTTCTTTAAACAGTTTAGCCACTTGTAGACATTTTTTTGGCTGAAACATGTGGCACCATTTCGCAGGTGAAAAGTATGCGGTTTTACAAGCTAGGTTTACATGGGCTGTGAATGAGAGATTTTGATCATATAGGACTCCAAGATTTTTTACAGTAGGGCTAGAAGCTATACTCACATTGTCGAGTGAGATTATCTGGTCCGACAGAGAATCTCTTTGACCTTTGGGACCAACAACAATGACCTCTGTTTTTTCAGGATTTAAGAGCAGGTAATTCAAGGTCATCCAGGTTTTGATGTCCTTCACACAGGCACTGAGTTTATCTATTTGATCAGTCTGATTTGGTTTCATTGATAAGTACAGCTGAGTGTCATCAGCATAGCAGTGAAAATTAATGCCATGGTTTCTGATAATGTTACCCAATGGCAACATATACAGAGTAAATAGGATTGGGCCAAGCACAGATCCTTGTGGAACACCACAGGCTACTTTAGAACAGGGAGAGGTGCTCTGGTTTATACTAACAAACTGGTACCTATCTGATAGGATTTAAACCATTTGAGGGCGGTCCCTCTGATTCCAATGTCACATTCTAACCTCTGCAGTAGAATGTTGTGATCAATGGTGTCAAACGCTGCACTGAGGTCCAGTAGGACCAGGACTGAAGCCAGTCCGTTATCAGCAGCTAGTAGTAAGTCATTTGTTACTTTAAGCAGTGCAGTCTCTGTGCTGTGGTGAGCTCTGAATCCAGATTGAAATTTTTCAAATATATTATTGTCCTGCAGGTGGCGGCAGAGCTGTTTCACCACCACTCCTTCTAGAATTTTTGAGGAAGGGAAGATTAGAGATAGGTCTGTAGTTGGCTAGTTCATCAGGATTTAGGTTAGGTTTTTTCAAAAGGGGTTTAATCACAGCATACTTAAAGGACTGAGGAACGTAGCCATTTTCTAACGACATATTTATTATGTTATGGATGGAATCTATTATTAGGGGGAGGGCTTCTTTGAGGAGTCTGATTGGAATAGGGTTGAGCATACAGGTTGATGGTTTGGACGACATGATGGCTGAGGTAATCTCCACCTCATCAACAGGAGTAAATTTATCTATGTGGGATATTGGTATTACAGACTGGATTAGCTCAGAGCTGATTTTTGGAGTAGCTTTGTTGATTTTGTCTCTAATGGTTGTAATTTTGTAATCGCAGAATTGAAGAAAGTCATCACAACTAATGTTCGAGGGGATAAGAGACTCATTAGCAGTGTGGGAGTTTGTCAGCCTGGCTACAGTGCTGAACAGAAATCTGGGGTTATTTTTGTTTACTTCTATTAGATTTGAATATTATCTGGTTCGGGCTTTCCGCAGAGCGGCCTTATAAGTGAGCAGGCAGAGCTTCCATGCCTTCAGAGACTGCTCAGAGCGCGAGCAGCGCCAAAGCTTCTCTGTGCGTCTTACATGTTGTTTGAGTGTCCTGAGCTGTAACGTATACCATGGAGCCGGAGGTCTTGGTTTAATGCTTTTCTGTTTTAGGGGAGCTACAACATCGAGAGCAGATTTTAAGGTGAGCATTGTTCTGTCAACCAATTGATCAGTGACAATTGGATTAAAATTATTGTCATTGTCACATGACATATCTTTCAGTAATGGCTCAATAATTTCTTTAAACTCTGTAACCGATTTATCTGATAATGTTCTTTTCATTATAGTTTTTTTCTGCGGGGTTGGATAGTCTTTTAGTATGAGTTGAAAGGTAATTCAAAAATGGTCAGAGAGTATAGGGTTTTGAGGAAGGACAATTAGATCATTAATCTCAATACCATAGGTTAGAACGAGATCTAGAGTGTGATTGTGACAGTGAGTCGGCTTATTCACACTCTGAGTGAAACCGATCCCATCCAGGAGCGCGCCAAAAGCATTACTGAGGCAATCACTGCCGTTATCTACATGTATGTTGAAATCTCCAACTATAACAATCCTTTCCCAATTCAAAACTAAACTTGAAATGAAATCAGAAAACTCTGTCAGGAACTCGGCATATGGACCAGGAGGTCGATAAATTATTATAAATATAACAACTTTTTGGTTTTTCCAATTGGAAAAAACAAAATTAATGGAGAGTGTGAGGCTTTCAAAGGAGAGGTATGTATAGTTGGGTTTGGAGCTGAGAATTGAATAAAGATGTTGTGCAGACCTCCCGCCCACACACACACCCACACACACCCCCACACCCCCAAACACACACACACAGGGGGGACTATGGAAACTATGGAATTACTATTAACTAGTCACCTGGCAAATCCACACTAAATACCTTTGTATTTTTAAACAGGATATCGGTCTCTACCTGGCACCACTCCCTTGTTATGTCTCGAGCCAAACAGAATGGCTACTGTGCAATCAGATTTGTTTATTTTATTGATGCCTGAAACAAAGTTGCTCATTGGTCACCTAACAATTTGAACACAAGGAAAATTCTCTCACCTCAAAGTTTACTGTGTTGCTCATTGAAACCCACTGAGACACAGGCAGAAACATGCAAACTCCACACAGAAAAACTCTGTGGGAACAAACACAACACACAAGAAGAGGGGTAGCAGAAAACAAGATATCTGATTCCTAACATTTTATTTGTGTTTTTTTTGTTTGCTTGCCTCACACTAAAACACAAGAACCACACTATTTACATGCTATTTACAACAGAAATCACAGAATGATCACTAATATACACATCACTAAACTTAACATCAGGCATATTTTTGCAGATTTCTAAATTATTTTTTTTTTAGTTTTGTTTTTGTTTCACACTAAAACACAAGAACCACACTATTTACAACAAAACACCTATGTATATTATGATACAGAGTCATAGTTAGTTGGCATCTGTGGAGTGCCAGGTCAGAAATGATAGAATACGGGACATGAATGATCTGAGGGCCCCTGCAATAGCAGCCGAATGCGTAGCAAAGGGAGCAAGGAGAGCCTTAGCAGGAGGAGCAGAGAGGGCTTTGGTAGGAGGAGCAGAGAGGGCCTTAGCAGGAGGAGCAACGCGGGGCTTAGCAAAAAGAACATGGCGGGTGTCAACAAGGTGAATAGGGAGGGGCTTAGCGGGGGGAGAGGTGTGGGGTTGGCAGGGGGAGCAGGGAGGGGCTTAGCAGGGGGAGCAGGGCGGAGCTTGGCAGGAGGAGTAGGGCAGGGCTTGGCGGGAGGAGCAGGGGGGGGCTTTAGACGAGGAGCGAGAGAGGTAAGGAGGGTCATAGGAAGAGGATCCAGGAGGGGCTTAGGGGGAGGAGGCTGGAACTTAGCCGGAGAGACAGGTGGGAGTCTGAGTCCCCAACGAGAAGCATGGGGCATGGCGGGAGTGGCAAGGAGTGGCATAGCAGGAGGAGCAACAAAAGGCTTGACAAAGGGAACAGGCCGGGCCTTAGCAAGACGAATAGGGAGAAGCTTAGCAAGAGGAGCGGGGTGAGGGGGCTGAGCTATGGGAGCGGAGGGGGGGGGGGGGGGGGGGGGGGGGGGGGGGGGGGTGGCAGGGGCAGTGGCGGTGGGCATGGTGGGGGCAGCGGGAAGGGTTGTGGCGGGGGCGGCGGGGAGGGGGATGGAAGCAGCGTTTGGCATGGAAGGGGAGGCAGGTAGCAAAATAGCGGGAGTCGCAGGGAGGGGCATGGTAGGAGCAGCAGGGAGGGGCATACCACGAGAGGCAGAGGTGGACATGGTGGGGGACGCGGGGAGGGGCATGGCGGGGGCAGCGGGGGGGGGGGGCATGGCAGGAGTGGCAGGGAGGGGCATAGCAGGAGGAGCAACGCAGGGTTTAGCATAAGGAACAGGGCGGGCCTTCGCAAGACGAATGTGGAGGGGCATGGTCGGCGCAGCGAGGGTGGGCATGGCAGGAGCGGATGGGGTGGACATGGCTGGGGTGGCGGGGAGGAGCATAGCATGACCAACGAAGAGGGGCATGGCATGAGCACCAGGGAGGGACATAGCGGGAGAAGAAGGGAGGACCTTAGCAGGAGGAGCAACACGGGGTTTAGCATAAGGAACAGGGCGGGCCTTAGCAAGACGAATACGAAGGGGCTTAGCGGGAGGAACACGGACGGGCATGGCGGGGGCTGCGGGGAGGGGCATGGCATGAGCAGCAGAGGTGGGAATGGCGGGAGAAGCGGAGGTGGGCATGGCGGGGGTAGCTGGGAGAGGCACGGAGGATGCGGTGGGGGTAGACACGGCGGGGAGGGCACGGCGGGGGTTGTGTGGAGGGGCATGGCGGGGGTGGCGGGGAGGGGCACGGGAAGGGTGTGGCAGGGGCAGTGGGGAGGGATATGACAGGGGCAGCAGGGGTGGGCATGGCAGGAGTGGACGGGGTGGGCATGGTGGGAACAGAGGGGATGGGCATGGCGGGGAGGGGCATGACGGGAGCAGCGGGGAGGGGCATGGCGGGAGGGGCATGGCGGGAGCAGCGGTGAGGGGCATAGTGGGGGCAGCAGGAAGGGGCATGGCGGGAGGGGCATGACGTGAGCAGCGGGGAGGGGCATGGCGGGAGGGGCATGGCGGGAGCAGCGGTGAGGGGCATAGTGGGGGCAGCAGGAAGGGGCATGGCGGGAACAGCGGAGAAGGACATGGCGGGAGCAGCGGAGGCGGGCATGGCGGGAGCAGCGGAGGCGGGCACGGCGGGGGTAGGGGAAGTGGGCATGACAGAGGTTGGGGGGAGGGAAATGGTGGGGGTGGCAGGGAGAGGCATGGCAGGGACAGTGGGGAGGGGCATAGCCGGAGCGGCGGGGAGGGGCATAGCAGGGAGGAGCATATCATGACTAACAGGGAAGACCTCAGGAGGGGGAGCAACACGGGGTTTAGCGACACGAATACGGATCACCTGACCAACATGAGCAGGAAGGGGCGTATCAGGAGGAGCATATCACGATGAGCAGAGAGGACCTTAGCACAATGAGCAGAGAAGACCTGAGCACGATGAGCAGTGAGGACCTTAGCAGGAGGAGCAACAGGGGCCTTAGCAAGACGAATACGGAGCAGCTTAGGAAGATGACCAGGGAGCTGCATCACAGGAGCAGCAGGTAGGGGGATAGCAGAAGCAGCAGAGGTGGGCATAGCAGGAGTAGCAGGGAGAGGCATAGCAGGAGCAGCAGGGTGGATCTGAGCATGTGGAGAAACGCGGGCCTCAGCAAGACACATACGCCACAGCTTAGCAAGAGTAGGGAGGCGCATGGCACGAGCAGCACAGAGGGCAGCAGGGGTGGGCATGGCAGGAGAGGACGGGGTGGGCATGGCGGGAGCGGACGGGGTGGGCATGGTGGGGGTGGTGGAGAGGGGCATGGCGGGGGCAACGGAGAGGGTCCTGGCGGGAGTAGCAGAGGTGGGTATGGCGGGAGCAGCGGAGGTGGGCATGCCGGGAGCAGTGGAGGTGGGCATGGCGGCGGTAGTGGGGAGGGGCATGGCAGGAGCAGCAGAGAGGGCATAGCGGGAGCAGCGTGGGTGGGCATGGCGGGAGCGGAGGGGGTGGGCATGGTGGCAGTGGGAGGGGGCAGCAGGGAGTGGCATGGTGGGTGTAGCGGAGGTGGGCATGGCGGGAGTGGCAGGGAGGGGCACGGCAGGGGTAGCAGGGAGGAGCATAGCAGGCCGAACAGGGAATATCTCAGGAGGGGGAGCAACAAGGGGGTCGTGTCTCAATTTGCCAAACTGGCCTCACGATCACGATTGGAAGTGTGTGACGAAGGGCAGTTACGTAATTTCCAGCGCGACAAGAGCTGTTCCATTTCAACCCACCCTACTGAATGCGCCCACAAACCTGCCCTCCCCTTTCCACCGTTTCCATGGAGATCGGACATGGCCGAAATGTGCATCCGTGCACACTTCACACACTTCTATATCCCATCATGCACTATGCAAAAAAGAGAAGTAAATGGAGTCCGCTGCGCAATACACATTCAAATGTTAGTACTGGTTTACCTCATCTACAACAGTGTGACATGAAACTGTAAAGAATTGTAAAAAATAAAGCTACTTCACAAATTTCACCTGTGGGTTATTTTTAAAATGTAACCCCTGCGATAAACGAGGGACCACTATATAATTAAACATAAGTATACGCAACTAAATATAGAAAGCCATCAACATATTTAAAATGGCACAAACCAGGTCCTCCATTGCAGGCTTGAAGCTGGATGGTGAGCTGAGTCTTACCTCCACAACCACTGGTGCCTCCTTAATGAAATGAATTAAATATTTGAAAAAAAACTTTTAAAAACATATTTTAAAAAAAAGTCAATTTAGTATCTTAACAACACCCACCTGCTGCTTGGGCCAGCGTCTCTTTGATGGAGCAGGTGCCTCCCCTGGGGTGGGCCATTCCCTCACCAGACTTAATGTCAGATGGAGAGATCCTGTCCATCTGACCAGCATGGAAGTACTGAACAGGGCAGGCGACAGGGAGTGCAGACGGTGTTCCCCTGTCTTAATGAAGTTGAGTGCTGCACGCTCAACTTCATCCTCTCAGTCAGCTCCAGCATTAAAGGCAGTATTTAAGCACCCATGACAAATATGCATGTTTCAAGCTAGTGGCATGGATGGCTGGATACTGCTGTTAATGCTGGGGGCGACTGAGAGGAAATAATGTCTCCAGCAAAACAACAATAAGAGGAGAAGCAGGGATGGTCCCACTGACCAATGAATTAGTGAACAAATCCACATCTCCAGATAAAATCATTCATTACAATCAATGTCACTGTTTCTGAACAGTTTTGTAACACAAAACAACATGGACACAAGAAGCAGAGACTGTCCCACCCACCCCCGAGTCAGTGAACAAGCCCACATCTCTGCATTTACAAAACATTCAAATCCATTCATTACAATCACAGTCACTATTTCTCCAGACACAATGATTCCTCACAGTACATCACTATTTATGTACAATCTCCAATCAGAAAAAGCAAGAACTGTCCCACTGACCGGTGAGTAAGTGAACAAACCCAGATCTCCAGATACAATTACAGTACAAGTCACAATATGTACAATCTACAAAGAGGCTGTTTATAAAGGCTTACAGTAAAATATATTCTTGATTTGAAATGGCACATTGCCATTAGAGCAGTACAATTTGTACAATTTGAATCCAGCACAACACAAACAGGAGAAATGAGAGGTCTATATTTCCTGTATTAGGTATACATTATTTGCACATTATTTGAGAATATGGCTTCACTGCCTTAAACCTGTATGTTAAAGCTGATATTGTGTCTGGGTTACTACCTGCTAAGCTTTGTTTGAGCAGAATTAGCTTCAGTCCTTCAGAAGCTGCATTAGATGTGGTTACTGCTGGTTAAAGGTTTGTAATGCACTAGGCTGGTGAATTCTAAAGCTTATAGCTGTGAATAGTTTGTCTTTCTTATTGTCTTATGTGGAGAATGAACTGTCCAGACACTGACACAGATTATATCACTGGCCTACATATTATGACCTTTCACTCACAGTTATCAGGATGTGGTAGCTGCTGGTTAGTATTGCATTGGGCTGATCTAAAGCTTATAGTTCTAAAGAGATTGACTACACAGAGAATCACACACTGACATTATTCTGTTGGATCATATCATTGGCCAGATATTAGCCCAAAGCCGGTCACACTCTGGACTCTTCAAAATCACTATTGCATTGGCAATATAATATAATGTAATATGACTACTACTATTACTACTACTACAGCTATTTTTGTCTCACGCAAAGGTTACTTAGTCCTTTGTAGTTGTCCTTCTAAAACACACTCTCACCTCAAACCCTCCTACACCTAGAAAAGCACCTGTTTAAAGTAGGTGCAAGGTGTACTTTGCAGGAATTTCAGTCAAACTGTAGTACTCTGATTAAATTTACTGCATCAATTAGAACCCACTTTATCTGTACAAAGTAACCTGGGGCCCAATCACATAATGCATGTGTTATATTATTGTGTGGCCCTCCCATAGGCTCCGTTCCTATGGTTAAGAATCACTCAATTAGAATATAGTCAATAGTCAATGACAAAACTTTATATTTTATATATGTTAAGTTTTTATGAAATCCAATATAATAATCCTTGCTTTTTTTAGTAATTAAAAACGGTAACACACAGTTTCCCCTTTAACTCTCCTTTGGCCAGTAAAGTCAATGCAAGGGGTACTATAGAGGAATTTCTGTCCAACTACACTACTTAAATTGAATTTAGCATTAGAGTTTAGTCAGTGAAAAAAGTAAAATGTGTTCCATGAGTTCTTTTGTTCGTTGAAATTCTAGATAGTATTCCCTCTTTTCACTCTCACCTCTGACCCTCCTATTCCCAGAAAGTACAACATGTACTTTTATCATCAATGTTTTGTTTTCTGTGAAATCCTACATAGTATTCCTTAAATTCAATCTACTCTGTTTTTAAATCAATCAAGAAATCAATGGGCTGATGGGCGTGGTTAAAGATGGTAAATGTGGCCACATTGTGCCCTCAGTCTCAGAGGCTAAGTTCAGTCCTCATCCGATTCAGAATCTTGGAGCAGGTAATGGCAGAAGTACCTGAAGCCCCTGAAGTCCCAGCAGAGGTGGAAGGGCGGAACCTTCCAGAGGAGGTGGAGGTGCCTGGGTCGGAGGAGGGGCGGCCTGGATGGGAGGTGGAGGTGCATGGGTGAGAGGAGGAGAGGTACAGCCACTCAGAGCTGTCTTCCTCTTCTTCATCCTTAACGCGCTTGCATCCGCTGAGGGGAATAAAGTCCAGAGCAGGACCCACAGGAGGAGGGTGAGGAGCATGAGGTGGAGCAGGGTGCTTGCTTCTGAGGAGAGGGGATCGGGGCGTGACCCTCTGGCCCCACAGCATGAGCAGGAACAGCCCACCCCTTCCCTCTCTTCTTCCTCTTCGTCGTCGTCCTAAACCTCCTCTTAAGAGAAACTCCCATAGCCAGAGTCTGCATCACTCCTCTTCATCAGATGACCCAAAATCGTCACTCCAGTCCTGTGACCACCTACCTCCAACTCATGTCGGTCATCCTCATCTGAGGAGTAGCGGTCTGAACACTCCTCCAGCAGAAGGTCGAGAGGGTCCAGATGGTCCACTGCCTCTGCAACAGGTTTGACAATGTTAACACCCTTTGAATTGTAGCTGGAACCAGTCTCAGCTCTAATAATTTAACTGAAGTAACTTAATGTGCAGTTCATTTCAGAGTATATTCATTACACTAGGGTCCGGGCCTTAAATGGTTTCAAGTGCAGCCTAAATTATACTGGGCATCAGAAAGTCATGGATATATGATGAATAATACTTGTGGTTTATAATCCTTTGGAGTCAGTTTATTCAAGTGCGACTCAAAAGTGTGACATAAAGCATTGTGACCTGGGAGTGGCATACGGCCTACTCCTTGTGTCTTGTTCAGGAATTTTTGATAAAGTGGAGACATTTTACACTTCATATTTGTGTTCTAATGGAAAGGAATAATTTTGGCCAAATATTCAAAATCAGCTTTTTTTTCCTTTTCTTATTTTTTTAAACTCACATAAGCCTAATCTAACCTATTTGTTATAGACCTGCCTTTACAATTATACCTGTCACTATAAGCTTCTTAAAGTAGCCTAATGTGTGAGGAACGTGGAGGATTGACTGATATTTTATTTCAAACATACGCAATAAAAAATTGCACGTTTTTCAGTTAGGGTTAGTCTAGTTCATAAGTTCATAAATTTAGACTTAGACTAACTTAGACTTCACGCAGTAAGCTACAATATAATAACAAAAATAGCCTTATTAAAAATTCAAAATAGGCCTAATTAAAGTATCCTTTTAGTTGATTTCATCACTCTGCCAACACAACTACAGAGACCCAGCACTTTAAACAGCAGGACTGAGTCTAGTCATCATTTATTTTCCATTATCACGGATCAATATGTCCTACAGGAGCCTATAGCCAATATTGTCTCGTCAGCTTTACCAAAACACTGCTTCACATATTCCTCCACCTCGTTGCTTGTAGCCAGCCCTGCGCTGTGATCCTTGGGCCTGTGTTATGTCACAAAATTCTGTTCGGAGCAGCCTCGTCCCTCTTCGGCTTTTTCCGGAGACACTCGGGCCTCGCCTCTTCTCCAGACCGCGCCTTCCTCCTCCGTCTCCTCCCTCTGCACTTGTCCGAGCCCAAACCGCGCTGTCCGTGAACCACATCCTAGATTCGCCTCTGCTCCGGCGCTCATGAGGACCGTCACCTCTTCCTCAAGCTAAAGCTCTTACTCCAAACTATTTTTAAAACCCAAATTTCACAAAATGCTGCCTTTTACGCGAACTTTCGAGCCGGAGAAGCGCCAGTTGCAGGAGCTTAACTGCAGATTGGCTCAATATTTAAACCGGACTAAGCAACTGGAGCAAGAAAACGCGAGTCTAATTAGAGAAATAAGCGAGCTGAGGCAGGCTAAGAGCGCGCAGTGGGAGCCCCAGTACAAAGCGGAGATGCGGGACCTGAGGCGCACGATGGAGCGGCTGTCGTTGGAGCGGTCCCAGGCGGAGATGGAGAGGGAGAAGATATGGCGAGAGTTGCAGACGGTCCAGGCACTTTGCAGCGAGCAGACGGGCGTCTGCAGGGACATCAGCGGGGAGCTCCGGGGATGCGAGAAAGAGCTGACAATGGCCCACAAAACCAACGGGGAACTGCAACAGAAACTGGTCCAGCTACAGGAGGAGTGCAGGCGCTTGGAAGAGGCGCACAAGCAGGAGATACTGCGACTCAGGTGGGCCGGGAGTCACTGGGGCCGTCATAGGGTACAGCTGTCGCGATAACACGTTTTCCAGTGAGATGTGTTATATTGCTTTAAAATATCATGATAAATGGAATTATTAAAGGTACTTGTTGCTACTGACGCAATATTCTTAAAGAAGATAATCCAATTAAACGGATCATCTTAATTAAAAGGTCCTATATTACGCAAAATTGACTCTTGCAAGGTTTTTGCCATGCTAGAAAAATAGATGATGTTACCTCATCAGGAACATACCTGGAGTTGTGTTTTGTTTCATTTACACATGTTTGAGTGATCCTTTATTATTAATCTGTCCACATCTCCAACACTCAATATGCTCTGTTCCACCTTGTGATGTCACAAAATGGTAGTTTTCAACAGCTCCTTTTACCTTCAGTAGAGATTGGCAGTTCCAGATTTGAAATAATCCAGATGATTCTAGTGAAGGTGTCTGGAGTTTAAAAATACAGAGAAGCATTTCCTGTACAGTATTACCACATGACATCACAAAGTGAGTGTTTTCTGTCTGAGAAAAGAACTTAGCCTAAATATGCAGAATGAAACAAAGCACAACGCTAGGTATGTTTTTGATGAAAAAACATAATATAGACCAGAAAATACCATAATATGGGGATTTTAAATACAAAAGCTGCAACATTACGAAACTTTGTGTTTTCTTGTAACAAGCTAAATAGTAAATATGCATGTTTAAGCAGTAGGACTTTGTTAGGTGTCAGCTGACTGCTGTGATGTGTCTCTTATCCTTGTGTTATTAATTAATTATTTATTATTTTATTTGTATTTTAAGGATTTATTTGGAATGAAATGATTTAGGTGAAGATTTGCGAGTTTCCTATTACTTTTCTGTAGTTTTTTCATGCACTCCTGTGCAGGTGTAGTCTTGTGAGTGCAGTTTGGGTCAGATACACTGAGATACGTAATTGCCATGCCCCTTTTTTGGGTGACTAATCGATTAGCAGTACATGTCTTTAACAACAATTTAGTCAACTGCAGCCCTAATATGGCATTAAAATGACCTATCTAACATTTATTCAATTACAAGTGTTAATATAGTAAACAATACTTTGAAAAACATGCATTCTTATTCTGGGCACCACTCCACAGATCTGACCTAGTGATGTCTCCTGCTTGTCCGGCTTGTTTAATACCATACTGTAGAACTTTCCCACAAAACATTAACCAAAAATGTTATTTAGTGCAGCTTTAACATCTGACATTGATCCATCTCTCCAGGCATCAGGTGGAGACCCGGATGACCCCCTCTCATTATATGAGAATCCAAAGTTCCCATGGGCCCCTGCTCCCTCCCGTTACTGTGGAGGACGTCCAGGACTACGCCTTTGGGCTCTCTGAGGGCTGGGTCAAGACCTTTGATATGTACCAGCAGAAGGTGGAGGAGATGGAGAAGGCCATCAGGGAGGACCAGGCTCGCATGTGTGACCTCCAGAGGGAGAAGGAGATGTACGCCACCCAGCTGGAGAGGATCCGAGCCCAGGCCGAGCACCAGGGACAGGAGCAGATGAGGCTGGAGCAGGAGATGGTCAGCATGCAGGAGAAGTTCCACCTGGACTGTGAAGAGTATCAGGTAAACTACAGGCCAGAGTAGGACTAGTACTGAGGTAGCAGTCGTACTTGTCCTGGTTTGACACTGACATGCACTCCCTCTTTCACACATGCACACACATACAAGCACACTGTACAGCTCTATCTTACAGCTATCAGAATCTCAATGTTTACAGTTTTGATCCCTGGTGTGATAGACAGGGCTGTGTGTGTCACTGCAGCTCTCCTCCCTCCTCTTCTCCATAAGTTTACAGCACACCCTCTGTCTGTCACAGAGCCGAGCTTGTGGAGAAGTTGCCCTTTATCCACTGCAGAAGTGTGTGGAGGTTGTTTACAGCCATGGAGCTGTGTAAAAAATAAAGCAAGATGATTGGTATCCACTGAAGGTATTACTATTAGTGATCCTGGACTGATAAATATGAGTATTTTTTGGGGAATATTCTGTACAGGATTCAGGACGAGGTTAAAATTTCACTATTGTCCCAACATATTCTGGATGTCTAGTGACCCTAGTCATACCTCACGTGAAAGCTCAGAACCTCCAGAATTCACTCAGTGAGCTGCAGAGGCTGCACTAGCACTGATTAATGATTTGTTGCAGGTGCTGGGGTTAAGGTAGTGAGGATTCAGATCAGAGAGAGCCCTTTTAAGTTTAAACCAGCTGGATTTCAACGTTCAAACTGACAACCCAAATTATAACATACAACCTGATCATCATGTCACAATGTTAATATAGTGAGTGAGCTCATCACTCATAATGATCTGATTAATCATGTATGTATTGTCTGTTTGGACATTTCTTTCATGGAGTTGCATTAGCTTTACCATCGCAGACATTGACAAATTCATAAACATAAATTCAGTCTATTTAAAGCAGTGGTCAAGGAGGCTGGTGAGAATCTGCTCTAAATGGAAACACATGGCTACGTAATAAGCACAATGTTCCTTTACCCTTGAGCAGAGGGAGGGAGGGGCCAGTCCCTCTGAGGACACGCCCACAGATGCTCCACAGCTGGCTCCTACTCCATCTCAAGAATATGCAAGACATGTTGTAGTTCATGAAAGCTTTTTATAATATTTAGAAACCTTTGCATTAATATTTAATGTGTTAAAAGAAAATCTAAAGAAAATGTTGAACTGCATTTTTCTGTTCTGTTGTGGAATGAATAGAATGCTGTTATGTTGCTTCCACAACATTCTGACACTACATATTCTCTACTACTGGCCCCACCTCTTCAGAGTGGCGTTTCACCATCACAGTTTTTTATGTGTTCTGTGAAATGGTGGTGTCCTGGAGTTGACCTGAGCTGCTAAAAAGCACCTCCCTCTCCTCCTCCTCATCCTTCTCCTCCTCCTCCTCCTCTCTGCTCTTTACTGGCTCCACCATCCCAGCAGCACTTAAACCTATTAGCCTGCACACACAGACTGACAAATCCCCATAAGCTCCACCATAGAGCCAAGCAGGGCAGGGCAGGCACAGGCAGGAAGAGCTGCTAGCTACAGCTAAGAGTGGAAACTATGTGTTTAAAATACTGTATAGCTAATAATGTACAGAAGAGAAAAGTTTTGTAAAAATGACATGGTGGTGGGAAAGAATACCTCCATGAGTGCATCATATGGACATTGATCATAGGAGTGATAGTGAATAAACAGGCAGAAGGATGCTAAGACTGGAGCTGCCAGACATCTGATGTGTAGGTTAAGAGCTGTAAAGGTTTTTGTAATTAACCAGTAGTAGTAGTGGTATTCTGCACACAAACACTTTTCAATGTACATATTAAACAACTTAAATCATGTTATAATTTGGAGATTAAATCACAAGATTGATTAAAAAAAAAATCACCTAATGAAAGAAACAAGTCCACTGTCCA
Source organism: Periophthalmus magnuspinnatus (assembly GCF_009829125.3). Taxonomy (NCBI): domain Eukaryota; kingdom Metazoa; phylum Chordata; class Actinopteri; order Gobiiformes; family Gobiidae; genus Periophthalmus; species Periophthalmus magnuspinnatus. The sequence continues at coordinate 13,005,604 of NC_047131.1, read as the reverse complement.
AATTAGAAAACTGTGGTGCTCAATTTGGAGCTGATGTTGCTGGAAATGTCACCACAACAATGAAACATGGAATTGTTGGTCCATCCTATGGATAGCTGCAGATGACTAGCGAGTAGTAAATTGTTTTTTGTTTTTTTTTGTGCAAACACGGCTATGCGACACTGCTGAAGCCTATGTGTATCACTAACCATAGAAAATAAAGAGAAGGAAGTAAGTACGGAGCAGTGGATGTATACCGGTGGTGAAACGAGGGTAGATTGGAGCAGTGACATCTTGAATATGGAAGAAAACAGATTACTCAAACATGCATGAATCACTCTAAAAATAACTTCAGAGGGTAAATGAGAAGGGAAACGACTAAAACATGGTTAAAAGCTCTGAAAAGTCAATTTTGCAGAATAGGTCTGCTTTAAAGCCCCACTATAGAACTTAACAGTGTTTTGGTTTTTTCACTTTGGACCTTTTTTTGCACTGAAAACATAAAAACTTGAATCCTTTCTGTGAGGAGACTTGCATCTTCACAAACCTTATTTGGCCTAAAGGAGGTTTCCTCCTGCTTGTTTCCATGGAAATGTAGTCCTTGTGGCTATAATATTCTACAATATTGCATAAAACATATCCATTTCGATGTAGAACGTTCTGTTGTAAGTATGGTTTTAATGTTCTATTTCCATGGAATCATGCAGGTAACGTGCCACGTCCAGAAAGTTACACAATATAGTTTAGTAGCAATGTGAAATGAAAAGTAGTTGACCTGTTCTATACTGAATTGACACTCAAAAACAGATCTGTGTTTGTGCCTGTCAGATGGTGATCGATCAGCTGCAGAGAGAGAGAGACCTGATGGCCCACAACATGGAGCAGAAGATGGTAGAACATCAGCAGCTCCTGCAGCTCAAGATGGACCTGGGTCTGGAGCTGGCTGCATACAGGTCAGAAGATACACCACACCGCTCATATATGTGCACGTTTACTTCAGGTCAAATGAGTCAGTGGTGAAACTGAGTGAGTGCTGAGTACTGAAAATGTGTATGCAAGTAAAAGTACAGTTTCATGGCTAAAGATTAACCAAAGTACTGCTGCAAAATTTGTACTTAAAAAAAGTACAGATGAAAAATAGTGCTCAACAATCAGCTTAATTTGAATGTAATTTTTTGTGGCTTTTATATTAGTCTTAAAAGAATGAACAGGTTGAGTTGTTTTACACCACAACCCTCATATTCTGAGAGTAGGCAATGCAGTGCGGGCTTGTGTTTATTGGTACAGAAAGGAGCAAGGACAGGTGGGAACCAACCAGACTGGCAGCCTCTCTTCGTCAGTCTGCCCCAGGAAACTATGGCTACAATAATATACTTACCACCACCGAATGTGGAGGGAATGAATAATTCACTGTAAAGCACTTTGGATTACTTGAAAGATGCTATATAAATCCACTTCTACTCAATCTATAGTAACATGAGTATTTGTTATTAGTTACTTTCCCTCCCTTCAAATGACACTAGTCAGGGCACTAGTCTAACACTACAGGTCACAAGACAAAGGACATTAAAGCTACAACCTGGTTATATCAGCAAGAGCATCTGACTTAGCTATAAATATCTTATTAGAACATTTGTATGTGTAGTTAAGACTGGATGATAAGGCTAAAAACATATTCACAATCTCTTTCCTCATATTGATCAGTCCCGCTTATTCTAGTTTTTCAATTTGATTTTTTACTTATGAAAAACAAACAAGAAGTATTATAATATTTGCCATTTAACATACACATGTCTTCTTCCAAAGTCCTCCATCAGCTTCAAACCACATGCTTTTACTGACAGAAAATTGGCTGTAAACCTCTCCAAGATAGAAAATGATACTGGATCTTGATTTGATTAAAATGTGATTAATTGCAGAGCCCATCTTGTAGTGTCTTAGGCAATATCTCTTGTCTGTTGCTAATCCAGAAAGAATGACAGAAGCCAGTAGAGCACTAAAGATTGATTACAGTCCTAATTAGGCCTGTAACTAATCGTTCTGCCAATACTTCATGATTAAAATGGCAGGTAATCATGTGAGTCTACACGGTATACAACTACATGAAGCTGTCAGTTCTATAGATTTACTGCTCAGTCTTGGGCATATAATTTTCTTTTAGCGTTGTACATGTTTCAGTATCTATCTATTGCAATTACGAAGTTGTGTTTTGTTTCATTTTCGCACATATTTAACATACAAACCTTGCAAATTTTGGCTGTGTACTTCTCTCAAACACTCTGTTCCACCTTGTGATGTCATGTGGTAAAACAGGAAGAGCTCCACTGTATTTTTAAACTCCATACAACCTCACTAGAATCATTTGGATGATTTCAGTACTTGAATTTCTAAACTCTAATGAACTAAAGGTAAAAGGTAGCTGTTAATTTGAAAACTACCACTGACATCACAAAGCAGAGTAGAGCATTTTGAGCTCTGGAGATGTAGACACACTAATAATAAACAACTCCGTGTATATTTTTGATGAGGTAACATCATTATGATATGACTTGAAAGCTCACAAGAAGAGAGAATTCTGTGTAATATAGGACTTTTAAAGGTTCTGTGTATTTAAACAAAATTTACATATACAGATTTGTTACTATGGAGATGTTATAGCTGGTTCACATTTAAGTAATACCTTTAAAAATGATATTATTTCACATTTTGCCTAAATTGTGTACATTTATAAAGAGTGTCTGTGCGTGCATCTTGGTTTGGCACATTCCTTGTTTATGGAGTTGTTCAGTATTGGAACATGCCTTCTGTGAGTTATGACCTCTGCTCGTGTGGTCTGCGTCATCATGAGCCTATTTGGAGTTCACACTGACCTATCAACTGACCATCCCACTGGCCACTGTACTGCCCATTATATACTACAGTCTATCACAGCCAGCTCAGTGCTGCCTGCAGGAGCTGTCCATGGGACTCTAGTTTGGATTATTTTGTTTAATGAGTCATATCCAAACATGGTGAGCTTGTTCAACCTAATTATAACATTTATTATTGTATTGTCAGTGCGTATGCCTTAAAAGGTGAAATTCTTGACTAAGCAGGCGATAGTGGGAGAGGGGTGAGATGGCAGATGCGGATGAGATAGTGCGATTTGTGAGGTAATCTATCATGTTTGAGACACTGTTGTAAATTTGAAGTTTTTCTAAATTATATTTTTGCATTTTTTGCAGGGCGCTTTTGGAGGGGGAGAGGGTCAATCTGGAGGAGTCTCACAGGAGGGCAAACCAGTCAAGAGAAAGAGTCATAGGTATTTATGAAGGATTTATTTTTGTTTATACCAGTTATTCTTTATAAAATTGGGGGTTAAAAAAAATTGCTGACTAACCTAGGAAATGGTGGTTTGAAACTTGACCCATGTTTCTCACAGAATTTGTAGCTTGAAGAGAGTGATAGGAAGACATGTATTATGAACTATAAAGTACTATTTTCAACTTTGTTCTGTGTTGTAGTACACTTAATAATACTTCATAATTAAAACATAATAAAACTATGTTCTTGCAAAAATGGTTGTTGTATCCTAGGCAAGGCGCTTCACCTACATTGCCTAGTATGAAAGTGGTGTGTGTTGGTGATGGTCACATTAGCAGCACTTGTGTCGGTCTGCCCCAGGGCAACTGTGACTACGACAGTACTTACCACCACCGTGTATGGAGTGAATGAATAATACACTGTAAAATGCTTTGGGTGTCTTGAAAGGCACAATATAAATCCAGTGCATTATTATTAAACACATCTTAAAAAACATACTTTCCCATTGTGAGTTGGTTCGCCTCTCCACACATCTGATCCGTAACTTCAGCTGCTTCACCAGAAAAGTTCACCTTTTAAGCTTTTAGTTTTGTTATAATGTTTTTCTCATCATTCTTATATTTGAAATACTTTCTTACTATAAAACAAGTTATCTTTTTGTCATCGCAGAAATCAAGATGCCCCCTCAGCCTTACTCTCCCAGAACCCCCTCCTCGTCCACCCGGCTGCATACCGACTTCAGGCCCTCCCCAGCGGCTTCCTCTTACAGAAGACCCCCTGTGCCTAGACCCAGCTCTGGAGCCATTAGCCCCTCTAGGATCGTCCCCATTTCAGTCACCCGCAACCAGAGTCCCGCAGCCAGGAGGGACATGATCTCCTTCACCAAAGCAAGGGCTGCCCAGTCTTCCACCTCCACCACACCATATACCACCAAAAACATCCAACCTGAAGAAATAACTGGGCCAAAAGTATCTATACCCACCCACCAAAGTTCAAAAACCCATACAGAAACAAAAGTGACGGCAAGCAAAAGGAATGTATCAGAGAGCAGAGAAGAAAGAAAGGCATTTGACAATAGCTTGACAAATGGTGGGTCAATGCAACCAAGCACCAAGAAGATACTGGACACTGTGTCTGTTGAGGAGATGATTGAGAAGGCCATCAAACCAGAAGGCTCTGAAGCACCTGGAGAAACCAAAGTCCGCTATCATGTCGAGAAGACCCAGGAAGAAGACGGAACTATGAAAACGCGAATTGTTTTAGAATCGAAGGTTGAAGAAGAGCTGGATGTGTCGAAGGATTCTGATTTAGAGGAATTGCTGCACCAAGGAACTAAGAAGATGTCTCTGGAAGACATCAAGGATACAGCCACAGCAAGTATGATCAAGAATTTGCTAAGTGGGATGAAGGGAGGAGAGGATTTGGGGAACAAGTCGATCAACGTTGAAATTATCGAAGAACCAGTGGAGGGTCTAAGCGATGACGAGGAGGAACCTGAGATCAAGAAGTTACAGACAAGTTATCAAGAGCAAGTATCGACGTATTTTCAAATCGAGGAGTTGGAAAATGCGCCAACTAAAGCCACCAATGAACAATGGAAAGAAGGATTGGGTCAAGTCGAGGAGGTTTCAAGAGAAAGTGATTCGTCCTTCATGTCACAGGATAAGGAACATCGGGAATATTTTGTCTCCACTCCAGATGAATTTTCTGAGCCAGAGGAAGGTGGCGGGATAACGTCATACGGCCACTATGGAATTGTGGATGATCTTTCTGATGAGAGATATTACCAAGACGAGCTGCTCCCACTTAGAGCTACTCCCGATGAGGGCAAAGAGTACAAGTACATGACAGGTGACCGCCCGTCGTTTAAGGAAGGGTTTCCGGAATGCATCATCGAGGAAGAGGTTGGTAGTGGAACTTTGTGTATTTTTTTATAGTTATGTGTTGGGGTTTTCCTGATAGATATGGTCATATTTTGATAGTGCTTTTCTATCTAATACCGCTTTGTGCTCAAAAACATACTGTCAGGCTTTAACCAGGACCAAACCAGGACTCTAGAAGCCATAAACTAGGAACAAATCTGGACTAAACCAGGTCTAAAGCAAGGCCCAAGCAGGAACAATCTATAAACGAATCAGGAGTAAACCAAGTCTAAACCAGGACCTATAACTAACCCAAGGGAAAACCAAGCCCAAACCAGGAATGAACCAGGCGTAATTCAGAACTAAAGCAAGTTTACTCTAAAACAGGACTAAGACAGAATCAAACCAGGATCAAATTATAACTGAAATTGCATTAAGCCAGGTCTATACCAAAATAACTGAATAAGCACAGTAGTAAACCAATGCCAAAGCAGGTCTAAAGCAAGACTGAACCAGAACTGAAGCAGGATTAAACTAGGTTCAAGATAGAATTAACCGGGTATAAACCGGGAGACAAATTTGGACTAAACCAGGGCTAAAGGAGATCCAAGTAAACCAGGACTAAACCAATTAACTAGGTCTTATCCAGGACTAAACCAAAACCAAACCAGACCAGAACCAAACCAGAACTAGACCTGAACCAAAGAAAAAACAGATTTAATGCAGGCCTAGGAGTAGGGCTTAACGAGAAATAAACCAGGTTTAATCCAGTACTAAATCAGGTCTACTCTAAACCATAACTAAAGCAGGACTACACCTGAACAGCAGGACTAAAGAAGAACTAAAACAGGTGAGCAACAACAAACCAGGAGAAAATTTGAACGAAACCAGCTCTAAAGCAAGACTCAGACGCCATAAACCAGGATCAAACTAGAGATAAAACAAGATTTAACCCAGTCAAAACTAAGGATGTCTTCATACTTGCACACATCACATCAAAATTGGGATTGAATTGGGGACTAAAACTAAAACTAAGCCAAGACTAGAACAGACACATGAACAGACGCATAAACCACATCAAAATTGTTACTAAACTGGGACTAAATTTATAACAGGACTAAGCCAGGACTAGAACAAGATTAAACCAAGTCTATATCTGAACTAACTGTGAATACACCCTCAAATGAAACTAAACCCTGAATTTAACCTGGACTAGACCATGACAAAACCAAGACTGTGATGAGATGTTGTTATGATATCAAAATCTCAAGCTCTATACTAAGGGATAGATTCGATACCACAATAATAAAAAAACACTCTTTATTTACAGAATATAATTTTTCTACGTTTTCAATCATAGTGCTGTCTTTTGTATTACATTATATCTGTCTAATCCCTCAGTCATCCAGGTAGGTTCCATAGTGGCGTGTATGAAGTTTGACGGTATCTAATAAAATAATATCTTGTCCATTGCAGGTTCGTGTTTCACCAGTCGTGCAAAGTTCCGTTCTGGAATTTCTTCGCGAGGACTCGTTGGAACCGAAAGAGCAGCTGAAAGGAGCTCTGGAGCAGCTACAGGAATCCGTGTCTGGCCCTTTGAAGGAGGAGCTCGCCTACCTGACCAAACTCAGCCGTGAGAGCCCAGACAAAGTAGATGTCCGCAAGGTTTCCCAGTCCAGCGATGACGGCACCATGACCATTGTAGCGGAACTCAACGTCTCTCAAACCTTGGAGGAGTCCGGTTTGCTGGACGAAAGCGGAGATCTTTCTGATGAGCATATCATGGCGGCGTTGAGAGGAGCAGGTCTGGAGAAGGCGTTCCAGAGCGGAGCCGGCGGAGGGTACAGCATCAAGGTGTCGACGGAGGAGGAGGAGCACGGATTTGGAGACATCTCCGAGAAGGACATCATGGAGAAGCTGATGAGAGGAGAGATGTCCCACAGCTATGAAGTTCAGGGAGGTTCAGAGGACGAGGCGGCTGGAGGCGTTGTGAAGGAGCAGAGGATTGTGTATCTGGAAAGTCCATCAGATGATTAGGACACTATGGGTTTGAGATAGCACTTAGAGGAGAAGTAATGCTTGTGAGAAAATGTTAACTTTCGTACATTGTTTTTTTGAGCTAGAGTGATGTACACTTTAAAGGCGCACTATGTAACATTTCTAGTGGAGGGTTTGCCACATGCTTGTCTCTATCTATGGAGATCTTATTGCTTTGCCTGGAAAGTTCCACAGTACCTATTTATCTTCAGGGACACAAACAAGTGATCCCCACTAAGTCAGACTACAGGTTTGATCTGCGAAAAGCTGATACCCCTCACAGTAGGAATGCACGTTTTATATGGTATTTTTGAGCAATAAAAGCATCTGTAATGGAATAAAGGCGGGTGGCGTAGCCTTCACCAGAAAATTTTCATAGTGCACCTTTAATTTTGCTTCACGTTATAGTAAAAAAGTGATCCTTCATAGATTGATTATTGCAATAATTTACTAGTCAGTGGTCTGTGTGTCAGAGTCGGAAAGTGACGCGAACAAAAAGGTGATATTATGGTGAAATTCTAAAAAAAAGTCTAAAAGCTCATTAGTAAAACTGGCATATTTAAGATAACAGCTAAAATAACAGCATTTTTTCATCTGGTTATGCTGAAATGACAGTTATTAATTTGATGATATACTGTGCAGCCCTAATTTATAACTACATGGTTATTAATGGGACATCCTCTAAAATATGTGAGTGCTTTTTAAATCAAAAGCAGACATTTTTCAAATATTGTGCACTAAACCCCCTTTTGCAAAATATTAATTATTATTTTAATTGCAAAAAAAGCAAATTTGTCAGCTACACTGTCAAAAATCTTTCTCTTAAAAATAATAGATTTAAGTCATAAAGTGCAAGAAAAGGGCAGTTGGATGAGTAAGAATTAAAAACTATTATAGCTTTTACACTGGTGTTTTACTAATGCTCTGAATTTGAATTGACTTTGGCTACTCTTGTGGTGGAGGTCTCTTTGGTTATTGTTTTTCATGGCGTTTTTTGAGCAACTGAATCACTCATAATTGAATCAGTGCAGCTGAGGTTCATGAAAAGTTGCGTAGTACACCTTTGCTGTCATATTATCTGCTGACAGCGCTATACAGGGGTCTTAAACTTTACTTGTTTCTAGATCTCAAATATATTTTTGTACTAACCTGGTGTACAGCTTAACCGGCTCTTCCGTCTCTGTCATGGCTGCCACGTTTTTGATGCCTCACCTAAGCACTGTGCAGCACTTGTAACATTGTTGAAATGTTATGCACTATATCCATGTCTTATTATGAGTTTACTACAATATTTTAGACTCCCTGTAGTTAAACATTGAGCTGGAGGACTGCTCAGAATTATATGGTGGAATTTGCTGTCAGATTGCAGATTTATTGACCTGATTTATGGTTAATATCTTTGTAATTACTGGGCCTATCCACATGAAACAACGACAGTAGCTTCATTATTCAACCCAAAGATGTGATTGTTGTCGGATGAATAGACGTTAAGCCATAAGATTAATATGAGAAGCTTGTGGAGTCAATCCCAAACAAATAGCCCAATGATGATGAAACATTTGTGGATCATAAGTTTGGGTATTTCTTTCAAAAATAGTGAGTCTTCCAACGAGTTATATAGGCCCCTGCCCTCCATCAGAAATCATGACATCAAATTATAACAACCTCTTTGAGTTCAAGTCAGTGCCGTTGGGGTCTTAATATCACTAACAAAGCTGGATAGAACAAAATGCATGTTTTTAAAGTTCATAGGTTTGGACAAATGACTTCATCTACTTTATTATCATATTGTCAATGTGTATTTTATCATCAGTGTCTCACAAGTTAAGCTTTGGATGTCAGTACAGTAATATGTTCATTTATACAATTGTTTACAAGAAATCTGCTAAATTATTGGGTATATTCAGTAGTTCTTGACCAAACCAAATACCAGAAAATGATAATAAGCTTGTAATTAAAAATAGAGCATAATGTGATCTTTCTGTAATGTTTGTTTTAGTCAGATATTAAAGCCACAGTATATAACTTTCCCCCCCAAAATTAACTATAATAAAAGCATGTTTCTTCATTATGGATGTTTTTATTGCACTGAAAAACAGAAAAAAACATGCATCCTTATCCTGGGCAGTCTTGCATCTCCACAAACCTGACTCCTATGTGACCTGGAGGAGGGCCTGCTCCTGCTTGTTGCCATGGATTTGTTCTTCCTTTAGTACAGTATGGAATAAAAACATCTATTTCCATGGAGAATGTTTCTAAATACGGTATGATTTTAACTTTGTTTCGATGGAATCCTGAAGGTGACTTCCCACATCTAGAAAGTTGCATACTATTGCTTTAACTTTGTCTGCTAATAAATAAAAACAAATTGGCATTAAACAAAAACGACAAAACTGAACCAAAACAACATTTTTAAGATATTCATTTTTAATACCATCTCTTGTTGAATCTGTTCACGTGTGTTGTCAGTTGGGAGACTTGGCTTTGGTCTTGGACTGGCTCCGGCCTGGTTCCTGACCTGGACTATTTCTGGCCTTGAGCTTAGATGTGTTTGTGCCAAGACAGATACGTGACTGCACTCTGCTCTCATGGTGTACCCTTAATCCATTATCGCCACTGTTCACTGTGTTCACTATTCAAGAGAACGTCTGTATGTCTGACACTGATGTGCTCCTCTTCACATGGACTGTCACGTTCATCTGGATGTAGAATATATGCACACAATGTACCACAAACTGTGCCATTTCAGAATGTCTTTAATGAGAATAAAACATGAATGTACACAATTTTGGTTTTTTACAGTGCTCTTTTATCATTTTAAACAAGAATATATTACTGTTATCTAGATAGTAGCATTTTTGTAGGAAGTTACTCTAAGACTTAAAGGAAGTGTGTGCATCATCTATTATTTTGAGATTTATCTATTACTGTTTTTTAAAAGAGGCATTACAATCACAACTGAACCTGTGTTGCAGTGCCTTGACCTGCAGATAGAGGACACATACAAGTTTTTCTCATTCTCCTCAGATGTCCTCAAGTGCCCTCAGGTGTCCTTCTGATGTCCTCAGGTATCCTCAGGGGTTGTTCAGATGTCCTCCGATATCCTCATTTGCCCTCAGGTGCCCTTAGTTGTCGTCAGATGTTCTCGGGTGTCCTTCAGTTGTCCTCAGATGTACTCAGATATCCTCAGGTATCCTCAGATGTCCTCAGGTGGACTTTGCTTTGGTGTCGTCTCTGCAGTCTCTCAGTCACCTCTGGAGTCCTGCACACAGAGAGGACTCCAGACTCTACACAGATTTGAGCTGAGGCACTCACATGCAGAAAAAAACATAACCTAAAGATTTAGGATTATACAGATCAACATCATAATCATTAACTGATATCAAATTAATCAATCTTTTTGCATGAGAAACCAAAGAGAGAAGACGGGGAGGGAGGGACAGGAAGAGAGAGGAGGGAAGACAGAGGGGATGGGAGAGAAGTAGGGGAGACATAGAGGGAGAGAGATGGGAGGGAGGATGGAAGACAGAGAGGAACAGAGGAGGGAGACAGGCAGAGAGAGAGAGAGAAGAAGGGAGACAGAGGAGGAGGGGGAGAGAGAAGTAGGAAGACAGGGTTGAGAGAGAAAGGAGAGACAGAAGAGAGAATGTTTTAGAGAGAGAAAAGAAGGGAGAGACAGAGAACGGGAAGGAGAGAGAGAGAGAAAAGGAAAGGGAATTAATGAAACATTCTGCATATACCTTTTCTGAATAAGCCAAGTGCATTGTACTTGTATCCATTAAACTCAAGGTATTTTATAATGGTCATGTAGGAAAATGCATCCTCTGCATTTGACCCATATGTCAATACTACAGGGGTGACCTGTCAGGAGCAGTGGGTGAGACAGCGCAGTGCCCTGGATTTTGGACTATGGTTGGTCAGGAGTAACTAACCTAGGTGAAGGTTTAGTCTGTTGTGTACAGCTGTAGTTGACTAAAGAAATTCTTGGTTGACCAAAGACATGACTAAAGTTCACTGTAGTAGCCAAGCACAAAAACATCTAACCTATATACAGAGAAGTACTAGTAAACAATAAATTTATGACTGAAAACTGCCCAGTCAGTCCCAGAGCTCCAGTTAACTCACTCCAGGCTTTCTCCTCTCTGCTGTGCTACATGAAAATAATTTCAAAGGCCCCGTACAAGATTTTTGCCATGTATATGAGCCTTGCCCCAGGACAGATACATTCCATAAGCAGCTCTTGAAAATAGGTCTGCTGTGTAGTGTCTGCATCTAAATAAAAAAATATTTTACTGTCTGACAATCAGGAAGTGCGCAGTTGGCATGCTAGTTGTTATTGTTTACCCTGACTGCAAAATGCCACTCTGGTCTGTGAGAGAGTTATGAAAAGCGCATATAAACTCATCACTGTGAGTAATTAGGATGCTCAGAATACATAAGGCAGATGAGAAATAACTTAAAATGGACTAGTTCTATTTTTCACATTTTTTAAGATAGTAAAAATGAGGTACAGGTAACTTTAATAAAATAAATACAGCCGTGTGCATGTTTTTAGTCAAGTTCACGTTGCCTAGGAAACTTCTAAGTTGATTTGGCTTATTTTACGGAATGTTCCTTTGCAATGCCCTAAAACAAAAGTGTTAAGAGTTACCAAGCCAACATGTCCACTGCCTTCTGAGACGCTCTGGTTTTCTTGTGGTGTGGACCGAACAGGACACTCTGGATCTCCAAGCACTGAGGAGACAGAGAGAGAGGAGAGAGGAGGGAGAAGAGAGAAGAGGAGGGGAAGAGGGAGAGGGGGATGAAAGATATGGGGGAGGGAGAAAGGATGAGGTGAAGGGGGCAAGGGTAAAGGAAGGGGGAGACAGAGAGAGAGAGGGGATGAAAGAGGTGAGAGATGAAAGACAAGGGAGATGAGAGCAATGTGGGAGAGAAAGGAGAGAGGGAATGAAAGAGAGGGGAAGAGAGAGGCAGAGGAGAAAGGAGAGAGGGTATAAAAGAGGGGAAGAGAGATGCAGAAGAGAAAGAGAGGGAATATAAAAGAGGGGAAGAGAGAACAAGACGAGAAAGGAGAGAGGGAAGAAAAGAGAGGGGAAGAGAGAGGCAGAAGAGAAAGGAGAGAGCGTATAAAAGAGGGGAAGAGATGCAGAAGAGAAAGGAGAGAGAGGATATAAGAAAGGGGAAGAGAGAGGTAGAAGAGAAAGAGAAGGAATAAAAGAGAGGGGAAGAGAAAGGCAGAAGAGAATGGAGAGAGGGAATATAAGAAAGGGGAAGAGAGAGGTAGAAGAGAAAGAGAAGGAATAAAAGAGAGGGGAAGAGAGAGGCAGAAGCGAAAGAGGGGGAATAAAAGAAAGGAGAAGAGAGGCAGAAGAGAATGAAGAGAGGGAATAAAAGAGAGGGGAAGAGAGGCAGAAGAGAAAGGAGAGAGGGAATAAAGGAGAGGGGAAGAGAGAGCAAAAGAGAAAGGAGAGAGGGAATAAAAGACAGGGGAAGAGAGGCAGAAGAGAAAGGAGACGGAATGAAAGACAGAGAGGATAGTGAGAGAGAGGGAGAGAAAAAGAGAAATGGAGGGAGAAGGGGGGGAGAGAGGGTCAGGGCATGACATACACACATTTTTTGTCTTAATTGTAGGGGTTGAACATTTGACCCAATTTATTATGACCAGTTTCACAAGTTAGTAAGTGGTAAATAGATTCAAAAAACATTCAAGATAATTATCCTAGGATTAAACTCATTTTAATTCACACAACTGTTTTTAATATTATTTTCAATGTGACATAAGAACTGCAATACACATGGGGGGATTAGACCGTTTCAACAGCAACAGCTTAAGGACCAAACATCCTAGAATAGCCCTACTCCAATCCAGAGTGTAGATCACTCCTGTCTACCCACTTTGTGTACTTTAGGGACCCAACCATCCACCCTGAGCCAGTGTAACTCAAAGTGAAACTTTAGTGGCCAGCTAAACTAAATGCTAGAGATGGATATGTCTTTATTGGTTTATTATGTTTGGAGATGCTGGCGCTTTAAACCTGACATTAATCATACAGAGTTATCCATAATCAGAATTTACAGTAATTCATTTCACATGTGCTGAGCAGTGACACGTGAAAAACAATGATTTCACAAAGTTGGCTAAACTGTGAGAGAAATATGTAAATTTAAAGCATGTGGGTGCAGTTACTACACAAGGCACACCCACAAGTCACTGAGAGACCTAATGCACAAAGTCTGTCTGGGACCAAAACAAAGAAATCTATTTTTTTATTCTTGAGAAACTGTGTGGTGGCAGTGACTCAGCAATAGAACATTCATCCAAAAACTCAAAGCAGTTCAATCCCAGCTCATACTGTTTTGCAACCCTGGGCAAAACACTTCTAAGTTGCCTTTGCATTCAAAGTACAATACACTTTCATGGAGGATGGTCTGCCCGGCTGTCTCCATGGAGATGTTACTGCTTTATCTGGAGAGTTCCATACACTGGCATTAAACTTGAATGTCTACATGGAGACAAACAGGTGACATCGCTGGGTCAAGTTACAGGTTAGATCTGTGGGGAGGCAAGCCCAATCACAGTAACAATGCATGTTTTGGGGTGACAGTGGACCTGTGGTATGACTATATGTCCATCAACCTGAACATCAGAGGTTTGATTGCTGCTTTGACCAAGTTCTGCAGTCACTTTATGAGTCACTTTGGCCACATTTCCTGGTTTAAAGGTGAGGCTGCCAGTAGCTTACCACCAGTGTGGAGTGAATGAATAATGACCACAGTGTAATGCTTTGAGAGGCTTCGACAAGTCTGTAAAGTGCATTACAAGTTAGAGTCGGGCATTATTTGTTGTTGTTGTTATTATTATTATTATTATTATTTTCAAGAAATAAAAGTTTCAAGAAATAAAAACACCTGTAATGATTGTAATGAACAAGAGCTTGATGGATGTTGAATATTCAACATAAAGCAGCAACACCTGCAAGTAGGTGGTGGACCCCAAAGAAAGGTTACACAGTGCACCATGTTGTCTAAAATGGCATTGTCTTATTATTATGATTTATGCTTATTATTTGTTTAATAGCTGCAGAAATTTTTATCATCATTGACTGAGTACCAATAATGCAATCAATAACTAAGACTGCATTGTTCTACTAGTTTGGTCTTGGATTGTTGCTGAAATAGACTTTCACATAAATCACAGCAGGTTTCAGACGTGGATAATTTGAAAGCTAAAAGTCGCTCTTTCTCCTGGCCCCGCTCCCACTGGTTCTGCTGTGTGTCTTTGTTGCTATGGGCGATGTCATGGAAGTGCTTTTTTCCTCAGTGCCATAACAGGAAAAAGTTTGGAACAAGTGTTAGCATAGGAGCATAATCTTTTGTGCCTTGCAGGCTTCCTTTAGCCCTGCTCAGATGGCCACAGTCTCAGAGAGGGAATTATCAGTGCTGGGTCAGGGGAACAGAGAAGGAGAGGGGTCATGCTGTTATACTTGGAGACCCTCTGTGTAAAAGCATAACAACAACACTATCTCCATAGCAACCGCACTGGGGCAGGTTGGTACTGGTTTAGAGGCCCCCCTTCAGTGGGACATTTTGGAGGTTTGATGCGGAGCAGAAATGAGCTCATAGTTCAAACATATGCAGTCATTTATGGAAAGAGACCTGTTACATAACCATCAGTGTTTCCACTCTACACACAGAAAGTGGACCTGTGTTTTCACTGGGACGTTGTTGGTGAGTGAGTGGATCTTATATTCATACTCAGATACATTCACTTAAAGAAACACCGTGTAACATTCTGGAAATGGCATGTTGCCTGCATGATTCCATGAAAATACAAAGTTAAAACCACACTTTGGAAAATTCTCCATAGAGATATGTTTTGGTCTGTTTTTTGGCAAAAAAAAATTGAGATAATGTTCCACAGTATGGCTACTACACTTATTTTCCACAGAATGGAAGAAAGTTTTGACGCACACCAGGTTAAGTTACAGGTCAGATCAGTGGAGAGGCGAACTCACTCACAGTAAATCACTTTTACTGCACCGCAACTTTTACTCAAGTAAGAGTACTGTTACACTATATATTACTTTTGCTACTATCTAAATATTTGTTAGTGTGATGTGTGAGCTACTATGTCTAAGTAATGTCCCTGCAGAACATCTAGGTTCTGCAATAGTTTTCATCCTATGACAGATTGCTGAACTCCCTTTAAATGTATAAGCACTTGGCTGACACTTTGAAGCATTTGAAGCTAAAACTATGCACCGTTCTTCATATAACATTATGCTGCACTTGTGTATCTGAATGACAAGACTAGGTCTAAGTATGTTTTTGATGAGGAAAAATAATATAAGAATGTAACCTTTATTTAACTCCGAAAGTCCCACTGAGATGTCTAATATAAGCCTGTTTACCAGAAGAACCTTATACTGGCACTGATCCAGACTTGTACTTATGTAACATTAGAGTTTACACAGAAGGCTCTTCATAGACAGTGTAGCACATAAAGCATGCCACACTAATGAGGTCACTGTCCTTTTGATTGACAGCTGACAAGTGCCCCTCCCTCTCCACACACTGAGAGCTGTGAGGGTGGGTGGAGGCTCCGGGGGGACGGGGGAAGCACCGCGAGGGACACTTAGCACCCTCCATCCACATACATCATCCTGCCAACAGACACCTGACTCCGGGAGGAAATAACACAGCCTGACATGACTGGAACGATCTGTTTATTTTGATCAGCGCACTAACCTTTCGCTTTAAATAGACCCTTATAAACCCTGGCAAATGTCGGTGCTATATAAATATACAACAAGCTTCTCTGCACTGACGCTCTGTTGTCCACTGAAATCTAATCAAATCTATCTAATCACATTAAAAATGATGGATGTTTAAAATGGTTTGAGATTTTATGTTCTTTTAAGTCTTTCAAGCCAAGTCTTATGGTCAAGTTTTTTCATAATTTCTTTTGAATCCTCACAGTTTTTATTTATATTCTGCAGTTTACATTGTTAAGCCATTTAAAATAACAATAATATTTCAGCATGAGTGTACATCAGCTTCTGTATTCCTATCTTTAAAGATTTACTATGTAAATTTTCTGGTGAAAAGCCCATGCCTTGCTTTTTCTATGGAGATGTTATTGCTTTGCCCGAAATGTTCCACAGTATGATTTTGAACTTTGTGGAAATTTGCATTCTTACTGTGCAAATTTTAACAGATCTGACATCGACTGTTGTTCTCCATGGAGATAAATCCTTTTAATGCCAAATGGTGTAACATTCATAGCAAAGCAGTAACATCACCAAGGAGACAAGAAGATAACTGACTCTTCACTAGAAAAGTTATATAGTGCAGCTTTAAATATTCACTATGTAACTTTTTTGGTGAAGAGTGATTCACCTGTTGTTACCATGGAGATGTTTAACTTGTCTTTTGAGCATTCAATCAATTACAAGTGTTTTTACAGCTCCATACTCAAAAAATACCTTGACAAACACACATTCTTACTGTGAATGGGCTCGCCTCTCCGCAGATGTGACCCATACCTTGGCCTCCTGGCATCACCTGCTTGTCTCTATGGAGATAGCTGAGTAAAACATGTGAGTGTACCTGGCTCATACTCCTGTAGGCCTGGCTCAGCTGTCCTCTGTTCATCTCCACACTCGCAATGAGCTGGAGTGTGTCTGCCACCCCAGCGCTGAGCTCACCAAACTGGGCACATTTAGAGGGGAGTGAGGCCCTCTGGAGCTCCATGCACCTCTGAAACAGATGGAAATAGTCAAGAAAAAGACAAAGAATGTTGTGGAGCAGACGCAAGTTGTGGAATAGTCAGGGCTGGCTCAGCCTATAAGCAGACAAAGCAGCTGCTTAGGCCCCCAAGGTCACCAGAGGGCCCCCAAGAGCCCATACATTTATATTGAAAATAATTATTGATTTTTTTTTTTTCTTCTGAAAACTAAAGGACTCTTGGGTGTTTATACTAGTCTAAATATCCTTCTTAAACAATTAGATGTGTTTTATTTCCAGTAGCTAAAAATGAGCTGCCTACATTTGTTTTGATTCAGGCAGTGGTGTGGACAGTTAGGTGTTTACGCCGGTGTGAAGGACCCCTCCCCTCCAGGTGCGCTCTGAGTGCACTGAGGCAGCAGAGGAGCGACGGAATGGGTGTTTTAAAGACTAAAAGTTGGTGAAGTTAAGTTTATCTAAAGTATGGGACAATGTATGAAGAGCGCAGAGGAAGATCGTTTTGGGGACAGGACTTTTCAGAGAGGACTCAAAATATGTCCCCACTGCACACCATGAGACCTGCAGATAAAACAGTGAAGCTGGACGCGTATAATTGTGCAAACAAGACACACCTCAGAGGGACAGAGGACACACCTCAGAAGGACAGAGGACAGCAGGTGAGCCCGTTTATTACACTGGCTGTTTTTGATTGGGGCTCATCTTTTTGTCTCTAAACATCAGATGATGTGAGTTTAGATAAAGCGTCACACCTCCTGTGTCAGATTAACAACGTTGATTATGACAGAAACTTGTGTTACATCTGCTGAACGAAAGAATGACTTGTGAACGATTCCTGAATGCCTTGTGTATACTGGTATATATTTTGCAAAACAAGTACAAGTACTTAATTTTGAGTACTCGCTAATACCGAGTAAAGATACTAATACCGGGCAGACTGCGCACCGAGCTAACTGCTAACAACTGCTAACGAGCTAACTGATAGCGAGCTAACTGCTAACGAGCCACTGGTAGCATAACAGTGACTGTTGTGTTACTTTTACCAGGGCCACACTTTCACCATTATGAACATGCTGTATGTCTTTTTAAAGCTCTGAACCCGCTCTATTCAGTCGTTAAATGTGTTTGTCAATTATATTAAGTTACACTGCAACACAAGCAAATAATCACCAGCGCCACTTAGCAACGTTAGCATGCTACTAATGTAAACACAAGCGCTGCGCTGATATCCTCTGTGAACTATAAACACCTTTTAGAGTCCTAAATATTTGTATATTTCATGTACACATGAAATACACATACAGTCACATGTGATTACAGCTGTGCTTAATGTGCAGCTTTATGTCACCTCTGCACTGCTCTGTGGAGAGATGAGCTGTGAGTCAAACAAGAGGCAGCACAGCTACAGTGGTATCGGCTCTTGGTATTGACAGTCCATTGAAGAGGATGAGTACTGGCCGATACTGGTGTCGGTATCTGTGCATCTCTACTCATTAATATGCGCATTTAGGCACAATCTCGCATCCAAAGCCTGACAATAAACATAAAAATGATGTGATCCTAAAATCCTCTGATTTAATGTTTAGTCCTTCCAAATGATCTGATGATTATAAATCTGACGTTATGTTCAGGCTGTTTCTCTTTTGTAACTCTTTACTTGGATCACAACTTTGTACTTGAGTGATATAATTTTGAAGTAAGTGTACCCTTCGCTTAAGTACACCGTTTGGCTACTCTATCCAATTCTGCCTTTTATGAGATAAAGAACTGATAAATGTAAACCCACTTTAGTCAACTGGAACACATTAAAATGAGCCAGAATCTACAAATTTCTCTGGCAGACCCTCCTTCCTTACATGTTTTTATATTGTTATACTTGTGGCTATTGCTGTTGTGAGCCTCCAGAGTTGTCAGTCTTAATGTTATCAAATATAAATACATGGCACTGAAGTGGAGAGGGCCCCCAAGGGCAAATTCAGCTTAGCCCTAAAACGCTAGGGCCGGTCCTGGGAATAGTGTTGTCAAATGTACTGGAATTTAGATTCTAATCAACACTAAAACAAGTATCGAAACTAGATGCTCATTTCTGCAGGGGTCCATGCTAAAAAGGTCACATTCCCAGGACAGAAATTAACCTTTCCTGAATCGCTTGAGAATGATCTTGAGCTGCATCAGAACAAGTATAAGACACATAGACTAGTATATGCCCATGGACCACTATGGAACCTATTTCTTTAGTATCAAATAGAGCTTTAGTATTGTGACAACGGTAATGTGGATGCTCGTCTGGAACAAGAGATGATGAAGAGCTCAGCTTCAGACACAAATGTGCAGGCTGTGCACACTAAATGCAAGAATACCACAGACAGAGGCTGAAGCTCTCCAAACTAAGGATGGCCTGATTTGGATGTTTTAAGCCTATGCCGATATTCCATATTTGTCTTGCTGTTGTGTCCAGTAACTGATGTTTGGCAATACCAAATCAATATTAAACACTGCATTTATGTTAAGTTACAGTGAAGTTTACAAAATCCCGGTAACTCACTTTCGTACAAAATGTATTTATCTGAGACATACATTTATGTTTTCACTCTTTAACTCATTAAGACAAATCTGATGCACTGAGGACAAATTGAGACTCACAAACGGACACAGACTGGGACAGTGCAGAAAAAATATGAGTGTCACATATTGGTTACATTTTTAACAATGGACAGATGCCATCTCTAGTCCAATGCTGCAGTGAGGACTTCCAAGATGTGAACCAGTGAGACGGATGGGGAGCTACACATGTGTTTGTATCTAACAGACTCTTTAAGATTAAGGTGCACTTTATTGTCCCTATAGAGAACTCTGTAGTGTCCTCTGCATTTGACCCATCCTTCAATGCAGCTGGTACAACCTGTCAGGAGCAGTGAGCACCACCATTTATTGTTGTCACGATACTAAAATTTCAAATGCGATTTTGATACTAAGGAATGGAGTCGATACTCAATACAGATTCCGATACCACAATGATAATAAAAATGCTCTTTCTTTAGACAGTAGAATGTGATTTTCAACATTAAACGGTAGTAGTTTCTTTTACTTAGCTGGGGGATTTGACCTTTTGACTGGGAGACACCATGGACACTGTGATGTTGTACATTCAGTTCTGTGAGGACAGCATCACCTTGCCACACTCCAGGGTGAGTTATAACAATGACAAGTCCTGATTTACACCCAAACTCAGGCAGCTCTGTGAACAGAGGGAGGCAGCACTACAGGAGGCCAAGTACGGCTTTAGCAAGGAGGTGTCAAAGAGGTGTCGAGCTCCACTCAGCTGATAACCTGCTATTGCCAGACACATTAAAGGGCACATATTATGCTATTTTCTGATCTATGTTGTTTCCTCATCACAAATACATACCTGGAGTTGTGTTTTGTTTAATTTACACACATTTTACACACAAACCTATATTTAGGCATATTTAGTTCTTCTCAAATAGAAAACACTCTGTTCCACCTTGTGATGACATGTGGTAATACAGGAAGTGCTCCACTGTGTTCTGACACATAAACACTTTATAACACCTGTCACTCTATAACACATGTCACACTTTATAAAACCTGTCATTTTATAACACCTGCCACTTCATTACACCTGTCACTTTATTACACCTATGGCTTTATAACACCTGTCACGTTAAAACACCTGTCACTTTACCCACCTTTGCTAGTTTGTGAATTGGTAATACAGCTTTCTATGATTCTGAGTTTGAAATAGGGTTGGTAATTTGTTAGTATCAATGAAAGGCAAAGAGACATGGTGTGAAGTATAAAGTAAACAATAAAAACAATAGTAAGTACACCAATACCTAGTATAAACATGGCCACAAGGGCAGGATGTTACTATGGGAATGCCTTCTCTAGAGTACCACCCCATCTCTGTGTACAAGCAAACCACAGGAGCCCTAAACAGACAGACTGTTGCCATGGCACTTATAAACATAGCTGAATGTAATAGGATCCCTCTGACAGTATAATTATAGTTTACGTTGGGCTGATAGAATGTGATGGTGTGTGGGAGGGGGAACACACTCACCTCATGTTGGCCTCGCAGGAGCAGATAACGGCAGTAGTCGTCCAGAGCAGAGAGGTAAGACGGGTCCCCCTCTCCCACACTGCTCTGGTACAAGGACAGGCTCTGCTCAAAGTGGTCCCCAGCACTCTCTGCACACAAGCATGGAGGGTAGCTTTACATAGATTTAAGATAATTACATGAAAATTATCTGGGCTATTTTACAAATGTAGTCTACTGTATTGTTATTGAAAACTAATGTAATAATTCACATCAGTCTATAATTGTTATGACTGGTGAAGGCTAAACTCCATTAATTACAATTATAATCAGACATTAACAAGGCTCAACAGTTGCATGCACTATAAAGGAACCGTATGTAAGACTTTGATTTGAAATTTTATACACATGACCTAACTGTGTCCCCAGATATGAGGTAAATGTGTTCAAATCAAATATATCTTTTACCGATAACAATTCCACTGCTGATATATTCTTAGATTTAAAAACATTGTACAAGATGTCACATTTATTATAGTTTGATGTTTTGGTTCTAAAGATAGTTATCCAATCAGAAAGCAGAACCAGTTTCAATGCTGAAATCCAGTTGGTTTAAACCTAGAAGGACTCTCTTTGATCAGAATCGTCACTATGTAAAGCTAAGAACCTGGAGCCAGTCATTAATCAGCACTAGTGGCACAGTGGCTGAGTGGTTCCTGGGTCACCCGGGCCCTTCTGTGTGAAACTAATGCAGCCTCTGCAGCTCAGTGAATTCAGGAAGTTCATAGTTTTTACATGAGGTATTGCATGTCCATATACTGAGAATGAGAACAACTTGTGTGTGTCCTCTATCTGCAGGTTAAGGCTCTGGCAACATAAGTTCAGCTGTGATTGTAGTGCATTTTTGCAGAGAACTGATACATCAATAGGAACACTACATTTATTCCATTTCCCATACTCCCTATACTCTGTAACTAGCATTTATAACAACTGATCTAATGTTCCAGCATGACAAACATCATGTCCCCAATACTATCCTCAAACTGATTCCATTCTATACAGTCTGACCTATAGAACACAATGAAACCTCAGACAGTGTTAAACCCCTCGTGTGTCGGGCTCTGGACATGTGCCGGAGCATAAACCCACCATTGTGCTGGCTGTTAGCTGAAGTGGACATGAGCAGAGCCAGTCTGTGGGAGAGGGCGGCCCCCTCCCTCTGCTCTGGGGGGGTCTGGGTCAGAGCGATGGAATGGGCCTGATACAAACACAAGGGAGGGGGGAGGGGGGGTCAGACAGATCACATATCAGAGCAGGGATGTGGAGGATTACACAACATATTTAGTAACACTGCTAAAGCCCTAGTGTATTTATGGACTTTAAAATGACTTTTAGTAAGACCTCAAGACAAGAACAGCGCTTGAGAGGTAAACACATGAATCGAGTCAATTATTAAAGAAGACTGATTGTGCTTGTGTCTGCTATATCGGTATAATCAATGAAACTTGTGCATCATTATGTTATCATTTGGACATTTAAAATCACAATATTGATCTACAGAGTCCAATGGGAGTCCAATGGGAGTCCAATGGGAGTCCAATGGGAGTCCAATGGGAGTCCAATGGGAGTCCAATGGGAGTCCAATGGGAGTCCAATGGGAGTCCAATGGGAGTCCAATGGGAGTCCAATGGGAGTCCAATGGGAGTCCAATGGGAGCAGATGTCACAGTACACATCATCACAAAAAAAAGCACGGCTCTGCAGGATCATGCTGCTGCTATGTAGCTAGCTGCCCAAACCTACATGCATCACAGATTATAAAATTGGAGAATAAAGTAAGTACATCACAGTGGGTGTGTACCAGTGGCGGTGAAAACAAGGGTAGATCAGACCAATGATGTCTTAAATACAGGAATATAAAGATTACGCAAACATGCATGAAGCACTCTAAATACTTCAGAGGGCCAATGAGAAGGAAACAACTAGAACATGAAAATTGAAAATTCAACTTCGCACAATACGTCTCCTTTAAGAATTTCTTCAAACTAAATAAAGTCTGAACCACAAACATTACAGCTGTCGTTATGGTTCAGTGAAAAAGCAGTTGTGACTGGATATACACAGAGCCCAGAGTTAAATTTAAAGATGCACTGTGCACTGTTTTATTACTGTGAATGCCATAATGTGGAACATTCTAGGCAAACTGATAAAATCTACATAAAAACACCATGAAAATGTACATTGCACTTTTAAAGTAATGTGTAGTTAAAGCCAAGCCTCTTTTTTTTCTTATACATTTATACAGTTTAAGGTTTGAAACGGCAAATTTACCAGTTTATGGATTTGTTTATGGATGTGTGCGTCATTTCCTCCATTCTGATAAAATAGAATTGCCCTCTGCTATAAATTGTCCAAAATATCTATTAATAAATGTGTTATATTGTATTGTTACATTTACTATACTTACTATAATTATCAACCAAAAAAATATTATTCATCATTTGTATTTTCAGACTATGCAGTACCACCAAAATCCCCTCTATAAATGGAAACACTAGTGCTACCGTTGGTTTATTCATGTCACAGCCCTTATAAAATATCCTTCCCATGTGAGTACACTGAAACCTAATTAGATGATGCATCCCATAATATTAACTACCACTACACCCACCCTCCCCCTCTCAGTGACAGTTTCATTTTTGATGCTCTCCTCCCTTTGCTCCCCATGCTGTCACTCCCCCTTCAGAATGATATCACAACATAATCATAGTGCATCCTGGTAATGAAACTACTACACATCGCATCAGGTTTGTGAAGTTGTAGTGCATTGTTTTGTGTCATGCTTTTGTATGCTTATGGCAAATGGTCACGTAGGTTTGTGGGCTGAGCATTTGACAGAATCTTACAGCTACAGTTGGAATAGCACCTGGGAGAGATCACTAAATTACGCATACATGGATGACATCTCAAACCTGTTCAGGCATGTTTTTGATGAAGGAACAATGTTATGGACTTCAGCCTTGTGAGAAGTTCTTACTTTGGACATTAGGTCTATGGCTGTGTCCACATGCCCCTGGTCCTCATGGATGTGGGACATGTCTCTGTACACAGACCAGCTCCTGTCCTCCTGGCTCATGTCCCTCAGCAGCTGCAGGGAGCGCTCACACTGAGACAGAGCATCCTTGGGCTTACCCTGTCTCCTGTACACCCTGCAAAACATCAACAGCAAACAGTGGGTTAAAGGAAACATGCTTTACTACACTGACTTTGAGTTTTTGGTGTTGATGTTGTTGATGTTTGACATGTTGAGATGTTTTGTTAGAGCTTCTAAAATGTGTTTGGAGTAGAGTTTAAGTAATCCAAATTATATGAAAAATTTGGTGTTATCATGCTACATTGTCATAAATTAACACGTACTTTTACTATGACTTACTACTTACTGGCCATTACATCCCTGTTATTTGCATACTTTGCTTGATGTAAAGTATTCTATGTGTTTTTCTGGAGAGATATACTGTCTCCAAATATTCTGATGGCTGTGATTGACAGGCAGATTAAGCAATCAGAGACACACGGTCCATTTGTGTAAAAAAAAAAAACCCCACAGCAGATAACGAGTAAAAAAGGAGAAAAAATGACATCAAAACACTAAAGCACTAAAACTCCAAACTCTTCTTTCACTCAGGAAGAATAAGTTATAGTTAACTTAAATATTTAAAAGCTACAATCAACCACAATATGTCCCATTTAAATCAGGATAAATAGCTTGTTTCTTTCCTCCTCCTTATCACTTTGAGTTGAATGACTGTGTACATGTTTTGACCATAAAAGTCTACAGATTTGGTGTTTATTTAACCAGAGGAGAACAGCCTGCGCAGAGGGCTATAGTAAGACCATTCCTCCCTCACTGTCCAATACTACAGCGGGCCCCTGGCTGTGTCCCTTGGGGAGCCAAAGCTTCTCTGCTCTTAACACCCCAGCATATCAACTACAGGCTTTAGACAGCTGCAAAAGTATGAAGTCATTTTACACATGTATTAGCTTGAAACAATCAAACACCTACAGACAGAACTATGTTGGCTAGACATTTTATTAGATACACTCGTAAATAATAATAATGGTAGAGGTGGGTATATTATCCAAATATGGGGTAAACATCTTCAATTCCTCATTACAAAAGCAGTGGATGATGTACTTGAGTGTATTGCTACATTAACATAAGCTAAGCCCAGTCCAGTGACATTTCATTAGTACACAGTAGCATGGGGAGAGATCCAAGCATGTCCCAGTGCCATCAGCTCTGCTCTGTTACACTGTTATGGGTCAGTATCAGATTCACTGCTGCACTTCACACTTTAACAAAGCCCCTGTAAAACATGTCCAGCACTTAGAATAATATATGATCTGCTGGTGTTTGAACAGCACAGAAACAGACAAACAGCAGCTACAAACATGAGTAAGTACATTACAGTGCACGTGTGTTCTGTGGTGGAGCAAAGGGGTGGGGGTGTATGAGTGGATCAAATGTCTGTGTAATTCCACGGTCATCCAGGTCTGATCCATTGTAAAAGCCAAAAGTAAAATCTGTCTACTGAACCAAACGTTGTAGGAGTGAAGACGTTTCGCTGCTCATTCAAGCCTCTTCTTCAGTTCTGTCTTCTTCAGTCCAGAACTGAAGAAGCAGCTTTGATGAGCAGCGAAACCTCTTCACTCCTACAACTTTTTGTCCTGTCGACAGATTTTACTTTTGGCTTTTACTATGTGTGGATCAAATTTTTAGGGCTGCATTAATGCCATATTGTGAAACATTCCAGGTAAAGCAATAACATCTCTGTGGAGAGTAGCAGGTGGCGGACCCTCCATTAGAAAACTGATGCAAATATTTGAATTTAGATACTATGAACAATAACCATAAGTTAACTTGTACAAGTGAGGGGTAGATACACAAGTAAGGATTAAACACAGAGGAGCAGTGCTTTACACAGTTTTAACGCACAGACATAGTCAAGAACACCACAACGAAAAGCTGAGTTACTCTGAACGGCATAACATTAGAAATCTCACTGACCATGGTATGAACTATAATAATATGTTTGCTAATATGTCCCAGAATGATTGTTAGATGACCCATCTAGTTTTTATTGTCCCCACTGAGAAATTTGTCCTCTGCATTTAACCCATCCTTCAAATACACTGGGGCATCTCAAGAGCAGTGAGGGCTGTGTAGTGCTCTGGGATTCATCTCCATGATCTTCTTGCTAGTGTTAGTCAGGACTACCTGAGCTGGAGGATTTGATCTATTGGGCATGTTTTGGATTAATGGGAGAAACTGAAGTGCCCAGAGGAAACTCACACAGACACAGGGAGAACACAAACTCCACATACAAAGACCCGGGGGACCTTCTTGCTGTGAGGTGAGGGTTAGGGAAGCCCCAGGGAAAGGACTACAACAGACTCAGATCCTAATATTTAAATGTTCAAATGCCTCTGTGTTTACTCCTCATATTTTCCAACCTTTACCCAAACTGTAAGACGTGTCCTTCACCCCGCCCTTCTTTATATTAAACACTTTCAACAAACCAAGAACACCCTGGACTCTCTCAAAGTCTCCAACCAAGTCTACCACAGCTCTGCAGAACAAACCACTGCCCCCCTCCACACCTCACGGACACAGCTTCACACCACACTGGAGTTAATGTCATTAGAGTTAGAAACATGAGTCGAGTGAGCTCCACTGGTCTTTGGTGAGTGTCCAGAAAACAGCTATGGGAAAGTACCACTAATCTGAAGGGGGGAAAAAATGTGTATTTATTTATTTTTTTTAATTCAGTGATGTAACATTTACCGAGGTCAAAGTACACATCATAGAAAGGTAAATTTAATATGAGTAAGAGAATAAATGAGCAAGTTGATAATGCTGGATATCCCAACATGGTTAATATGAGATAAAATGGTTGAGTTAGTCAGCCATGTAGTGGGATGGTCAACTTTTTTTCTAACAAGAGAAAGTTTAATATTTTAGCCCTTTATACCCTTTGCTTTGATCACTTGCACTCTTTGCATTTCTTGACCCTATTTTGAGGATTTTGCAACTGTAGCTCAGTTGGAAGAGCTTTTGTCCACTGATTCAAAGGTTGGCGATTTGAATCCCGCTCTCGCCATAAACAACATTGGTTGAGAGGTCAGATCCATTGGACCCGCAGGTTGGCAGTGTGACTCAAGCTCCCACAGAAAAATGCTGTCGTCGTGTGCTTGGGCAAGACACTTAACTCAGCTCACCCTGAGTGTCTGTGTACACTGGTGTGTGAATGTGTGTGTGAGTGGGTGAGAGGTTCCTTGATGTAAACTGCTTTGAGTGCCTTGAAGGTGGAAAAGCGGCGTATAAAAATGTGCCGATTTACCATAAAATATAAAAAATATTTTGTTTTTAGTATTTTATGTCTTTCATATGTATCTACAATCTTTTAAGTAGTTAAAAAAAAAAAAACATTGAATGAAAGGGTGTGTCCAAACTTCTAACTGGTTAAAAAAAAAATCTGTGCCATCAGCTTTTCCAAACACTACCAACACTCACACCACATTCAGAATTCTCAAGTTTTTACTACTGTTCCACTGTGGCACCTGGTATTCCTCGTGGTCTCCCATCCAAGTACTAACCAGGCCTGGCAATGCTTAGCTTCTGAGATCAGACAAAATCAGGCGAGGTTTAGTCACACGCATTACAACCCCTCATTCATGCATAAGTAACGTGAGCAAAGTGTCTTGCCCAAGGACACAAACAACTGTAACAGTGATCAAATTGCTGAAACCATCAAGTTTATCCACTGCAAACCAAGTTATAGATTCCCATAGTAACTGTTACTGTTAGCCACGTTCAAAAGAAAGTACACGTTATGACTGTAAGCTATATATGTTGTTATCAGTCCAAACAGAATATCTTGACAACCCAATCTAGACTTTCTACTTAAAGGTCCTATATTATGCAAAATTCATTGATTGTTATGTTTTGTTTCATTCACACAGGTTTGAGTAATCCTTTATTATTAGTCTGTCCACATCTCCAAACCTCAAAATGCTCTGTTCCACCTTGTGATGTCATGAAGCGGCGATAGTTTTCAAGTTAACAGTTACCTTTTACCTTTAGTACAGTAAAGATTGGGAATTCTAGGGCTAAAAGTATCCACATGATTCTAGTGAAGATGTATGGCATTTAAAAACACAGTGGAGAACCTGTCCTGTATTACCACATGACATCACAAGGTAGAACAGAGTGTTTTCAGTTTGAGAGAAGAACTCAAAATCCTAAATATGCAGGGGTTTGTGTGTTAAACATTTGTGAATGAAAACACAACTCCAGGTATGTTTGTGATGAGGAAAAATGATAACATGGATCAGAAAATAGCGTAATAAGAGCCCTTTAAACAAAGACGACAACATGAGCGGATGTGTTTGCAGTAAGTATAATCCTAGAGCTAAGGATGAAGAGGAGAGCATACACTACACACTATTGTTTGGAATATTCCACAAGAGCCCCGAGCAGCAGTGTCGACAGAACCGCTTTAGAGCCGAGCCAAAGTATGTGTCATCACTCAACGAGAGAGATGGAAGGGGAGAGGGGACAGGGAGGGAGAGAAGGCGAGAGGAGGCAGGAGAGAGGGAGTGGGAGAGGGATAAAATGGGATAGAGAGAGGGAGGGAGAGAAGAGGAAGGGGAGAAGACAGATATGGGAAGGAGAAGGGAAGGGGAGAGAGAGGGAGACGGAGAGAAGGAAAAGAGAGCGCATGGGAAAGGGATGGAGGGAGAGAAGAGGAGAGGGGAAGAAGGAGGGAAGGGGGGAGAAGGAAGGTAGAGAAAGAGGGAGAAAAAGATAAACAGCACACTCATACCACCCCAGTGTGCACATTTTTTACACATTAAGTAAACCAGGCCCTGTTGTTGGAGCAGAGAACGGTTCAGTTTGTTGTTGTCTTGTTTTGGTAAAGAGGGGGTATTTTACTTCTATGGGGTTTTAACATATTTAGACACCATGTTATCTTTAATTATTTTGAGAATGCTACAGTATATTAACTTCAAAGCACTATCACAACACAGTCAGCGTGCATGCAAATAATTAAACTACTGCACATCACATCAGGTTTGTGAAGTTGTAGTGTGTTGTTTTGTATCATGTTTTTGTATATTTACGGAGTCGATTTTGCATAATACCCCCTCCTTAATAAGCATAGCATTGTTAAAAAATACATATATAAAGAAATTTATATGACAGTGAACCAATTCTATAGGTATTTAGTGGTAGAGGTAACTAGAGACAGATAACATGCATCCACCCACAGTCTATACAGGTACACAGACGTAAGGCCACGTGGTAATATAAAAGAAAGTACTATGATTTAGTGTTGAAAATCACATTGATACACAGATTACATACTAGAAGGAAAACTAGATATTCATTTGAGCCAATACTGACAATGAAAAATGATATAAACAGAATAAAGTTGGACATTTTTATTAGTTTTGGAGTGGTTTTGAGGGCCATTAGTCGTTCAAGCATTTGTTTAGTTGACTCCAAAAGCCCAGTGGGATTTCTACTGTCATTAAAAGCATTCTGTCTCTAATGCACTCTGTAAAGCACAGTAAACCGCTGTACATGAATGAAGCCATGATGCGAAATGACACTAGCAACAGTAAAAACAAAAACAGAGCAGAAAGAGACATATAGAACAGTATAAACAAAGCTAGATCTGAGGATAAGGCAAGAGAAAGAGAGAGGGAGAGGCAGAAAGAGAAAAAGAGGGAGGGAGGCAGAACTGTGGAGTATAATGTGCAGGCATTATAGAGAAACAGGAAGCTACAGCTTAAAAATGCATTATTAAAACACAATTGTTCCAAATAAGAAAGCTTCAATTACATTACTGAGGTTATATAAGCCAATCACACACTTCATCCTTGAATCTTAAGTCTTCGGTGTTTATTTATCGACTTTTATCATACAGATTTTGTGTTTTATATTTTGGTGTGCAGATTTATCTATTAACTTGTGGAAACTGAAAATCAAGTCCTTATGGGGAAAATTCTTCAGGATTAGATCAACACAATTTATCCTTAAACTATAAATTGATTTAGGTTAGAGCTTATTAAAGGTGGGCAAATAGTAAAGTTAAGGTTAGGATCAGTCTTTAGGAAATGAACAAAAGTCAATATAATGTCCCCACTAAGCATGGAAACCAGACATATGCGTCATTTGCCTGGGGTCAATGTAAGGTCAGCTCATTTTCACTTTATAAGAGGACACTGCCCTCTAGTGGTGTTCGCAATGAAAGGCAGCAAAGAGACAAACTATGTAAACTACTTTTTGTACAAATCTTCATCCATAAGGCACCACTCCTCATGCTCTAATGATTTATACACAGTGCAATATGTGGAAGATTAAACACAGTTCTTCAAGTTTGTTTATTGGGGAACATTAAATTTCTAGAGACAAAAATCATGATTTCAAAATTTGGCAAGTAAAAAAAAAAGTAAAATCCACAAATCTCCTAACTGAGCTAGGCTGTTTTTTCAGTCTCTACATGTATTCTAATTCTGTACTAAAGTAAAACTATAGAATATAAATCAGTTGAGTGTAACCTGTAGAGGCCGGTGCAGATCTCCAGTTCAGTCTGGGTCCTCTGCTCTTGGAGGAGGGCCCTGCTCTCACACAGGGGCCCAAGCAGCTGCTCTGCCTGGAGGAACACAGTCTCCGCCTCACACACAGTGCACACGTCAAGGAAAAAAAGCTTAGCAGTGTTAAAGCTACTGCAAACATGTCAACAGAGAAGGAGCATTTTAGGCTTACTGCTTAAAGCTTTGTGATAGGAATAAGTCTGATGTAGTAATAGGTGTGGTATTTGAAACTTTAGAAATATGCAAGCTTGTACAGGCTCGGCAGCGCATTTTCAGACTATAATTACATACTATAGTTTTATAAAATCAGACTTGCATAGTTTACACCTATACCTGTATATAACATAAGTGGGGTGGTGACTAATAATCCAAAGGTTGCTGGTTTGAACTTTGCTTGGACCAAGTACTTTCATTGTGTCCTTGAGCAAGATACTTCACCCACCTTGCCTAGTATAAACTTATGTGTGAGTGTGTTTGGTCGTACCATGGACAACCTCTTTTCATCAGCTTACCACTATGTGTGTGTGTGTGGATGCCTATAGAGGCACTGGCCTCTACAGGCATATTGCTGTATATATGAAAGGCATTATTGTTATTAATATTACATCCCCACTATATTGATCTAAAACAACTTAAGAAACAAGTCCGCTGACTTCTGCATTAGAAAACTGAAGTGCCAAATGGAAGCTGACGTTGCCGTAAACTCCATCACAACAAAAAAAATTTAAGTTGTCGGCACCTCCAGTGGATAGCTGTACGTCACCCTTGCTTTTTCTATTTCATTTTTTCATTTATACAATATAACACTGCCAAATCCTATGCATATCACCGATTACGAAAATAAAATTGGAGAACCAAGTAATAACAGTGAAGTGGCGGTGAAAATGGAGGTTGATTGACAAAATGGCATCATGAAAATACGTGATTAAAAGAAATGTTTATGCTCAAACATGCACAAATCACTCCAAATTTAACTTTGGGTGAGTAAATGATGAAGGAAACAACTATAACATAGTTAAAAGCTGTGAAAAGACGATTTTGCAGAATAGGTCTGTTTTAAAGGATATTTGTCAGTGAGCAGAGCAGCTTGTCCATGAGTGAGGCAGAGGTTCAGGTGGCACAGTCTGAGCTTCTGTCTGTCCCCAGAGCAGAGGCTGAGGACCTGACGAGCTGAGGAGACGTGGTCCAAAGCCTGGAGAGCCCAATCTGACAATACAACCACGCAACAACACAACCACACAAGGTTACACCATCAACAACAGGGACCTAATGCACATAAAAATGTGCAATATATTGCAAAAGCAGCCCTGGAATTGACGATCTCTAGCAAACTAAAGGTAAAAGGAGCTGTTAACTTGAAAACTACAGCTTCATGACATCACCAGGTGGAACAGCATTTTGATGTAGACTAATAAAAATAACCTTTGTTTTGTTAAATGAAGGCTTAAAATGTCAGAAAAATACCTTCCTTGTGCGTAATTTGTCCCGGTTTTCTGTTTTCCATGTTGATGACATAGATAGAGGGATTCCACTTTATAACTCACTTGTACTTCCTGTACTTTTGTACTTTCCTGCTCAACTTTTTCCACAAACTATTCCACCAAACCAAGTCAGAATTGGAAAAACATGAAAACCTGTCATATGCACTTCAAACTGGAGGTAGGCTTTGGTTGTTACTTTTAAACTGGACGTAGGCTTTTATTATTACGTTTAAACTGGAGGTAGGCTTTGGTTGTTACCTTTAAACTGGAGGTAGGCTTTGGTTGTTACCTTTAAACTGGAGGTAGGCTTTGGTTGTTACCTTTAAACTGGACGTAGGCTTTTATTATTACCTTTAAACGGGAGGTAGGCTTTGGTTGTTACCTTTAAACCGGACGTAGGCTTTTATTATTACCTTTAAACGGGAGGTAGGCTTTGGTTGTTACCTTTAAACTGGACGTAGTCTTTTATTATTACCTTTAAACTGGAGGTAGGCTTTGGTTGTTACCTTTCAACTGGAGGTAGGCTTTTATTATTACCTTTCAACTGGAGGTAGGCTTTGGTTGTTACCTTTAAACTGGACGTAGGCTTTTATTATTACCTTTAAACTGGAGGTAGGCTTTGGTTGTTACCTTTAAACTGGAGGTAGGCTTTTATTATTACCTTTAAACTGGAGGTAGGCTTTGGTTGTTACCTTTAAACTGGACGTAGTCTTTTATTATTACCTTTCAACTGGAGGTAGACTTTGGTTGTTACCTTTAAACTGGAAGTAGGCTTTTATTATTACCTTTAAACTGGAGGTAGGCTTTTATTATTACCTTTAAACTGGAGGTAGGCTTTGGCCAAGCGGCTGTGGGCTTGGGCCAGTTTTAAATGGTTATTTCCATAAACCAGCTTTACCAAAGCCAAGCATCGCACCAGGTCCTGTATGCAAGCATCGTACTGAGGAGAGAGAGTGGACATGGGACATATCGATGAGTAATACAGTTTTGTTGTTTTCATGTTCTGTAACAGTGGCTCATTTACTCCTGCTGGTGCACAGGCTTATAGTGCTTTAGTCCTAACATGTATCCAGGCTTATTCTGGTTTAGAATTGATTCACAGCCTGGTTATTAAAGAATACCTATTGTGCATGTGTCTGGTGTATAGTTATAATCTATGACACACCCGGGGATCAGTATGTTATCTTTTTTTTTTTTTTTTTCATACCAGTGCATACCAGTGGCAGTAAAAATGGGAGATGATCAGCATCTTGAAGTGATTAAAGATTGCTGCACAAATCACTTTGTTTGTTCATTATCCTGCCTTAATATCATTGTGTCCTTAGGCAAGACACTTAGCCCATCTTGCCATTATCTGAATGCGTGCGACTATGTGCTGAGTAGAGACTGCAGAGAAGGTAGGAGCTGATTGGCACCCACATTTGCTCCACGGCTGCTGTGACACTAGTGAGATTTAGATTTTAAAATAAACATTATACATGACCCATCTGTGTCCCCAGATACAGGGTAAATATGTTCAAATCTAATATAGCTTTGACTGGCAATAACTGTAATGCTGAAATGCTGAAGACTGACTTTTCAGAGCTTTTACCCATGTTATAATTGTTTCATTTACTTACTCAAAGTTGTTTTGGAGTGATTTGTGTATGTTTGAGCAATCTTTAATCACTTATTTTTAAGACGCCATATTGCTGAACAACTCCCGTTTGATGTTTGGTTCCACTTTAAAAACAAGAATAGTGGATAGTTGTTTTAATGAAACTGTATTAGAAACTCTATAGTAGACCCCCACACTCTTGCTTTGACCACCCTCACCTGTTTGCTGTCTTCATGGGTCTGAGCAGACTTGTCGTAGTGCTGCAGTTTTTCCTCTGGAGTCATGAGGGGGTGGGTCTGGGTGGTTTGGAGGAGAGAGGTACTTTCACTCAGCTCCTCCCCTCCACTGCTGCTCTCCATTCTCAGATCTGACAGTAGAACATATTAATTACATTTTGCTAATATTTTACAAAACTTAAAGATATGCAAGGATACACCAGGACCTTACAAAGACCACACTAAATGGAACCTGGCCCAAACTGGAACTAAACCAGGACTAAACCAAAAGGAATATTATTGACATGACTCAAAAGTTTACAGATTGTCAGAGCTTTACATAATGGAAAGTAATTAATTTGTTGATTTTACAATGGTTATATGTCACAGTACAATGAGAAACAATAATCAGTGGGTAGAGTAGGCAAAACATTCAAGTAAAAGTAATGTTACTGTGTCTAATGTGTAATCTCTCAGTCGTCCAGGTCTGATCCATAGCAAAAGACGAAGTTTACATCTCCATCTCCAAGCCACTAACCACGCTTTTGAAGATGGTGTACAGATCTTAACCAGAGAAAAAAAATGGTTTGAGAGAGTCTCTCACAGATCTATGATTCCATCCTCAGACCAAAAGCAAAAAGACAAAAAAACAAACAAAAGAAACAAAAAAAAAGAACAATAGGAGGGCCATTAAAGGTTAAATAGGGCCATTAAAGGCTGAAACTGGAGACAATAGCTGTTTACATTTTCAGTGTAGTTAGCTTCTCCCTTCAGATAGATATAAGGCAGTGGCCACCAGCAATCTGAACCAGAACTGAAGAATGAGCTTGGATGAGCAGTGAAATGTCTTCACTCCTACGATTTGTCCAGATGACAGATTTAAATTTTATCTTTTATTGCTTCAAAATAATAATAATTAGGCTACTTGAAGTATTATTGCATAAATAAAGATAGAGACTGAAGTGTAGAAGAACCAGATAACTTTACTCCACGTCTTGTTCATGTACAACTACACACATACAGTAGTTCAGAGAATAGGTAGTGTTATGTATCACTCTACGTAGCGCACTACATTCTTTGTATATAAGACATATTACAACACTACTCAAGTAGAAGTGCAAAGTAGTGGTCCAGGAAATTACTCATGTAATAGAGTAAAAAAGTATTTGGTAAAATCGCTACTAGGGATGGGACGATATAAAATTTTAGACTCTAGACACGAGACACGTTGAGAGGAACCAGTTGAGGTGGCTCGGGCATCTGCTCAGGATGCCTCCTGGACGCCTCCCTAGGGAGGTGTTCTGGGCATGTCCCACCGGGAGGAGGCCCCGGGGAAGACCTAGGACACGCTGGAGGGACTATGTCTCTCAGCTGGCCTGGGAACACCTTGGGATCCCACCGGAGGAGCTGGAGGATGTGGATGGAAGAAAATGGATGGATGGAAACTTCTGACAGCGCCAACTTTGTTCAGTGCTAAACACACGCGTTAGCTTGTGATTGACACCAGTTTTGGCCAATAAGGTGGGGGTTGTGGGTTACTGAGGCTGCAGACAGTGCTACAGATGACTGAAAGTTTACGCCCCACTCTTCCCCTTGTAGAATCAACCAATTACGTCACATGCATTTAGTTTTCCCCTTATAGCCAATGAGCAGCGGAACAGGATGACGTATCACATGCCATGGTTTTCCATAAACAGACGTACCCGGAAGAAAATGTGTACTCCTCAAAGCCATGTTGTCGAAATGGACCAGTCCTTGTTGTGCCGGAAGTGACGCAAGTGCCCGTCGACGAACACTTAGAACGATGCACTTAAGACACTTTGGTGAATTGGGAAACGAGTGGATGCAGAAATGTGTGCATAATGGCACATTTTACGCACTGTTGTTTTGTGTTTTAAACATGACGAAACGGAAAAAACAAAGGGAGGACGTGATCGAGGACACTGGATGTTTGTAAAAGTTATACTAGAGGCATCTCAGACCCGGAGCGGTTCATGGCAAAGAGTAAAGATCCCACAGTGGACTCAGGAGTAAAGGACCTTATTTTTTGATGGATTGGATGCTGTTCTCGATCGGTAAGTGTGGTTTATTCTGCTATTGACTTAATTGTAGGTAAAATATACCGTGTATAATCGTTATCATTGCTTCTGTGCACATAGTGCGCATTCGGACCATGCGCTCTGACACATTTGTGTTCAGCTCTATGGATTAGACTTAATTTGTCTATTGTTTAAAAGGTGTTGTTTTATTCTGCAGTTTGCATTATTGTAGGTAAAAATCTAAGATGTGCACACATTAGCATCTCTGTGCACACGCGTGAGGCACGTGCTGGTACGTTCCTGTGGAGAGTTACAGATCAGACATTGTTATTGTTGATATCTGACAGAATATAGTTCAGACAGAGATAAGCACAGAAGCTACAAGTGTCATTGCTATGTCAGAGTGGGCAAACACCAGAACTAACATCTAAACATTGTATTGGAACTGGAAACATGAGGCAGTGTGGTGCCGTAAAGGCGATTATAATCATGCGCGATGATCACCATTATAAAAAATTGCCACGAACGATTAATTGTGGATCTTTTTTATCGCGATTAACGATATTATCGTATATCGTCCCATCGCTACTCAAGTAAGAGTAACTTAAAGAATAACTGTCAGGACGCAACACCTGCTAGTCAACATGGACCATGGATAATAATGGCCCTATCTTGCATTTTCCAATTGTGATGTTTTTATTGCTTAAAAATAACTTACAGAACCTATATTCTTACTGCGAGCGGTGTAGCCTCTCCACAGAGCCTAACCTATAACCGTCACTCAGTATTTCAGCGCTCATTTTCTGTATAAACCGTGTTACATTCTTAAATTAGACACAAAAGCCTCATACTCACGTCTTTATGAAACTCAAGGATATTATTTCTATGCGGAGTCACTTGAGGCGCTGTTCAGTTGCGCTGTGTTGTTTTCCGCTATGCTCTGCGGTCTTTATCCCTCGGTTTGTTTGAGTTAAACTTTGACGCACGGTTTGGATCGCCATCGGCAACGCGCGCTCCACTCTCCACTCTCCACTCTCCACAACAACACACCGTGCGTCCTGAACCTCCTCCTCCTGCGTCACTGCTGTCTGATAAAACATGCACATTCAGTCTCAAATAGAGGCTATCTTAAGATGTTACCGTGTCAAATAAGGTAGATAAAGCGTAAATGTATTAGCTCTCTGGCACTGCAGCATCGTCAGTCTAAAAGGGAAGATGGAAAAACCTGAGAAAGAGAAAACAGGAAGCGAGGAATCTTCACCAGCCACAGACTAGAGCTCCAAACAGGCCACGTCTCTGTAACGCTGTTGTGTCGCCACTAGAGGTCAGGAGAGTTACGGAAAATACAAGATTATAGTCTATTAACTGGTTTGGCATTTAAAGGGCATTTAAAGGTACAGTATTTGTATAGCACAATTCGTACACAAGGTAATTCAAAGTGCTTTAGAAGAATAAGAAAGATATTAAAATCACAGTACGACAAATCCAAACACGAATAATCACAAATAGTCATCATAAAATGAACATTAATGGAGAAAAGTGCAGAATATACATGCACAGCTAAACAGAACTGTTTTGAGCCTGGATTTAAACATTGTCAAAGTAGAGGCCTGTCTCACATCTTCAGGAAGACTGTTCAAGGTTTTAGCTGCATAAAACTGAAACACTTGTTCCCCATGTTTAGTCCTGACTCTGTGCACCTGCAGGAGGCCGGTCCCTGAAGTCCTCAGAGTGTGAGATGGTTCATGTGACTCTAACATGTCAGAGATGTACTCTAGACCTAGGCCATGGAGACACTTGTTCACAAGCAGAGCTGCTTTAAAGTCTATTCTCTGAGCCACAGGAGCCAGTGCAGAGACCTGAGCACAGGACTTATGTGCTTGTACTTCCTGGTTCTAGTCAGGACCTGAGCAGCAGTGTTCTGGATGTACTGCAGCTGTGTTAAGGCTCGTTTGGAGAGGCCAGTGAGCAGGCCGTTAGTCTAACCTACTGGAGACAAATGCATGGATAAGCCTCTCTAAGTCTCTCAAAGTCAGTATGTGACTTTCTGGATGTGGCATGCTTGCATGATTCCATGGAAAAAGAAAGTTAAAAAACATACTTTGGAACATTCTCCACTGAGATAGGCAAATTTTATGCCACAGTGTCGAATATTATAGCTAAAAGAACCACCTTTCCATGGAAACAAGCTGAGAAGCTCTTCATCGACTCCATAAGAGTCAGGTCTGTGGATATGCAAGCCTGTTCACAGAGAGGGTGCATGTTTTTATTCATTTTTCAGTACAATAAAAAAAAAACATATGAAAAAAAACATGCTTTTATCTTTTGGCTTAAAGTTACATAATATAGCTTTAAAATATTTTAAGACCCAGTTAGTAGCATAACACACACCAAACACAATAAGTGAGATAAGCTTTTTTTTATTCAGTAAAAATTGTGTACAGCATGCTTGTATCAAAATGTCTGTGCCAAATTCAAAATATTTGGCTGGTGGGTTAATAATGACTGAAAAAAATGACATGTTGATTTAAAAAGGTGAAATGGAAATAAAGTGTCACATTTAAACTCAGTGAATTGATTTATGAATTTGAATTGGTTTCACAAAATCAAAGTACATTTCCGGTACAAAACCTATTTTAAAGAGGTAGTATTATGCATTTTTAAAAATGTATTTATTTATACATTCTACCATGTTATAATGTTCCCTCATCAAAAACATGCTTGAAGAGGTGTTGATGTCATCCTACATCACCCATGCTCCCACACAACAATTCTCCATAAATATACAAATACATGATACAGAACTGTACACTGCAACCTGACAAACCTGATGTGATGTGCAATAATTTCCTTTGCGGGATGTACGCTGATTGTGTGGTGATAGCACTCTGAAAGAGGAGTGAATTAGTGTGGGGAGCAAAGGGAGAGGAGACTCAAAGCATCAAATACGTATGTGAAACTTATAAAACATTTTAATGTATTGAATGCTTCAACCCACAGACATCAATGAGGGCTCTACTGAAAGCTCACACTGAGAGGAATCTGTATCTGCACACCCAGCGGCTCTATTACTGATGTGCATTTACATAGCATATCGAAACCCAAAATAAAATGTATATTTCTGTATAAAATATAGTCAAAACAAGTGGTATGGGTCAAAATAAATATATATTTACAAACTCCACATACTGCAAACATTAAACAAACACACACACTTCAAAATGTAAACAAACACTCACTGCAAACTAAAAACACACTGTACATGATTATGGCTGGTCTTCTGTGTGCCAGTCATTAGGAGTCTCTTTGTTGCTAGAAGCATAGGGGGATATTGTCGGTTAAATATTTCACTGGCATGTCACTTCCTGCCTTATGTCTTCTTTGCGCCAGGGTTGACGTACACAAGACGATGATGCTTCTCCCTGCTTCCTTCTTCCTGCTGTGTTCTGAAGGCTCCAAGACAAGAGTTTCTCTAAAGGCCTTTTGGTGCATGTAAGGATTTTACCCTTTGATCTACAATGTCCTTTATCAATAATGAAGGTATTCACAATAGCAATGTCCACAAAATGGCTGATGAGCACACCTGATAGGTCAACATCACCCATGTTCCTAAGGAAAAACACAAACACATCAGTCAAACACATTAGTAACAAGAAAGTACAAAATTGAGAGGGGGTGGACTAATATTGTATTATACACATATTCATAATCATCACACAAAAACAGTAAAGGACACACAATGATGCAGGATTTACACTCGTGAAGCTGCATCTCTACACAGTCCTCTACGTGTGTGTAGTAAAGCATGTCAAACTATACATCATCTTGTTCAGCAGCTCATTGGTTATTAGCGTAAAGCATCGGTAACATGTAATGTGTAGTAATTAGTTAATACTACAACGGTGAGAGCAAGTGTAAACATACTGCGATCTGGAGCTTCAGTGATCTGCAAAACCAACAATGATTGTCAAATTAGGTGTCAATCAGAAGATAACATTTGGGTTTAGCATTGGGCAGCACAGTTATCGCTGTATGAACTATATTCTGCCAGATATCAACAATAAACATTTCTGATCTGTAACTCTCCACAGGAACATGCCAGAGCGCATCTCACTCATGCGCACAGATGAGATGCTAATGTGTACACATCCTACAATAATGCAAACTGCAGAATAAAACTACAACTTTCAATCAATAGACAAATGAAGTCTAATTCATACAGCTAAACACAGATGTGCCAGAGCGCATGGTTCGAATGCTCACTATGTGCACAGAAGCAATGCTAACGATTTCACATGATATATTTTACCTACCATTATGTCAAT
Organism: Periophthalmus magnuspinnatus; assembly: GCF_009829125.3. Lineage (NCBI taxonomy): Eukaryota > Metazoa > Chordata > Actinopteri > Gobiiformes > Gobiidae > Periophthalmus > Periophthalmus magnuspinnatus. Next base: position 12,965,300 of record NC_047131.1, on the reverse strand, counting down.
AGCAGAATAGTGGGAAAGATGGACTGGTGTGGGCAGAGTTGTGTTTTAGTTTTAGTTTTTCCTCGAGTCATGCAGAAAAGAGGGAGCCACTGTCTGTGTGAATGGTTATGTGTGTTAGCCACGCTTAAACCACGCTTACCGATCGAGAACAGCATCCAGACCATCAAAACATAAGGTCCTCTACTCCTGAGTCCACCTTGGAATTTTCACTCTTTGCAACAAACCGCTCCAGGTCCAAGATGCCTCTAGTATAACTTGAACAAACATTAACAGTATCCTCGGTCGTGTACTTTGTTTTGTCTGTTTCTCATGTTTAGAACCAAAACTGTTGCAAAACAACAGTGCGTAAAATGTGCATGAATTATGCACGTAGTCTCTAGATTCTTTGTTTATGGAAAACCATGACATATGATACATCGTTCTGCTGCTCATTGGCTATAAGGGGAAAATGTCACTAAACGTGTGTAATGTAATTAGTTGATTCTACAAGGGGGAGAGTGGAGCATAAACTTTCAGTCATCTGTAGGATTATATTCTCTGGACCTGTACAGAACAAATGAGACCAACTTTGTGTGAATATGTTGATGTTTGACAGAACCAGAGCGCTCAAAGGTAAGTGAAGTCCAAATCCACATTTTTGACTTTTCTGTAAAAACGCCTTTCTGTCAGCACTGTGGTGATTGCAGATGAAAATGGTTTGCATATTCGGAAACACAAGTGCTGTAGCTTTTATTTGATGTGTAGATTGTTTACGTGGGTGACGGAGAAGTGTATGTACATTGCTATATAGTTGTAAAGTCGAAGGGTCGGATCTATAACAGGATATGAGAGAAATAAACAGAAGGAAAGGTTGAAATGTGTTTTTCTGTAAAGTCATGATTTGATCCCATATTGGACGTGCTGGTCCACAGGTAGCCCTAGACTGGAATTAGTCATTATTTGTAGATGGTCTAAAAGTTTGTAAACAAAAACATTCTAACAGAGCCAACTGGAGGCAAAGGGAAAGTGAAATATTATGTGATTTCATTGAGGAAGCTGGAATTAAAGCTTCTATATTTTGCTATTTTCTGATCAAAACTAGTCGGTAATCTCGGTTCAGTATAGGTCCTGCTGTAGATGTCTCAAGAGATTCTGGTCAGTATAATTTATGTTGTGTAAATATGAATTCATCTGTACTTTAAAGGTCCAGAAATCAGAGAGGTATTTGTTGATCAGTGCATGATGTTTACAGTAGTCTCCTGACCACAGCTGTGTACAGTTGTGAGGCCTGGGGCAGAATATGCAGAGGAAATGTAGTCTCCCTGTAAAAACATTCTCCTCCTTAGTCAGATCTGTGCCCACTAGTTATGGGACTTTCGGCTCCTTTATGATCTTTTTGGATCTGTTCATTTTAGAGTCGTTCAAAAGACTGGCTTTTTACTATTTATTAATATGACAGAAGCCAATGTGAGAACTCACTTTATCTACAGACTAATCACAAAGAGAAATGGCCAAGGCACAGATCTGTTTAAAATGGTTCAAACTGAGAGAGGGAGAGTATTTGCCTTTTAAAATGCTGCATACTCTAAATAAACATTGCACTACAGTAATAATCTCGATTTACCTGTCAATCTACGCTCCTACCTTCACTTATGAGCTTTGTGTAGTGACCAAAAGGACAAGATCGTGGATACAAGCGGCTGAAATGAGTTTCCTCCGCAGGGTGGCTGGGCGCTACCTTAGAGATAGGACGAGGAGCTCAGTCACACAAGAAGAGCTTGGAATAAAGTCGCTGCTCGGGTATCTGTTCCGGGGGCCTCCTGGACGCCTCCCTGGGTTAGTTGTTCTCGGCATGTCCCACTGGAAAGAGACCCCGGGGAAGACCAAGGACACACTGGACTGAATTTCTCTTGGCTGGCCTTGGACATCTCGGAGGAGGGGCGTCAAAAATGAAAGTGAAACTTAACATGTTAATACGTTGTTTTCAGTGACTATAGCATTGTCAGAATAATAAAAGGCAACATGGTGATCGAAATAAGTTATGTATCGGCAATTAATACGTTTCCCTAGTCTAAATAACCAAGAGCGTTCAGCCAAATCATCCAAAATGCAACACAGGCTTAAAAAAACAACCAAAGACCTACAGATACATTGTAAGTTGGAGCAGCAATCACAGAGGAGCAAATGAACCCACAGAAAAATATCAGCATCAAATATCAGTATTGAGTATCATCATCGTCATGTGAAATAACATTGGCCAATACCGATACTTGGCCCGATATTTCACTCATTTCTAATTTTGTATATAGTCAGTCATATTATAAAATCGTAGCCTCAGTATTCAAGGTCCTACAGGAGTGCTCCGGCCCCTGAGCCTTCGGCCCCAGAGTCCCTGGCCCCTGGCTCTGGCACAGCCCTGCATACCTCAGTTCTGTGCTTGTTTGCTTGTCCCTGGCTTTTCCGGCTGGACTTTGCCCCCACATTTTGGCCCCTGTCCCTGATGGCTGAGGGGCTTGTATTTCCGGACCCCAGAGGCCCTTAATGAAGCTGGTAGGGCTGGCACGGGGCCCTCAGACCGGGGCCGATCACAGCCCACAGAGTCCTGTCTTGGCACGGCTCTCGCTCCCTCTCCGCAGCCTTCCTAATTTAGTAACGCGCGGTAAAAATATGTGCTAACGAACAAGGTCTGGTATGTCAGGCTGGAGTCCAGGGGAGGGAAATGGGAAAGGGGGGGGGGTGGGGTAGGAAGAGGAGAGAGTAAAAAAAAGGGGGGATGGAGAGGGAGAGGAAAGGAAGAGAAAGAGGGGGAGAGGAGAGGGGGCATAGAGGAACGCGGAGGTGCAAAGGAGGAAAAGATTTAGAGTAAAATGGGAAGGTGGGAGAGGAGGAATGAAGGAGAGGTAGAGAAAGAAGACCAAGAGAGATGGGACTGGAAGGGGGGAGTGAGAGGAAGGGAAACGGAAGAGAGGAGAGATAAGGGAAAGAGAAGAGAGGGGATAACAGAGGTGTGGGTGAGAGAGGAGAGAAGAGGGGTGAGATGTGAGGGAAGCTGGGTGAAGTAAAAAAAAAAGTGAGAAAGGAAAGGGGGGGCTGATAAAAAAAACGGTAGAGGGGGAAGACTGAGAGAGAGAGACAGGAGAGGAGAAGAGGAGTTCTGTTTCCTCCCTGAACCCTGTGACCCACCGTTTCTTCTTCTCCCACTTACAGTCAGGATCAGAAAGTTTTGGTTACACACTAATAATAATAATAATAATAATGCCCAACACGTGTAATGTGCTTTACTGTAGGGATGCACCGATCCAGCTTTTTTAGCTCCGATACTGTCATCGATGATATTGGAGCCAGTAACCGATATTAACCGATACCAGTGTTGAGTCCGAGAATGGCCTTTTCCCCCAAAAAACACAGTTAACTGACTAAATGGATAAAATTGTCATTGGTAATTGTTATTTTTCCTGAGCTAATATTATGAAACCAATACCAGATCCAGCAGAATTTCCTGGATCAGTGCCAATATCCACCTACTTCATGGTGGTAAACTGCTACTGTAGTCAGACTAGCATAGACTAGCGTAAACTCAGAATGTGCTCAGAGCGAGGCTTGGCTAAATCAAAGCTAATATTTAGGCGGTTTGAGGATTCAATTTTTTAAATGTTCTTGTTGTGAAAATAGAGAAGAATCCATTCAAAATCAGACCTTTGTGAACGCTGTGGATGCCCTGCAGCCGGACACGGCAGTTTGATTTCCCAATTCTTTCTGGGCCCAAGCTCCCGGAAGCTACAGTACCTAGGGAGCTGCCACTATCGATCTCGCACCAGGACAGAGGGCAAGTGTCTTACCCAGTTCATATTATAGATCCATGGTGAATACACAGTGTGATACATCTGGGTTATATGTTGTTATGATTACTACACAGTGCATTACAGGAACCTGCCTCTCTCCTGTATGGCCCTCTGTCCTCTGTGGGAGACACATCAAAGTAAAGTGAACAGAAGCAGGACATATAGAAGTCCCCTCAGTCCTTCTGTGTGCTGGTGTGTGTCAGACTGTGGCACAGGGACCACTGCAGGCGCTCTCTGTTATAGGGAGGAGCTGTTTGTGTCTGTCCCTCTGTGTCTCCCTTCTGAGTGTGTGTCCAGTGCATGAAGTGCACATCCACCACACAGACAGCACTGCACACTTTCCGAACCTCAAGTGTCAATCATTAAAGAGGGGCTATACACTTCTATGGCGTATTAACTGTTAGCACATAACATATTTAGATCACCATGTTACCTTTTATTGGTTTGCAAATGTTATATTCACTGAAAACAACATATTAAAGTGTTTAATTAGTTTTAGTTGTTGGCACTCACTGTTCTACAAGGCGAGGGCTGTGCAGTGGAAGCATGGGGTGTACTGCACAGAACTTCTTGTTATGTAGGATTGTGGGCGGAGCCTAAGCCAAGATGCATGGTCTTGTACACCTAACCATAAGGACGATTCGAATAGTGCCCGTGAGAGAGACTACCCAAGCAGGCATGGATGATTCAGAAAAGCTCCTCAGGCATGTTTTGATGACATAGCACATAAAACAATTAACTAAAGTAACATAAAAACAGCGAGGAGTAACCGTAGACAGCTCAAGACATAGAAACAGACGTGGTCCCATGGTCATTTCCTTTTTTTTTTGCACTCGGCAGCAATTTCTTCTCACAAGCGGCATTTTATCCTTCTCTCTCTGGCCACATGTTTAATGTTGGAGGGTGAGGTTCTTTTCATAAAGTTAAGATGAGACTTACAAGTCACCAGTGCAGTACGTATCACTCTGACCACAAGGTTTCTCAGATAAGGCTCTAAGCAGCTCTACGTGTAGTCCCATACTTTTATCCATTCCAGAAAGACCAGCAGTCAGGCCCATAAAGCCTGTATCTGTACCTGGGGCTTTTTGGCATTTCCAACAAACAGCATTTTTGCTACGAAGTCTTTTTAGGATTATGCCAATAAAAATAAAGGTTTGATTTAAAGACCATTTAGATAATATTTTAAATGTTTAATTAATAAGTGATTTTAAAAGGTACAAATTTAAAAAAGATAAATTGGTAAATATTTTTTAACACTAATTTAATTGTCCATTTAAAATAAAATTTAACAATAGATGTATTTTCTGCAATCAATAGCCTAATACACTAACACACATATATTGCTAGTTGGATTAATAAATCTGCTACAAACACAATGTTTAAATTGTAATTTAATACAGCTGTAAAAGATTCCTTTAGAGTGCCATACTAAATGTGAGACCAATGCAAAAAACACTGACATAACACAAGGGATTCTCAATTCTTAAAACTGTTGAATGAATATTTGGTGTGATGTTCTAACTCAGTGTTTGATTTTTGTATCACAGGTGGAGTCTGAGAAGATGAGCCTGCTCCACAGGACAGGTGTCTGTTTTGTGGGGAGGACATACATAACAACGTATTAAAACAGCGTGTCAAACTCTGCAGGTATGTGCCAAGTTTTCACATTCACCCCCAGTCATATGTTGGACCTGTGGCCCTCCAGCAGATAAGAAAGAGCACCTAATGCAGAAACATCACATTTAAAAACTACATTTATCTAATTGCACTGTTTCATTTTTGTTATTTGCCTTTGAGTGCCTTGTAAAGTGCTATAGAAATACAGTGTAAGGTGTTTGCTCTACATTTATTTTCAAATCTTTGTTCTTAATGTCTTTTTTGCTTAAGTGAAACTGTTCAGAGTGTGTTCTCCACTGATTCACCAACTGAAAATGTTGTAATACTCCATGTCGGGGTGTTGTAAAACTGCATGACGCACGGCTCCTCGTCATTTAAATCAGACCTATTCTGTAAAAAGTGTGGTTTGCAGCAATCCATAGGAGAGGTCGACAGCTACACGGCTCTTTGTTGTGATGACGTTTACAGCTCCCATTGGCACCTCAGTTTTCTAACATGGAAACCAGTGCACTTTTTTTCTTTTATCAAGGTGGTTTAGATCAATATTGTGATATATACAAATTATAACATAATGATCCATGGGTGTCAGAGATTAGAACAGGATGTCATCTTTAAATTGACCTATACATCAGATAATTAGTGGAATTTTAAAATAAAAGTAAATTTCATTACACTTATAGACTTTACATAATTGCAAATGTAATATGTTTTTTTTTTCAAAGTAGACATCTCTCTCCCATCTCTTTGCCCTCTCTGTCACTCTCTCTTCTTTCCCTCTTTCCTCTCTTCCAGTCTACTCCTAAAAGTGCTTGCGATACACAAATCCATCCAAAGCAGTTTCCCCTCTGTGCCAAACACTCTGTTTATCCCTGTCTGAGCTTCAGGCACGTCTCAAATCCTCCATTCTACATCACAATAGCACTAAAACTAGCATTATGAAGATACGTTCAGGCTGTTTGTTGTTTTTGCTAAGCATTGTCTAAACAGAGAATGCTTCCATCACCTCAGGAAGCTCTCTGTAGTCTTCTGCATACAATAAAATTATGTTGACAATGGACGTGCGTTTTAGCGAACTCAAATTTGGTTTCAAAGGGGGCTTTGAATCGAAGACTTCAGCTCCACAGGGCAGAGGTAGCTGAATTAGTAGGGTAGTTATAAAGTTGTGCTTGTTTTGACAGAAGTAGTAGTTGTACTTGCAGAATCAGTACTCGTGTAGTTGTAGCAGAAGGAGTATTAATAAGTAGTATTGGTAATTAGTAGTAGCAAGAGCAGTATTTGTAGTAGTAGATGCACCAGTAGGCGTGACAGTTCTAGTGGTGATAGTAATAGGCTGAGTGGTTAGTCTGTATAGTAAATAATAGATGGCAGGAATAAACCAAGTAGTATTGGTGGTAGTAGTAGCAGTAGTGGCAGTAGTAGTAATACTAGTAGTAGTAGTAGTCAGGCCTGGGCACAAACCAAACTGACTGAGGGTTTTCTGATCTATGATATAACTGATCTAAAACATACCTAGAGTTGTATTTTGTTTCAGTCACACAAACCCTGAATATATAGGCCCAGTTCTTCTCTCAAACTGAAAACACTCTGTTCCATCTTGTCATGTGGTAACACAGGAAGTGCTCCACTGTGTTTTTAAACTCCATACACCTTCATTAGAATCATTTGGATAATTTCAGCCTGGAATTCCAAATCTACGCTAAACAAAAGGTAAAAGGTAGTTCTTAACTTGAAAACTACCACTACATGACGACACAATGTGGAAAAGAGCATTTTTAACTTTGGAGATGTAGACAGATTAATAATAAAGGATTACTTAAACATGTGTGAATGAAATAAAACACAAATCCAGCTATGTTTTTGATGAGGTAACAGCATTATAACATGGCCTAAAGCTCACAAGAGTCCATTTTGTGTAATATAGGACCTTTAAGTGGCATTATCATTATTATTAGGCATTTCGAAAGTAGCTACATCACAATAGAACTAAAACTAGCATTATGAAGACACACAAGCTGTTTGTTGTTTTCGCTAACCATTGTCTGAACAGCATCACCTCAGGAAATTCTCTGTAATCTTCTAAATACAATAGAAATTATGTTGACAATGGATGCACATTCTAGCACACTCAGATTTAGTTCCTATGGCCACTTTGAATGGAAAACTAGCTTCCAGAGTACAGAGAATAAAGGGACAATGGCGAGGAGTTATCTTATCGCACTGTAACTAGCATGTCCATGCACAAAGAGAGGAGGGGAGCTAGCTTAAGGCGCTTCTCCGTCTCAGCTCAGAGTTAGCGCACTGCTATTGAAGAGCGTTTAATTTGTTATCTGGAATGTAGCAGCTGGAGGACATTAACATTTCACTGGTACTTAGGATGTGAGGTGTGGAGTTTGGACTGCAGTGGAGTTACGGAGTTGCAGTAGTAGGTAAAAGTAGTAGTTGTAACACAAGGTCGTATGTAATCATAGCACAAGGTAGTAATAGTAATGGGGGAATAGCAGCAGCAGCAGACAACAAAAGTTAGTAGTAGCAAGCTTAGTAGTAGTTGTAATAGCAGCAGTAGCACAGGCTAATTACCAGTAGTAGCAGCACAAGGTAGTCATAATAGTTGTTGTAGTAGTAGTGGTGGTAGCATAAGTTCATATTAGTAGCAGAATGTAGGCTAGTATTAGTAGTAGCACATGTTAGTTGAAGAACAAGTTAAGTTAGTAGCAAAAGTTAGTAGTAGTAGTAGTAGTAGCAGCAGGATATTTACTAGTAGTAGCAGCACGTAGTAGTAGTAGCAGTAGCAGTAGTAGTAGTAGCAGTAGTAGCATAAGTTCATAGTAGTAGCAGATTGTAGGTTAGTATTAGTAGTAGCACATGCTATTTATAAAACAAGTAAAGTTAGTAGCAAACGTTAGTAGTTGTAGTAGTAGTGGTCGTGGTATAGTAGTAATTGCAGTAGCACAGAATATTTAGTAGTAATAGTAGTTGTTCAATTCAATTCATTTTATTTTTGTAACGCCCAAAATCACAACAACAGTTGTCTCGAAGGGCGTTCATGTTTTGGTTGATGGGGGAAACCGGAGTACCCGGAGGAAACCCATCCAGACACGGGGAGAAACATGAAAAACTCCACACAGAAAGGCCTGGGCGACCCAGGGATCGAACCAAACCTTCTTGCTGTGAGGCATGAGTGTTGCCACTCAGCCACCGTGCTGCCTACACACAAAAACAAACAGGAAAAATCAGACAAAACAAGAAAAATCGGCCAGGCGAGGAGGAGAAAGACCAGGTGAGGAGGAGGAGAGCCGGGCGAGGAGGATGAGAGCCAAGCGAGGAGGAGAGGGAGGCGGGTGGAGGAGGGCCAGGCGGGGAGGAGGAGAGGGTCCAGCTGTCATCGGGGCATCTGAAAGAGTTACACTCCACAGGGGGAGTGGGACAAGGGACAACATGTGAATAGCATTGCTGATGAGAAAATAGGAGGAAGCAGAGGATAGTGCTCAGGTTGCCATACTTCCCCCAGCTAGTTATCTCCTACTGCAGCCTATCTTATCCTGGGTTTTAATGTCCCTAACTCCCTCACTAAGTAGCCTGGTCATAAGCTATACCGAAGAGGAAGGTTTTAAGCCTGGTCTTAAATACAGAGACTGTGGGGGCCTGTTTAACATCAGCAGGGAGTTGATTCCATAGCACAGGAGCTTGGTAACTGAATGCTCTCCCTCTCACTGTACTTTTGGACACTCTAGGAACCACTAATAGTCCTGCATTCTGAGAGCGGAGTGCTCTGTTTGGCTGGTACGGGGCAATAGCATCTTGCAGATAGGATGGGGCCATACCGTTTAGGGTTTTGTATGTCAGGAGGAGGACTTTGAATTTGATTCTAAGCTCGACAGGAAGCCAGTGCAGATATTTTAGTACAGGACTGATGTGGTCTCTTCTTTTAGTTCCTGTTAGGACTCTTTTAGTTCCTGTTAGGACTCTGGCTGCTGCATTTTGGACCAACTGGAGGCTCCTTATAGTACTTTTGGGGCAGGCGGCGAGCAGAGAATTACAGTAATCAAGTCTGGAAGTAACAAATGCATGGATGAGTTTTTCAGCATCGTTTTTAGGTAAAATATTTCTAATTTTAGTTATATTTCGCAGGTAAAAGTATGCGGTTTTACAAGCTAGGTTTATATGGGCTGTGAATGAGAGATTTTGATCAAATAGGACTCCAAGATTTTTTACAGTAGGGCTAGAACCTATACTCACATTGTCGGGTGAGATTATCTGGTCCGACAGAGAATCTCTTTGACCTTTGGGACCAACGACAATGACCTCTGTTTTTTCAGGATTTAAGAGCAGGCAATTCAAGGTCATCCAGGTTTTGATGTCCTTCACACAGGCACTGAGTTTATCTATTTGATCAGTCTGATTTGGTTTCATTGATAAGTACAGCTGAGTGTCATCAGCATAGCAGTGAAAATTAATGCCATGTTTTCTGATAATGTTACCCAATGGCAACATATACAGAGTAAATAGGATTGGACCAAGCACAGATCCTTGTGGAACACCACAGGCTACTTTAGAACAGGGAGAGATGCTCTGGTTTATACTAACAAACTGGTACCTATCTGATAGATAGGATTTAAACCCTTTGAGGGCGGTCCCTCTGATTCCAATGTCACATTCTAACCTCTGCAGTAGAATGTTGTGACCAATGGTGTCAAACGCTGCACTGAGGTCCAGTGGGACCAGGACTGAAGCCAACCCATTATCAGCAGCTAGTAGTAAGTCATTTGTTACTTTAAGCAGTGCAGTCTCTGTGCTGTGGTGAGCTCTGAATCCAGATTGAAATTTTTCAAATATATTATTGTCCTGCAGGTGGCGGCAGAGCTGTTTCACCACCACTCCTTCTAGAATTTTTGAGAGGAAGGGAAGATTAGAGATAGGTCTATAGTTGGCTAGTTCATCAGGATTTAGGTTAGGTTTTTTTAAAAAAAAAAAAAACCTAACCTAAATCCTGATGTTGTTGTAGTAGTGGTAGCACATGTTCATATTAGTAGCAGAACTATAAGTAGGCTAATATTAGTAGCAGCAGGTTAGCTGTAGAACACGTTAATTAAGTTGTAGTAGTGTAGTATTAGGCCTGTAGAAGACATAGCCTAGCAGTAAAAATAATAGTTGTTATAGAAGTCGTAATAATTATAGTAGTAATAGTAGTTGTACCAGCAGAATTAGTAGTAATACAGTTGTACTTGTATAGTAGTATGGTAGCAGGCTACTACTACTACTGCTATAATATAGTAGCCTAGTGGTAGTAGCAGTAGTAGCCTAGTACCACTGTTGTAGTGTTAGTAGTCATTGCTAGAGTAGCCAGAGGGTCTGTGGGAGCAGTAGTAGTAGTAGTAGTAGCAGTAGTTGTAGTAGTCATTGCTGGAGTGGCTGGAGGGTCTGTGGGTGCAGTGAGAGGAAGTGTGTATAGCTGTGAGAGTGTGTGATCGCAGAGTAAGGAGAGCCCAGATGATTCATAACTCCAGGTCTGAGTGTAGACCTTCTTTTAGCAGGTCTGATGTGGGTGTAGTGTTAGATCAGTTTTGTGTACACGCTTTCCCCAGACTATTGCTAATGGTGGTGCTAATATTGTTCTTGATCTGCACGGCGAAAAGGACTTGGCTCTGGGGAATGGGGAAGTCACCATTTGACCCATGCTGGGCCTGTCAGGGAATCATCTCAAGACATTGTGTTAGGATTTCAGTCAGGAGTACTTATGTAGCTGGAGGAGGTACATGGATTGTTTGGGTTAATGATGTGTCTAGACTCAGACAACCAATAAGAACTACCAGATCCTGTGCAGCCAGGATGAGTGCTTCTGTGCTGTCCTTCAGTCCAGCTCTCTCCAGCTATTGGTAGAATTTGTGGATTTCAGCCACTTCAGTTATGTTCCGGTGGTACATCCCATGCAGGGGCTTGTTCTCCCATGATGGTTCCTCCTGCATCTCTTCCTCTGTGCTCCACTGTCTGAGACATTCACTGTCATCTGTTGGAGTCTTGTCCTTGATGTACTTATGGATCTTGGATGTTTCATCTTGGACTGTGGCTCTAACACTCACTAGTCCTCGGCTTCCTTCCTTACGGCTCTCGTACAGTCTCGGTGCTGGATTTGGGATGGAACCCGCCATGCATGGTCAGGAGCTTTCGGGTCTTAACGTCTGTGGTCTGTATCTCCTCCTTTGCCCAGCTTATGATTCCTGCTTGGTATCTAATTACTGGCAGGGTGTAGCTGTTTATTGCCCAGGTCTTGTTCTTGCCATTGAGCTGACTCCTTAGGACTTGCCTTACTCGCCTGAGGTATTTGGCCGTGGCTGCTTTCTTTGTTTTCTCTTCGAGGTTGCCATTTGCTTGTGTGATACCAAGGTACTTGTAACTGTCCTGAATGTCTGCTATTGTTCCTTCTGGGAGTGAGACACCTTCTGTGTGGACTACCTTCCCTCTCTTTGTCACCATTCGGCTACACTTCTCAAGCCCAGATGACATTCCAGTGTCTGTGCTGTAGATCCTGGCGGTGTGGTCAGTCGATGTCTTGCTCATTCTTAGTGTTACGGCCCTAGGCCTTACGTTCTTTTGTTTTGTTAGTATTTGCCTGTTATGTTTAGGGTGTAACTGAATCTGTCCCCTTTTCCCCATGAAATCCTGGCTGTGTGAGCCCTTGCTGGTTACTGGAGGACTGTTTCCCTGCCTCACCAATCCTGTGGCTCACCTGCAACTGTCTCCCTCTACTTAAGAAGATTCAGCACAGAGTTCTTCCTTGCCGAGAAGGAGGGTCTAAGGACAGGGGATGTTCTGGGACAGCAATCCATTTGATAGTTTTCTGGTGATTTGCTTGTGTTTGTTTGTCAAGAAGATTTTGTTCTGTTATTGTAAAAATGAGTTTCTTAGTTAAACTTCACCTTACTCTTGTGTTTTGTCTTTACTCTTTTGTTTAAACCCTTGCATGTTGCCTTTTGTTTAAATATTTTAGATCCCTCTTGTTTAATGTACCTTTTACATTCCTGTTCATTAAATTGCTTCTTTATTTCACCATTTTTCCATCTTGGTTTTTGTTACCTCCCTGACACCTAGGCAAGCCGGGTTGTAACACTTACCGTACAGCTTGATGTCATCCATGTAGAGGAGGTGACTCATGGTGACCCCATTCTTGAATTGGTATCCATAGTCAGTGTTTTTGACGGGCTGAGGGGTTCAGATGTATGTAGAACAGCAGTGGGGGCATCGATAGATATTTTACTGTAAATACATAAAGATTCCAGTTAGCATATATCTTTTTAAAAAACAAAACTATTTAGCAGAACACATCCCCTTTAATGTTTACCATAGTGTAATTCATTTCTATTCCCCACCCCAACTCTACCCACATGCCAGCCGCCTGACCCTCATCCATCACACACACGTTTACATAACACTGTGTGGATGATGGAGAACTTCCACATACAGTCACATTCACAGCACCTCTACACCCACAGCACCCCCTGTGCCCCCTGCACCATACCCCTCCTCCCCTTCTCACCCCCTCCATCCCCTCCCACCCCTCGCCTATTTTTATGATTCCACACTTCCACAAACAAGTGCTTCTCATGTGTCTAAAGGTGCTCTGGATGCCATTTTTCTGATGGAGATGTTATTGCTTTGCTTAAAATGTTGCGCAATATGGCATTAAACGTATCAAACCATGGGGCCATTATGTGACACCACTGAGCCAAGTTGCAGGTCAGATCATAGACTTGTAATAGAAGTGGACTAAGTGAGTGTGACGTCACCCAGAGCCAAATTAAGCTCATTGAGACTAGCAATTATAGTGGCTAATCTGCAAGTAGGGACCATGTAGCAACCTTTAGACCTATTGCTAACGCTAGCGGGAGCGACCTCTGGGAAAGCAGGTGGCAGATTTGTATTTTATTAATGTTCATATCTTAATGTAGGGGCAAAATAAAAAAGACCCGTGGAGCGGGTGAATACAAATATTTCAAGACCAAAATGACAAGGCTCATAGCAGCGGTTACGTAGAAACGGGGCCTCAGTTTTTCAAAATAAAGTGAATTGCAACCAGACCTTGAAGAAACCATATTGTACCAATGCTAACTTCCTATTTGGAGCTAACGTATTAACTATGTCCATTTATATATACAGTCTACAGGTCAGATCTGTGGATAGGCCACCCCACTCATGCTTACATACATGCTTTTCAAGGCATTTTTAGCAACAAAACACTTTACTTTATAAATAAAGGATGAACATAGAGTGTAGTATAATGCCATACTTTGTAACATTCTAGTCTAAGCAATAACATGAAAACAAGCAGGGGACAGACCCTAGTGCACCTTTAACCTCCAGCAGTATTCATCTGACCTTTCACTCTCTCTCTCAGCTCAGGTAAGCACAGGTCATGCGATACGGTGATTTTTTCCTCCCTCTCTCCCCTCCCTCCCTACTTACCTCGTCCTACACCGCACCCCCTCCCCCCCACACCCACCTCACCCTCCCCCCTAAACCACTAACCGCCGACCATCTCCCCATGGCTTCTAAGTGGGTCAGGAGAGTCTCTGGGTAGATGGATGGGGGGAGAGAGATTGATGAAGAGCACCAGGGAGAGAGAGGAGGGGGGGACAGCCTACCTCACCCCCCTCCCTCCCTCCTCCTCACACACATACACACACACACTCATACGCACGACCCCCTACCGAGCACACATGCTCTTTAAATGACCTTCAAATTAGCCGTATTTTTCACACCAGAAGATCTCGTCCCTGAGTTGTGTATTGTGGTGATGGTGGTCGTAGATGGAGGAGCAGACACCAGGGTGAAGGTACACCAGTTGATACAGTGTAGATCAGAATGAATCAAGTCATTGGTTGTCATGTGATGTTTCAAGTTCAATCCCTGCAATGAAAATAAAGCTGTTGTGCAAGAGACTCCCAAGAGACCATCTTTCTTAGCATCCACAAATCTATCTGTTGCTGTTGGTAGGTTTTGATAAAAAATGAAACAAAAAAACAAAAAAAAAACATGTTCCTTTGTATACACTGAAATATCACAGCGACTGTGTTCAAATAAATCTTATTATTCACGTTTCTGATCTAGGCTCTGTCGTCTGCTTGTCTCCATGGAGAAGTTATGCTGTTATTCCACAGCATTAAATCTAGTCTAAATCAATCTAAACCAGTCTTGCATTTATAAGGGTGTATTTATTCTTACTGACCTGTAAGTTGGTTGAGCATCATCACCTTCTTGTAAAACAACAAGGAACCACTCACCCATTCACACACACATTCATACACCAGTGTACGCAGACAAGGTGGGTTAAGTGTCTTGCCCAAGGACACAACGACTGCATTCATCTGTGTGAGCTAGACTCGCACCGCCAACCTATGGATCAGTGGATCTGACCGCTCAACCAATGACTGAACCGATGTTTATGTTGAGAGCGGGATTTGAACCGCCAACCTTCGGATATACCACATTCATACTAGTCAAACTGGGTGAAGTTGCCTAAGAACACAACAGAACTTGGTCAGGAATCAATCCTCCATTGCTGATAAGTTAGAAGAGGGATGAAAAGAGAGGAAAGAGAGGACTGAGGAGACAGAGGGGAGCCAGAGTTTTGGAGTCACCGTGATCCTCCTCTTCAGCAGATCCCAGGTGCAATGTGAGCCTGTCCTCCATCCATCAGAGCTCAGAGGTGATGTTCTACCAGTAGGAAGTCCACTGTCTCTCCTCACTAATGTACAGTCATCAGGACACGAACAAGGCATTACTCAATACTGACTAATTACACCAAGATCATACCCATTTTTCATGCAACAATTCTGGTTTTTAACCTCACAGCATAGAAGGTTGTGAGTTACATTCCTCCTTCCTTCCTTTTTAATTATAGTATTTATTTGATAAGGACGAAGCCAGATGTTTTGTTGTCTTATAAGAAAGATCACAACTTTTATATTTATTTTTTGTTAAATGTACTCCCCGTGTGTGTCGGTATCTTGCCCAATGTCACATCAGACTGGTAACCTTCAATTTTACGGGAAAAACACTCACCCACTGACATTAATATTTTAATTAATGTCACACTATGTAACATGTCTGGTGGAGGGTCAGCAACCTTCTTGTCTCCATGGAGATGTTACCACTTTGCCTGAAATGATCCACAGTATGGTATTAAATTTATCTATCTTATTTTTATGTAATTACAGGTGTTATTATTGCACAAAAATATACTGAAAAACATGCATCCTAACCTAAAGCTGGATCACCTCTCCACAGATCTGGCCTGTAACTTGACCTGGTGGCTTCATGGAGATAGATAGATTTAATGTCATACTGTTAAACATTCCAGGCAAAGCAATAGCATCTCCATAAAAAGAAGCAGGATGCAAACGCTCTACCGGAATTGGTCCTATATAACACAAAATTTAAAAAAATAAAAATATATATTGCATGAAATTCACTTGTGTGAGCTTTAAACCATGTTATAATGTTGTAACCTCATCAAAAACTAATCTGGAGTTGTGCTTTATTTCATTCACACATGTTTGAGTGATCCTTTATTATTAGTCTGTCCATATGTCCAAAGCTCAAAATGCTCTGTTCCACATTGTGATGTCATGAAGTGATAGTTTTCAGGTTAACAGCAGCCTAAATATGCAGGATTTGTGTGTTGTGTGAATGAAACAAAACAAAACTCCAGGTATGATTTTGATGAGGAAACAACATTATTACATAGATCAGAAAATAGTGTAATACCAGCTCTTTAATTGTCAGCAAAGTTTGAAGTTAAAATCCTTATACATGACTTTTCCCTATATACTTGAGCAAAAAGTGTCTCGCCCCAGAGGTTAAAACTCTGCTCTGGTTTCTTGAAGTTGTGAAAAGCTCTTATAAACTCTTTGCGGTAAATAATTAGGATGCATAAGGTAAGTGAGGAATAACTTTCGAGCTCTGCAAACAGCTTAAAATGAACTAGTTCTGTTTTTCACATAAAGACTGTAAAACTCAGGTACAGCGCCTTTAATATTTTATTGATGAAATGCTATATTATAACGTGTTCAAAGCTGTTTACACTACAGGAGGCTCCGGTGTGAAGCTCAGAGGTGACCCCAAACATCAGGCTAGTCTTTGGGGAGACGTGTGTGGTCTCTGGTTTATTTTGAAGAACACCATGCATCTTTGCCTATCCTCCTGTATTTTATATTTTATTACCTCCAGAGACGATTTGTCATGAGGCTTCTGCTCATGCTGACCTTGGGCTGAGGGAACTTCAGACTTCTTTACAACAATAGTTTATTTCAGCCTGGAGAGATGTAAACACACTGTAGTATAATCCAGTATAATGACAAGAATGAAGAGGAGGAGATGAGATGGAGAAGCTCAAAAGCTCAAAATGTTCTGTTCCACCTTGTGATGTCATGAAGTGATAGTTTTCAAGTTAACAGCTCCTTTTACCTTTTAGTTCAGCTGAGATTTCTACATTTCTATGTCACATAATAGTCTCTGTGTGCATTAGAGGAGTTTTCATCCAGTGTTCAATTGCGTGATGTCATGATTTCTAACCAGGAAGTAAAATTTGAAACATAAAAAATAGCTTGGCATGGTATAAGTTGGTCTGTGATACAAACAAACAAACAAATGAAATGAATGAATAAATTTTTAAAAGTTAAATATAAAAAGTTGCACCGTTGCTCCGTAGAGAATCAGAATCATAATAATCAGAATCATAAACATAAACGATATAGCCATACAATTATAAAAATAAGAAAGAATAAGCAAATCTAAAAAGGTAGGTTTTGACTTGGGACTTAAATGACGTCTCTACCTGATTTCGTCTGAGTTCAGGTAGGAGGGACTTCCAGAGGGTGGGGTTGAGCAGCTGAAAGTTCATGCTCCCATGGTGACCAAGCGGGTGGAGGTGAGTGAGCTGTAGGGAGCAGGAGAACCAAAGGGAGCGGAGGCAGAGACATGGAGGATCCCTGAGAGAGATGATGGAGACATGTTATTGAAAGCTTTGAATGTGAGGACAATGCTTTCATATTGACTGCATTGTTTGATGGGTGACCAGTGGAGCTGCTGGAGGACTGGGGTGATGTGATGAATGATGGGGGCTCTGGTGATACACAAACGTCTCTGAGGTCAGATCTTCCTCAAAGCCCCAATGTGCAAAGTTCAGAGTTTATGGATCGGATTGCAAATGTAAGTTTTCTTTTTTTTAGATCACGAACTTCAAATGGAAAGTCGTGTACGCAGCATTTTTGTACATACACGCGCTTAATAAATCCTTGATGTGATGTTTACGCCGACATCAGTTTCTATTTGGCACTGTAGTTTTCAGCAGACTTGTTTCTTTTATCAAATCATTTTGGATTTAGAATATTCCCTCTTCCAACTCAGCATTTTACTACTACTGTGAGTATAGGATTTTATTGTATTTCTATTGTTGTCATACACTCAACACTAACATACCTGGACAGAAAGACACAGAGGGGGCTGTAGCGGTGGGCTGTACTGATACTGATGGAGGTACATGGCTGTGCTGTAGATGGGCTGCTGGGATCTCCTGTATGATGTTTTGGGATGCCCATGTAGCATTTGGACAAAGAGGAGTGATGAGGAACACGCAGCAGTTACATATATGAATGAAGAGACTGGGGCAGGAGGCAAAGCTAAAGCTGGACTGTGCTCGTACTGCAGGACTGGGACACTCACGGTGGATACACAAATGAAATGGTCTGATTGGACAATACCTAAGTTACAAGGTAAATACAGTTGTTCAGCCCATGATAAAAACCACTTAAGGAAAACTGAATCCTAGTTATGACTCATTCATTTCACTCATGAAGCTATACCGAACGTTACACAGTAATGTATATAAAGCTATCTTTCTTTCATTTATTCAATTATCCAATTATTTATTGCCAATGCTTGGTTTGGTGGAGTCGCTTCTTTCCATTGAGATTGCTAAGTTCTGTGGAAAATTCCATAGAGAATAGCATGGATGACATGTGATTTTACACAGCCCATGTTACCATGGGACAGTTAAAAGAAACTGAGTCACAAGCAGAATTCAGAAAATGACTCAAATTCACATTTTATATCTATTCATAAGTAGGACTACATATAATTTAATTTAATTGCACAGTGTGGAAATTCTGATGAAGGAACAGGACACAAGCTGCTGACACACTGCTCTTTCCCTCTGCTGCTCCTCTTTGAACACACTTCAGACATAGTTCAGAGTATATAGAGCAGTGCCAGCCATGTGCAGGACATATGCTAACACCGGGCGCAGGGCTAACCCGAGTGTCTCTGAGGTGTTCCTCGGCTCAGGGAGGTGGAGTATGAGTTTGTAAGAAGAGCATGGAAATCCTTTAGTGGACAAGAGAAAAAAGGCAAATAGAGTTTAAAAAAACTGTATGTAGCTGAACACTTACTGTTTTCAAAAGGTACTACAATCGCAACTGAACCTGGCCTGCCAGTGTCTTAAGCTACAGATAGAGACACATAAAAGTTTTTCTCATTCTCAGTATATGGACAGGCCATGCCCCATGTGAAAGCTCAGACCCTGAGCTGCAGAGGCTGCACTAGCACTGATTAATGATTGGCTGCAGGTGCAGGGGCATCAAAAACAAAGGTGAAACTTATGGTTCTTGGTGAATATAGCATTTTCAAACAGTAAATGGTAATCTAAATATTGCATGTATAAACAATCACTTCCCAATAGAAATAAAAAAACCTAATTTTGCCATAGTTTTCCATAGCTTGAATATAATTTTAACATTTCAGCAGTTTTCATGAGGAATGAATGGGGAGGATTTTGCCCCAAATGTCCCAGAAATGGTTGGGGATGGAGTAGACTGTACACAGAGATTGTTTAATGATCACAGATTTATGATTATTCAGGTTTAAAAAGTTTGCTTAACTTCAATATTCGTCAAACCAAAGAGCATTGTCCCTTGTGTGAAGTTACATAATTATACACTTAACAAAGTATACATCATCTTATCACAGTCTACCTCTTGCTCCAACATTCCTGTCTCTAAACACCATCAGCTCTGTGGCTCTCCTGGGTCAGACATGAAGCTAAATGTTAACTTATCGTCGCTAATTGACCACTGGAGTGTTTGATTCTCTCAATCCACTGCAGAACTCTTAAAAAAGTCAACTCCACATCCAGATTAGACCATTTAACACCTCCCAATGCACAAACCCACGCGAGAATACCCCTCTTAAGTGCAGTCGCGCTGATGGCTAGCCCTCCGCGCGGGACGCTAGCTCTTTAGTCACTCCTGTTTGCCCCGTGTGATCCCAGACTCCAAGGCAGCGCCAGTAAAAAGGCTTCTTGGCGGGGGGGAGGTCGCCCTGACATCTTCATCATAATTGCCCTAAATACCCCCATTAGAGCAGCTAGCCGCTCTCCTCAATAATGCTAGTCAACCCGGGGAGCAGCGGAGCATCTAATTGCCAAGTTTTTTTTCTGTTTTTAGAAGAAAGATTGCCTGACATCACACGACTCCCCACGGACTAGCCCTCTTCATTCTCGACCTAGCAAAGCATATCGTTATCGCAGCTAGCTAAGAGACCCTGCCTCCCTGTGCCGCGATAATTAACTGTCTGGCTTAGCGGCGTAATGGAAAAAATGCGAACATTGAAGTGAGCAGAAACGAGGAGTGGAGACAATGCAGGGGTCATTCATGCTTTCTCAACGCTGATAATGGAAAAGAATAAGCAGTTATATTTGATAGCAAGGCTGGCTTTGCGGGATTGGTTTCATATGATAATTAGCCGTGTATGCTAATTGCGGGAGGCTTGATGAATTACCTCTTTCTCGCGAGTGGTCCCATCTTCCTTATTCAAATGTCGGATCCGTTTTTTCTCATCTACTTTGAAAACCCTGTTCGTCTGTCTCCTTGTACAGAGTGTCATTGAGAGTACTGTCATATCACTACCAGCATGTAGGCCCTGGGGGGTTGGGTGAAGAGGAGTTGATGACTTTGGAAGAGTGGGAGATACGTTCAACCTTAAAGGCCGTAATTTCTGCTTAAAGCCATACTATGTAACTTTTTAGCCCCACGCATTTAGGTTGTTTCTGCGCTGAAAAACCTAGAAAAATGTGCATTTGTGGCCTCCTCCTGCTTGTTTCCATGGAAATGTTGTTCCTTTGGCTATAATCTTCAACAGTATGGCGTAAAACTCATCTATCTCCCTGGAGAACATTCCAAAGTGAGGAAAACTCAGGTGAAAGTTACGTATTGTACCTTTAACTTTACTGCTTTGGTCTTTTAACCCTGTTCTAATGTAGTTTCCCCTTAAAAAAGCATATCTGAAGTTGTTTAAATCACTGGTGGCATGGTGGCTGAGAGGTTAGCACTGTCACCTCACAACGAGAAGGTTCCGGGTTTGACTCCCAGACCTTTCTCCCTGTGTCTGGATGGGTTTCCTCAGGACAGTCCGGTTTCCCCCATCATCCCCCAAAATACACAAAAGGTTTAATCCTCCAGCTAAGGTAGTCCTGACCAAGACTAGCTTAAGATCTGGAGATGAAAGCTGATTAAGCAAGATTGGTTTCTTATGCTAATTAGCCATGTATGCTAATGACTCACAGAGAAAGCACTGATGGATTCTCCTCCCTATGGTCCTGTTCTTCAAACACCCTTTATCATCTCGCATATACTTCACCCCCAACTTATAGGACAGTTTCAGAAAAAAAATAAAAACAAAAAATCTAAATCAGCAGTCTGATTTCAGATTTGGATTCATTATTCACCTACCGCACAACTAGCAACCCAAGCACAAAGTGACATTTCCAGTGTGTTCCTGAGGCTACGTTGGTTTATGTTGACGGTAATCAGAGCGCGGCGTGCACGTGTTTGTCTTTCCGTTACCGGGTGGTTGGTGCCGCGCTGGGATCAAGGACACTGCATTAGTGCGCACCTGGACAGGAACAGCTTGTGCATTCGTGGTGGAGGTGGGGTTGGTGGAGGATAGTTGGAGCTATAGGTGGTTGTCTGTGACCGCGGGCCAGGCAGAGACACTGCGCCGAGGTGACTGATGGAGCTCCGGAGCGCTGTCAGATCTAGGCCACTCCCAGGAGCTGCAGTTTGTTTGGGCTGACAGCGAGGCTCACCGCGGGGCCGCCCCACTCCCAGCCATCCCACCCGTCAGCTGCACCAGGAGGGGGGGGTGGGAGGATGGAGAGGGGGAGAGGAGGAGAAAGAGAGCGAGAGAGAGCGTCCTTACCTAAGAACGGAGAGTCCTTTCTGCTTTGGAAGTGAAGTTATCGCAGTTACAGTAACACTAGTGAGGTACACAAGAGAATGACTCCTTACTATTAAAGCTCATCTATTACACAACATGGATTCTTGTGAGCTTTAAGCCATGTTATAAAATTGTTCAAAAACATACCTGGAGTTATTGTGTTTCATTCATGCATGTTTGAATAATTCCTTATTATTAGACTATCTACATCTCCAGTCCTCAAAATGCTCTGTTCCACCCTGTGATGTTGTGTAGTGGTATTTAACTGCTACCTTTTACCTTTTGTTCTTTACAGATTGGTAATTCTAAGGCTGAAATCATCAAAATGATTCTAGTGAAGGTGTCCATACCTGTCCTCTCTATTCTGTCCATACACCTTCACTAGAATCAATTTAGAATCAGTTTAAAAACACAGCGGAGCATTGTATTACCACTAAGTGTTTGCTGTTTGAGAGATTAACTCAGTCTGAATATGCAAGGATTGAGTGTTAAACGTGTGAATGAAAGAAAACACAACTCCAGGTCTGTTTGTGATGAGGAAACATTATAACATAGATCAGAAAATAGTGTAATACGGGCTCTTTAAAGAGGAGGGACACCAAATATAGTCTGTATAGACTATATACAACAATTCCCAGTGAAACATCTTGAGCTTAAAGGTCCTATATTATATATCCAAAAATGACTCCTATGAGCTTTTTGCCATGTCATAATGCTGTCACCTCCTCAAAAAAGTACTCGGAGTTGTGTTTTGTTTCATTCACTCATGTTTAAGTAATCCTTTATTACTAGTCTGTGTACATCTCCAAAGCTCAAAGCTGCTTTCACCTTGTGATGTCATTTATTGGTAGTTTTAAGGTTAACAGCTCTTTTACCCTCAATTTAACTGATTTACTTTACCATACATAAGAATAAGTTGTTGCTTTTATTTTTGAATATATTTGAATATTCCTGTGTTCAGTTGAGATTGTCTAGGAAGTCGGTAAAATATCAGATTGTGTGAGACACCAGGAGTGAGACTGTTTCAGTGTGGCTAAATAGCTGTAACTTCAATGTTCCTGGGCTGAAGTGATCCAAATGATTCTAGTGAAGGTGCATAGAGTTTAAAAACACAGTGGAGCACTTCCTGTATTACCACATGACATCACAAGGTGGTTTTCTGTTTGAGAGAAGAACTCAGCTGTGTGTGCTCAGGATATGCAGGATTTGTGTGTTGCACATGCAACACATTATGACAAAAATAGTGCAATATAGGCCCTTTAAAGCTACCATCTGTAAGTACATTGTATTTTCTTTTTGTTCAGGCTCACCTGTGCTCTCTGGTCTTCTTCTATCAGGCCAAAGCTGACACACTGTCAGACCGCAGTAACTTAGATAGCATCTAGCGGTGACATATAAGAATGCAGCAGGGCCAGGTCGGTCAGTCTAATTACAGATGGTCGCTTTAAATGAAAAATGTACGGCTGCTTGCTATGGTTAAGTTATCCGTTCTGCAGTTCTGAACAGGTCAATTAACCTTTTTCTATTACTAAGCCTTTTTAAATCAATATTGCAATTTACAATGTAAAAAATGTAAAATAATCATCTACCTTATAGTTGTTTAATACTCAGTAAATAAAAGTATAAAATAATATAATAATATAAAATGGTTAGAAAGTGTGGAAGCAACAATACCTCTAAAGAGACTGGCAGGAGCAACAAAGCCAATCATGCAGGCTCCCCTCTCCATCTTCTGATATGGGGCTGTTTTGTTGTTTTCTCACACTATTGACGCAACATCTTTGCCTCATAAATCACATCTTATCATTCTCCTGGGTCTCTTCACAGCTCTGCACGTTCTCTTGTAAACATACACTATGAAAAGGCCAGTCTCAAAACTCCCTCCTCTCTATTCTGTCTGACCTCCACACATTTCAGACCTCCAACAGACCGTCAGCACCTCTTTCCCGTGTCCAGGCTGAGGCTCTGGCGGCGGGGAGCCTCTCCTGAGGGACCTGGTGCTTCCCTGGTGCTTCTGCTGCCTTGGCCCTGTTTACCAGCCTCCTCCTCGGGCTCTTTCCACTGAGAGAAGGCTCTAGAGTCCCATCTGGATCTGGCATTTGTCACAAACAACCGCAGGACATGATGCTAGAGCCTCAGAGGGCTCTACCACCCTGTGCCCCCCTCCACCCTCCTTCTCCTCCCTCCCTCTGGGTCCCGTGGGTGCTGTCACACTCATCAGGCTGACGTCTCAATACATAAATCACGCAAGCCACATCTAATTGAATCATTTCTAACCTTAACCTTAAAGATCCTATATTACACAAAACTGATTCTTGTGAGCATTTAGCCATATAATAATGCTGTTATAATGCTCTTGTGTTTTGTTGTCTGTCTACATCTCCAAAACTCAAGATGCTCTGTTCCACCTTGTGATGTCATATAGTGGCAGTTTTCAATGACTAGCTTTTACCTTTAGCTCAGTAGAAATGGCCAATTCCACAGCTGAAATCATCCAAATGATTCTACTGAAGGTGTGTGGAGTTTAAAAACACAGTGGAGCACTTCCTGTTTCAACATATGACATCACAAGGTGGAGCAGAGTGTTTTCTGTTTGAGAGAAGAACACAGCCTAAATATACAGGATTTGTGTGTTACACTTGTGAATGTAATAAAACTCAACTCCAGGTATGTTTCTGATGAGGAAACAACATTATAACATAGATCATAAAATAGTATAATACGTGCCCTTTAAACCAATCTTATATTATGTTATTATTATGTAAGTAATAATACTCTTCAGAGCACAATCACAACACAACTAGCATGCACCCCGCTAATGGATCTACTGCACATCGCATCAGGTTTGTGAAGTTTAGTGTATGGTTTTGTATCATGTTTTTGTATATTTATGGAGAATTGTCATGTGTGTCATTGGATGATATAGGGTTGTGAGCAGAGCATTGCACAGAATCTTACAGTTAACCATAAAAAGGGTTTGAATTGGGAGAGATTGCTAAAAAAACATGCATGGATGGCATATTAAACCTCCTCAGGAAAGTTTTTGATAAGGGAACAATGTTATAACACGGTAGAATGCTAAACAAATCAATTTAGCATAATACTATTTATTACTTAAACGTCTTCTCTATAAAACTTTTGTCCAGTTGAAACAATTGGATTTTCTTTTGCTATGGAACCTACTTGGATGATGGAAGGATTACACAGAGATTCACATTGTGGCATATGATGTGCAAGAGAAAAATGCCAACTAAATATGCCAGTATCTGCCACTGGTGGTGGTGAAGAGGAGGAAAGGGTTAAAGACGATGATAGTTATGCTTCTGCAGGCTAGAAAAGATCCATATTTTCTTACTTCATACTGTCCAGAATTTTGTGGAACTACATCTAACTTATAGTTTTCCTGGGCACTTTTTTCCTCGTCCGATGGTTCAGTTGCTGGGGTAAATGTGGAGTGTCCCTGTCCGTGACATCGGGAGGCTCAGGCTGTGCTGATCTGGAGGTCACATCCAGATAAAGAAAACGGAAATCACCTTCTAAGTTTAACCTGCTCCTTAATCTCAGCGGAGGGGGCGCCAAGAGGACACCAAACACACAGCGTTCTGGAATGAATCATTCACAATAAATCACAATAAATCATGACTGTGAGCAGGCTTGCCTCTCCACAGATATGACTGACATATAGCATGACTGATATACAGCATGTCCTGAATTAGTTCTCTGAATTATTAGAATGTTTTAAATAAAATTATTATTAATAATAATAATACATTTGATAGCATTATCCATTCACTCCACACTTGGTGGTGGTAAACTACAGTTGTAGCCACAGCTGCCCTGGGGCAGACTGAAGGAAGCCATTGGTGCCTCCAACCACCAACACCCACATACACAAAACTTTCACACATGGCAAGGTGGGTGAAGTGCCTTGCCTAAGGACACAATGGACAAAGTTTCCACCAGAGCCACTGTGGCCCCTGGTATTCACAGCAGTCTCCCAAGTACTAACCAGGCCCAGTCCTGCTCAGCTTCTGAGATCAGACGAGATCAGACTTTGACAAGTTGGTATGGTATATTGGTGAACATTTGCTGTCATAGGTTAATCCTGGTTTAGATCTGATTTAGCTCAAGCCTTGAGAAAAGTTATGCAGTGTGAAATAAAACAGTTGACTATCTCCTTAATCTGCAGTTTCAAATACCTCAAAATTTAAGTTTTTCACTCGCCCTGTCACGCTTCAACTACCACTATCTGTTCTCCATTTTCTGCTCTCTCTCCTCTGTCTGCCTCCCCTTAACTCGTTCTTTTCTTCCTCCTCTAGCTCTCTCTCCTCCCTCCTCTGCCCTCCCCTCTCCCTCCTCCCTCCTCTGCCCCCCCTCTCCCTCTTCTCTCTCTTCTCCCTCCCCTCTCTCCCCTTTCCCTCTCTCCCCTCTCCCCTCTCCCTCCTCCCTCCTCCCTCCTCTGCCCTCCCCTCTCCCTCTTCTCTCTCTTCTTCCTTCCCTCTCTCCCCTCTCTCCTCTCCCTCCTCTCTCCTGTTTCTCCACTTTCTTCTCCCTCCTCTCTTTCTCTCCTCCCTCTTCTCCCTTCTCTCTCCCTCTCTCTCTCCTCTTTGCTCTCCCTACTCTCTCTCATCCCTCCTCCCTCTCTCCTCTCTCTCAGTGAGCACACATTTGGGATAGCTCAGTTTTATTGAGGGAATTATCTGCTTCATCGCTGCCATCTCTCATCCAACGCCCCTGTGCCAAATGGCTGTGTTACCATGGCGCCAGGGTGTGTTTACTGCACCTCTCTCCCCTCTCTCTTCCCTATCTCCCTGTATCTCCCTCTCTCTTCCCTTCTCTCTCCCCTCTCTGTCTCTCTCTCTCTTTTTTTGGTCCTTCCTCTGCCCATTCTCACCCTCCCTCTCTTTGTCTCACTCCTCTTCTTGCCCGTTTCTCTCTCTTCTCCCTCTCCCACTCTCTCTTTGTCTCTTTTCCATTCTCCTCTTTCTCCTCCTCTATCCCCCATCTTCCCTTCTGTTTTTTCTTCTTTTTATTATCCCTCCCTCTTCCTCTCTCTCTGTCACTCTGTCCCCTTCTCGGCCCCTCCCTCTCTGTTCCCTTCCCTTCTCTATCCACCTCTTTCTTTCTCTGACACTCTCTTAGCCTCTCTCTCTATCGTCCCTTCTCTCTCCACCTCTCTTTTTCTCTGTTTCGTTCTCTGGCACTCCCCTCTCCTCTCTCTCTCTCTGTCACTCTCTCAGCCTCTCTCTTTATCTTCCCTTCTCTCTCACCTCTCTTTTCCCCTCTCTCTTTCTCTCTGGCATTCTCTCAGTCTCTCCCTCCCTCTCTCTATCTTCCCTTCTCTCACCACCCCTCTTTGCCCTCCTCCCTGTTTCTCTCTGTCACTCTCTCAGCCTCTCTCTCTATTCTCCCCTCTCTCTCAACCTCTCTTTCTCCCCCTCTCTCGTTCTCTCTGTCACTTTGTCAGTCTCTCCCTCCCTCTCCCTCTATCTTCCCTTCTCTCCCACCTTTCTTTTCCCTCTCTCTTTCTCTCTGTCACTCTCCCAGCATCTCTCTCTTTTCCCTTCTCTCTCTACTTCTCTCTCTTTCTCTCTGTCACTCCCTCACCCTCTCCCTCCCTTTCTCTCTATCTTCCCTTCTCTCACCACCCCTCTTTGCCCTCCTCCCTCTTTCTCTCTGTTACTCTCTCAGCCTCTACCTCCTTCTCTCTCTATCTTCCCTTCTCACTCTGCCTCTCTTCCTCCCTCTCTCTCTTTCTCTCTGTTACTCTTTCAGCCTCTACCTCCTTCTCTCTCTATCTTCCCTTCTCTCCCACCTTTCTTTTCCCTCTCTCTTTCTCCCTGTCACTCTCTCAGCATCTCTCTCTCTTCCCTTCTCTCTCTACTTCTCTCTCTTTCTCTCTGTTACTCTTTCAGCCTCTCCCACCCTTCCGCCCTCCCTCTCTCTGATACATGGGGGTATATTTGGGTCCACCTGCTCCTCCACACTCGTTCCTCCGTCTTTGGGGTCTCCCTCCATCCCCCTGGTCCCATCGCAGACACACAGACAGACGGGCTGATGGGTGGAGAAGGCTGTGCCGCTGGTTGGGCATCGGTGGCAGTGGCGGTGGAGGCAGTGCCAGGGGAAGACATGGCACCACCAGCTGAGAGTTTTCACAGTAAAATAACAGCATCATAAGACACACAGACCCTGGTTTATTTCACATCACTGTAAAAATGATCTTGAGACAAAGTCATTTACTGTAAAACAGAAGGTGCTGTAAAACAAATGGCTGATAATGTTGCATTGTTGTTGACATTTTGCGTGTGTTTACTGCTGCCACCAACATATTTAGATCATCATGTTACCTTTTATTGTTTTAAAAATGCAACATGTTGTTTCAGTTTCATCACTCCCCTTCAGAGTGCTGTCACAACACAATCAGTGTGCATCCCCCCAATGAAACTACCAGTACTGCACTTTTCAGGTTGGTGAAGTGTTTTTTGGGGCTTTTTTTTTGTATCATTCTTTTGTATGTTTATGGTGAATTGTCGTGTGGGAGCATGGGTGATGTAGGCTTGGGGCTGGGCTTTGGACAGGATCATACAGCTAATTGTAAGGAGGGTTTGAACTGGGCCTGGGAGAGGTCGTTAGTTTACTGAAACATGCATGGATGACATCTAAATCCTCTTTCAGCATATTTATGATGAGGGCACGTTATAACATGGT
Source organism: Periophthalmus magnuspinnatus (assembly GCF_009829125.3). Classification (NCBI taxonomy): domain Eukaryota; kingdom Metazoa; phylum Chordata; class Actinopteri; order Gobiiformes; family Gobiidae; genus Periophthalmus; species Periophthalmus magnuspinnatus. Next base: position 12,936,888 of record NC_047131.1, on the reverse strand, counting down.
AGAACATTATTTTGCATAATACCCCCCTCTTTAAAGAAGACTTATTATAATTATAGTCTATGTCACCTGTGGATCACTATGTTATAACTTGGACATTTAAACTCACAATATTGATCTAAATCAACATAATAAAAGAAACAAGTCCACTGACTGTGCAGCTGTGGGCCCCTCCTATGGATAGCTGCACATCACATTAGTGAGGAGTGGAGTTTTTTTTATTTTTTATTTTACATTTGTACCAAAATAACTATCCAACGCTGCTGAATCCTACGTTTATCACTTACTAAGAAAATAAACTGGAGAAGGAAGTAAGTGCGACACAGTGGGCGTATGCCGGTGGCGGTGAAACGGGGGTAGATCAGAGCAATGACATCTTGAATACATAAGAATAAAGATTACTCAAACATGTGTGAATCACTCTAAATACAACTCCAGAGGGTAAATGAGAAGGAAACAGCTATAACATGGTTAAAGGCTCTGAAAGGTTGATTTTTCAGAATAGGTCTGCTTTAATATACACTTTAAGTGTAAAGAAGAATGAAACCTGCTTTTCTCTGTGGAGATAATTATAATAGAGACAGTGTAATGGAGATACATTTGTCTAATGTTGTGACATATTCCAGACAAAGCAATGACCATGATGATCTCCATGGCGGGTCATTGATCAGAAAAATTACACAGTGCGCCTTTAAGAATTTATGATCATTTTAATATGAGTTATTAAACAGTAGAATACCCACGGTTCATCTTAAACATACTCTTAATAAGATACATACTTTTAAAATACATGGCCATCTACACAGTTCATTAGAGTGACACTATGGAAGAGACTTGGAAGACATTTTGATGGCAGTAGAAGTGTAATAAAATGCTCCCGCAGACTGCTTTAAGGCTGAGCACATGTTTGATCTGAGAGCAGTTTGTTTTATAAGCCTGCTGTTATGTGGCTATGTTACTCAAGCAGTCGCCATGACAAAGAGCTGCAGATCAGAGACTGTGGAGAAGTGGAAATAATGAGACAAAAGTCATAAATCATCTGGTACATCAAAGCACATTAATATACTTTTAAAAGTTCTACAGTGTCAGTGTCTGTGTGACAAACAGCTTAATGACCCTTACAAATATTACCCTCAACATTTGTCAGTAGTTCATATATTGCTTTTACACAGTGTCATGTCAACAGAGACAGTGGTGTGGTTTGTGCTAATATAGTGGCACTTTTGGATCACTATCAGTGTATCACAAAACAAAATATATCCACATCCTGTTCATTGTATGGCATTATTCAATATTAAAGCACCACCACATAACCTTCTGGACATGGCCATCACCTGCATGATGGAAAAGGAGAACATTAAAACCATACTTTGGAACATTCCCCATGAAGATTATATTAGCTTAGAAGATTATTATATCCCAAGGAACAACATTTCTATGGAAACAAGCAGGAGGAGGCCCTCCTCCAGGTTAAATAAGAGTCAGGTTTGTGGAGATGCAAGCCCACTCACAGTAAGGACATATTATTTTCTACATTTTGCAGTGCATTAAAATGATCAAAAAAGCTTTTGTTAGGCTAAAAATGTTACAGTTCAAAGGTTGAACTTAATTTGGCAAATAAGTAGAAGATTGAGGTGGAGAACCCTAGAAAAACAACACAGTATTTGAGTTTTACGCAGACCGACTATTAAACTAGGTTTACTTTAACATAACTCCAGTTATGTTTTTGAGCAGGTAACAACATTCTAACACGGGTTAAAGCTCACAGGAGTCAGTTGTGTAATAAAGGACATTTAAACAATACTCACAGATCCAAAACTGCAGTGACTAGCAGAGCTTTCAAACTTGTATGAGGCGTCCTGCTGCCTGCGTCTGAGTGACAGATGCACTTGGACAGGCCCGCCCCCAGAGCACTGATACTGCACCTGATTGGTGGAGTGGAGGGGGGCATTACCTGAAGACATGTGAGTCCCAGCTGATCCTGCCTCAGTCTGTCAGCTCCTATTGTCATCTGTGCTGTCATCTACACAGAGAAAATTTAAGACCTATTCTGAAAAATCGACTTTTCAGAGCTTTTAACCATGTTATAGTTGTTTTCCCTTTTCATTTACCATCTTGAAGTTGTATTTGGAGTGATTGTTGGAGCAATCTTATTTTCAAGACACTATATTGCGGATGAACTAATTTTACACAACCACTGCTCTGTGCTTACTTTATCTCCAATTTTATTTTCTTAATTGGTGATACGCATATGATTTGGTAGCGTTGCGTAGTAATTTTGGTATAAATTAAAACAAAAAATCCATGGCTCACTATTGTGATCTGTAGCTATCCACAGGAGGTGCTGTCAGCTCTTTGTTGTGATGGCGTTTACGGTGACGTCAGCTTCCACTGGGCACTGCAGTTTTCTGGAAGTCAGCGGACTTGTTTCTTTTATTAAGTCACTTTAGATGAATATTGTGATTTCAAATGTCCAGATTATAACATACTGATCCACCTGTGTCTTAGAATGTAACTATATAGCAGATCAAAGTTTCTATTGTAAACCTGATGCTTTGAGATTTCCCACCTCACTGTGATTGGTTCCATCAACCTGTTACTCTGAGCGGCCAATAGGAGGAGTGGACGGGGAAAGTGTCTGTGTTTGGGCATAGATCTGTATTATTAGTGCATATACTTTTATTTCTTCTTGTTCAGGAAATGGCCTTTGTTTCATACAGGATATTGTTAAAGTAGCCTGTTTTCTCTTAAAAATGGAATTAGAACCAACTGCTTGAACTATATAGTTGCAAGTGGGTTTATCTCAATCAACAAGTTCCCAGTTCAACACGAGTGAAAGTGACATGTGGGCGGAGCTAACGGTTCATTCTGAATCATACTCCTCAGTGCAAAACTGGATACAGGTTCTTTAAGAGAAAAGTCAAAAAAGGGAAAATTGAACTGCAGATAAGCCACACAGCAAAAGTTAAAATAAAGTAATTGATACTTTGCAGCTGATGTTATTAACATTCCCTGGGGATGTGATTCTAACTGTAGGCACTGCTCTGTCTGAGACTTTATTAAACTTCACTCTTTATTTTAGCACAATCTGTCCAGAAAGAGCAGACTTGGAACCACAACAGGTGAGATGATTTTTTTTACTGTTAAACAAGTCTCTCTCAAATGACATTACATTCACAAGCTAGCATTAGCCAACAGCCTTTCAGTCGCTCTCACCTTTTTTTTTGTTGAAAAACAAGCACCTAAACATGCCCATGAATGCTTGTATAGATCACAGATTCCTGAAAATGTGCTGTTTAAATTCATGTAGTATTTTTTCTTGAGCTTTCAGACTATCTTAAAACTTTTTTTGCAGTGTTTGCTAATCACCATGGTAACTGCTGACCATTCTGACATACTCATACATGTAGAACACCCCTATGTTGTCACTGCAAAGTATCAATTGCACTGTCAAAGGGGGCCATTGCTAGCTTAACATTTTCAATAATATAATATATATCACATTTACTAATCCTGTTTGGTGACACAGTGTGTGTGGTCCATTCACCTTCACTCATTCTGAGCTTTATCTATGTGCACAGTGTTGTGCACACGCTTTTAATTTCAAAATGCTTCAATTATTGTCACAGAGGGTCAGGCCCATAATCCAAGAAATCTCTCTGAAAATTTACGATGTCCATACACTAATTAATGTACTGAAGACATAACAAATGACAAATCAGTAAAGTAGCATACTTAGATTTACATAAATAAATCAGTGGTTGACTTAATATAAGGTCACACCAAGATTAAGGTTAAGACAGACTTTATTGCCTGGCTGGATCCTTCTCAGAATCAGGACTTTGGTCAGGAGTACCGAACAAGACTCTTCACCAGAGTCAGGTCAGACATAACTAGTTGAAGGTTGATGACCAGAGTACCCAAAACATCTCCATAAATCCTCCATAGTCTAGGTTTACACCAAATTTAGTCTAAAAAAAACACAACCCAAAGTTAGTTACATCAACAGTAGATGGAGCTACATATCGCATAGAATGTCCACCAAAGCTGTAAGGTCACATGGCTAATCTTGATCATCACAAATGTGCTTCAACTCCTCTCTTTACTTTGTTTATGTTCTTATTCCTTGTGGATTAGATGCTTTAAGACAAATCATTTTAGTGAATTTCACATTTCAGTCTTCCATCATTCATACAGGGTGATCCTGGTATTAGCTTCTATTTAAACAAGACCCAGGCAAAGGCACTTGCAATCGACAATCTCTGGATGAGATGATTGTTAGATAACATGGAGGATTATATGAAATGTTTATGTATTTGTTTTTTGTGTGTTTCAGTGATTGTGGATTAAGCAAATATGTACAGATTTTGCCAGCATAATTTAATACCTGAACAGTTGATTTTTTGAGCTTTTGACCATGTCATAACCATAGACTGTATAAAAAAGTGGACTAAGTGATTGTGATGTCACCCATAGTGTTTGGCTCCAGTCAAATGACGCTGATCGAGGCGAGCAGTTACAGGGGAGAGCAATTATAGGGACGAATTTGGAGTTGATTTCCATATTTCTGACCACAAGCATCACAGCAACCAAAGAGCCAATCCGGAGGGAAGCTGTTGAGGAGGGAAGCTGTCAACCTTGGGGAAAGGGGGCTCCTGAGTTCTCTGTTGTTAATGTTCATATCTTGATTTACGGACACAATAGTGAAATAAAAAAAAAACAAAAAACAAAAAAACAGGATCAGGCAGCACGGGTCAATACGAACATTCAGTCTATGGTCATAACCTTGTTCCCTCATCCAATTCAAATCTGGAGTTGTATTTAGCTCCATTCACACTTGTTTCAGTAATTCTCTATACAAAAAATAATAAGATTAAAAAAATTCTCTGAGCCTATTATACACAGTTTGAATTTTCCCATGATTGTTGCATCACAGTTAGAAATCCTGCACAGTTTTAAGTCCATAAATCATTAGGCCAAGCAGGAGGTCAGGTCTGTGGAGAGGTGCCCCTGCTGACAGAATGCATTTTTTCTGTTTTTTTGTTTTTTTTTCTTTTCAATTAAAAAAAAACAGTAATTGAATAAATGCAAGGCAGACAGGTTTAATTCTGTACAGTGGAATTTCGGTCCAGGTTATATACCATCTTCCAAGCTGATGCCGTACCAACTCAACAAGGAAGGTTACATAGTGCACCTTTAAAGTTAATAAAATGTTAATGTAATTCAGTTCAATTTCTGTGATTGTTAAGATATTGAAAAAGAAAAAAAATATCTTGCTTCTCAACTAGAAGTCTTGGGTTTGATTCTTGATCCATATGACATAACTTTTCTCTTAGTGAGACTCAATATTATGTTTTAAACTGCGTCCACACTAAATTCTGATCAAATCTTAACTAAACCAGGACTAAACCAGTACTTAAAACAAGATCACATCAGGACTAAACAGGGCTCAAACAAGGACTAAACATGGACTAAACATGGACTAAACAAGGACTAAACAAGGACTAAACAAGGACTAAACAAGGACTAAACAAGGACAAGTGAGCACAGTCTTAGTCTCTTGTTGGTACACTTCTATTGTGTGTGGGTGTTCCCTAGTGTCATGCATATGCTTTGTCTCTCTCTGTACTTAATACTAGACTCCGGATACACTGGGCAGCTCTGTTCCACTGTGAGACATTCTTCAACTCTTTCCTCTGGTATAAATAGCCCCACAATCTAAAGATAAAACAGGCTTCCTTCACTGTACAATGGACCACAACGAACACAGCAATATGTCAACAAAAGCAGGGGCCTCAAAACTACTGCCTGTGGGGTGACTGTTGATGTAAGCAGGAGTGGAAAAAGACCTACCAGTAACTACAAAGGCAATTTTGAAGAAGCAACAAATGGTCGTGTGCATACGTTTTTTTTTCTTTTAAAGGAACTGTATGTAAGATTAGGATTTTAAATATTCAAATCGAATATAGTTCTGAGCTTTCACATGAATCATGGCCTGTCCATATACTGAGTATGAGAAAACCTTGTATCTTCTACCTCCAGGTTAAGGCTCTGGCAACCCAGGTTCAGTTGTGATTGTGATTGTAGGACCTTTTTAAAACAGTAAGAGCACAGACTACATACACTTCCTTTAAGGTAAGATATACACTATTTAGATAATGCTTTATTATTATTTTACAAAAATCTGTTGTCTGCATTTGACCCATGCTTCAACCAAAGCCACTAGGGTTGAACATGTCAGAAGCAGTTAAAGAGAGAAGTTGTAAGATCGGCCTTGTGCAAGTTTTAGGATAATGGGGTCAGACATCAAATACTTGACCTTTGGGAGTGATAAGCATCTACTAAAGTATATGGTGATGGTCACATGACAGTCCCGTACCTTAGCCCTGTGTGATTTCAGATTGTGTTGTAGAACAATTGAGTATGACATCAGGGTTTTTCCAGCTGTAAGAGCTCAGTCAGTGTCACTGAAACAATGTCTTTCGACCAGACTGACTGTGACCTAACAGTCTCTGGAGACTGTACTGAAGAATAGGGTCAGGCCTGGAGATGTCATGTTGTAATATGTCTTAAGTCTTGTTTTATTATAATAAATAAAACTGTATCTTGGATCTTCACTGGGACCCAGAGGGACATCATCTAAAACGTCTCCCTGGTGAACCAGCTCATCAGCCTATCTCTGAAGGATCAGCCAAGCACCATGTGAAGGAGCCATATGTGGAATCAGGAAATGAACTACGAGAGATGACTTTTGTTAAAAGAAGACTGTATATTGTTTAGCTTCTGGTACTTAGTATTAAACTACAATAAGAGCAAATCACCATTTACTTTGTTTCATTTTAAACCATGATATTGACCTAAAACAGCTTAGTAATAAACATAGGACCTCTTTATCATGGCATTTCAACATAATATGCAATAGATTTTCATGTATGTGTTAGTATTTTTTGAAAAACTGCTTATAGACATTTTTTTTAGGCCTATATTTATTTCAGATAACCACGACCAAGCACAGAGAGGTGGGTGGAGATAGGGAATAGGTGAAAATGATCATTTATTGACCACTCGAGTCTATATTGGCATGTTTTTATGACATCATCCTGTTCGGGGACTGCAGGTGGAAATGGGTAGTTTTGCTAAATGAGCATCTCTTTTCTGAAGGTCAATGTTTGTATGTGCATTGTCTCTGATAAATAAACACATAAACTAAACTGAATTCAAAAACATGCAAGATGACTCAAACATGCAAGAGTCCAAGTCCAAGTGAATAAGAATGCCATTGTCTCAGATTTGGAGATGCTGATACTCATTCCAAAAGCTGTACTGTGGACTGCAAACAGCCAAGTCCATCCTGAAGGACAACATAATCTGCAAATATCAACAATTGGATAGTTTTCTATTTCGTTTCCTCCAACATTGCCCCCCCCTAGACCAAATGTTTTGGTTCCTATTCCCACTCTGAGTAAGTCTAGTGAGAAAAGCTTTATGTTGACAATATGAAATGATTTGAACATTTGTGTTTCTTGCAGTGCTTCTTCAGATATGATGTATTTTTTTTCTCTTTTGTGTGTTTATCCTATGAAAATAATAGATATTTTGCATTTTGTAAGGTTCTGACCTTAAATAAATTTGACCTAAATCAATTTTTAAATCAGATGTTACAATTATTCTTACTTTTGTTCCCAAGTACTGTTTTACTCTTACTTGAGTCAGTTTTTGGACCACTTCTTTGTACTTTTATTAACGTTACTCTTACTTGATTAAAATGTCTGGCTACTCTACCCACCTCTACCTTAGGCTCATAGTTGCTGATAAAACGCACATCCGCCTGTGCTCGTCCTCAGCTAGCTCCTTCACCTTAAAACCATATGGTGCGGGTGTGTGTTTATTATGTTCATATGGATGATTAACCTTTGACCCTGGACTCTGCTCATTAACTCCTCCCCTAAACACAATCACCCTAAAGAGTCCCATTGCCACGCCAACATCCATCACTGTCTAGCCTCACGTGGGACGGTCCATTCACCGGGAGGACTGCTTCTCTGTACCTGCCTGTCACTTCTCCTTATGTATTACAAATATGATCACGCTCTTATAGACATATATACCATCATGCAAAGTGCCTATATAATGCAATGTATTGATTAAGCCATGCCCCACAGAGGTCTGAGTGTCTGTTACGTCCAAACACTTTCCTACATTACGTCGTTAAAAGTAGTGAGTAGTATTTATACAGGCAACGCAGTCCTTTTGAATCGATCAGTGGGAGAATGTATGTTGGAATATCTCGTAAATGTATAGGGACGTTGTAACACTCACAAACACGGTGACGTACATCGTTCTTCTAATGGGAAAAGTTTCAAATGTAAAGCATGTTGATATAAACTATGTAACTTTTCTGGTGGGAGGCCTGCTGCGAGCTTGATGGCTTGAGATAACATTGGTTTGCCTAGAATGTCGCACACTATAGCATTAAATAAGACCTATTCTGCTTATGTATGCTATATCGTTATTCGGGGATCATCGTGGTATCATTTGGACAGTTTCAATCGCAATATTGATCTAAAAGGACTTAATAAAGATAGACAAGTCCGCTGATTTGTTTGAAAATGGTGGTGCCCAATGGGAGCTGATGTCGCTGTAACGTCATCACAACAAAGAAGCGTGTAGATGTCGGTACCTCTGATGGATAGCTGCACATCCCACAAGTGAGCAGCTGATTTTGAGTTGATTTGGAGAAAAAAAAGTAAGTACAGAGCAGTGGGCGTGTCCTGGTGGCGGTGAAAACAATAGGAAGAAGGAAACAACTATAACTTGGTCAAAACCTCTGAAAAGTCCATTTTGCTTGCAAGTTTTACAGGCTGTTTTTATTGCTAAACTTGAAAAACGTGCATTGTTACTACACTATGAAGCATAGTGGGCAGGGTCAAATCACCGCAGATCTCAGCTTGGCCCGGTAGCATCACCTGATCGTTTCCATTGCAATAAATACGTTTATTGCCATATAACTCCACTTTTACCTTTAGTCCCCCAGACCCCGCCCCTCCTCCCCCCTCACTCTCCCCTGTAGTCCTCCAGGCACTGTCCAGTTTACTTGAAATGTGGTTGTGGGTGGAGTTAATGTGCTTAGTTGCACTTTAAACTTTCTGTATTTTTTACTGCGTTGTTAGTAGCAGTTAGCAGCTGTTTGTCCTCTCTCACTCCCTATCTTCCTCATTTCCCTCGCTCGCCCGGCCACCTGCACGCAGCCCTGCCCCCGCTTGCTGTTTGTGATGAATACATGAGTATATTTTAGACGCTGTAGTGTTCGGGGTACTCTCAAGGGAGGGGGCTGTGGGTACTCCCCTTAGCCCAGCGGAGACATTACTCTGCTTATAGTGTATAGTGAACTCCTTCATCATACGCGGCGGTACATTAAAGGAGCAGTATTCCTCAGTGGTTTGGTGCTTTGAAGTGGGGCTATGCTGTGTGTACATAGGCAGCGCTGGGGTTCACTCACAACGTTTACATGCACACAAGGAAAACGGATAACTGGAGTAGTCCAATTTAAGCCGATTCATCAAAATTCATTACAAATTACGGTTGAAATGTTGTAATTAGATTCTCCCAGACTAGGCGAGGCTAGGAGAGGCATTCAACTGCAAGGGGTAAGAAAAAGTCAGAGGAATATTAAGCATGTGTTTGAATTTACTAAAACTTTGCAGCTGTAGTTGCTTATAAAAACAACTGTCATACATCTAACCACACTTTTGGCAGATGCAGGTATGCAACATCTCATTCACCCTGAGCATTTGATTTTCAGACATGAGGAACTGCGTTACTCATAAGTTATTTGCTCTCTGCAGCGCTATGCAACTACACTGAGTAAATCGGTAAGTTTCATATTCACCTTACAATGAAACAAAACAACATATGGTCAGTGGGTGTGTGTCTGAGAATCATATCAGCGTAAATGAGATGTTGCTTATCTGTTTCTGCCAAAAGTGTCTCTCTCCCTCTCCTCTCCTCCTCTTTTCTCCAAGCCCCTCTCCTCATCTCCTCCCCCTCTTTTCCTCTTGCTCTCCACCTCTCTCTCCTCTCCCTCTCCCGTCCTTCACCTCTTCTGTCCTCCTCTCCCAACCCCTCCCCTATTACCCATGGCCATATCTTCTCTTCTACCAGACCAAACAACTCTCCTTCTCTCCTGTCTCTCTCTCCTCCTCTCTCAGCTCTCCCCTCCTTCACTATCTCATCCTCTCTTTCTCTGCTCTCTCCTCTCTCTCCATCCTCCATCCAAAACATATCCTCGTCATTGCCTTCTCTCTATCCTCTCTTCTTCTCTCTATTCTCCTCCTTTCTTCTTCAAGCCCCTCTCCTCATCTCTTCTCTCTCTCCTCCTCTCCCTTTCCTCTCCTCTTCTCTTCTCTCAATCCCATCTCTTCATCTCCTCCCCCTCTCCTCCTCTCCTCCTCCTCTCCCATCTCCTTCTCCGCTCATGCCCCACTCCCTTCCTCTCCCTCTCCTCCTCCCCTCTTGTTCTCATCTCGTCCTCCTCTCAGTTCCTCCTCCCTTCCTCTCCTCCCCCTCTCCTCTCTTCTCCAAGCCCTTCTCTTTATCTCTTCCTCCTCTCCTTCTATCCCATCTCCTTCTCCTCTCATGCCCCTCTCCCCTCCTCTCCCTCTCCTCCTCCCCTCTTGTTCTCCTCTCATCCTCCTCTCCCTTTCCTCCTCCCCCATCCCCCGCTCCTCCTACCTTCCTCTCCTCTCCCTCTCCTCGCTTCTCCAAGCCCCTCTCCTCATCTCTTCCTCCTCTTCTCCTCTCCTGCCTCCGCATCTGCTCCCTCTTATCTCGCTCTCCTCTCCCTCTACGCCTCCCCTCCGGCTCTCCTGTCCTCCTTCTCCTCTCTCAGCCTCTCCCCTGTTACCCGTGGCCATATCTTCTCTTCTCTCCTCCCCCTCTCCTCCCCCTCTCTGGCCGCTCACACAAAGCGGGGCGGGAGGTCAGCAGCAGAAGGAAATCCAGGGGAATTCCCAGTGATCGGTGATAAAATGGACTCCTCTGTTCTGGAGAAACACTAGGCTCTGTTATCAGGAAGTTTGAAGAGGGAATTTGTTTCATAAGCGCTAATAAACTAAGGATTTTAAAATGTATGTAGGTCTCTCTGGGCACAATGGGTATTTAAAAGTATACATGATATTTTATTATTTCAGTGCCACCCCAGCAGTATCACTATGCAAGCGGCGACAGTAGCTCAGTTGGTAGAGAGTTTGTCCACTGAGCCGAAAGTTGGCGGTTCGAATCTCGTTCTTGATGTAAATATAGTAGGGCTGACTTTACGGAGCAACCAGCTGGTGGCAGTAAAGCAAAAACTATAAAAGTTTCCCAGCTGTCTTTGGTCTTCCTCTGACTTGCTCACTTCCACCTGCTGTGTGATCTGCTCTGTCCTCCATGATGAAAGCTGAGACAGTTGTTTTAGGAAATTCAGTTCTAACATTTAGGTGAACTAATGTAACTTATTCGGTGTAAATTTACTCCTGAGGTGTAGCTGTGGGTGTTTGTGGTGATGGGTTGACTCCACATCACTGAATTAGCATGGCTGCGAGCTTTGAATGAGAATAAAATACTTCAACCAGCTATACACTTTAAATTACACTTATTTCTCAGGTTATGGGGTTTGAATCGACGACACCCTGCAGTGCATCCTTCTGTCTGGCCTTCACTTTTTTGTTGCTTTGGATAGTAATTGTAACCTGTGAACATAAAGAACCAAACTGTTCAAGTGAAGGAAATTATATTGGTCCTTTTATAGTGAATGCATTATAACAATCAGACATTCTACCTCCAGCTGTTTACAATTTAAAATAAATGCCACTATTTAAACTGGAACTCACTTGCCTGCATCAGTGAGTGAACCTGTGTTGCTTAGTCTTTAGTTTAGTTAGATTAGTTAGTTTATTTTTCCATGTTAAACCCGGTGGCACTGCTAGTTTAGTTTTAGTTAGTTTACACTGGCTCCATTGATTCTGGCTTTAATTCACTTTCCTTTTAAAAAAAAACTGTTATCTCTCTCTGTAACTGCTGCAGAGAGCCTTGTCATTTTTTTATTTTTTATTTTGATATTTTGTCCGTACATCAACATATGAACATTAATAACAGACAAATCAGCTGTCTTCTTTCCCCGAGGTCACTCCCAAACAACAGATTTGACTTACAGCGTTGCTAAACCAACAGTGCAGAGAGGAAGAGGGGCGTTACCTTCAACAGCCTGGCTCCGGATTGGCTCTTTGGTTGCTACTCGTGGTCGAAACCCGGCTCCTAATTCACCCCTGTAATTGCTCTCCTCAATGAGCGTCATTTGACTGGAGCCAAACACTATGGGTGACGTCACACTTACTTACTCCACTTGTTTATACAGTCTATGGGTCAGATCCACTGGCCCACAAGTTGGCGGCGCTATTCCAGCTGTCGTTGTGTCCGTGCGCGAGAGTCTAAACCCACCTTGTCCCCAGCGTCTGTGTACGCTGGTGTATGAAAGTACGTGTGAAAAAGTGAGTGGTTCCTTGATGTAAAGCGCTTTGAATGTCTTGAAGGTAGAAAAGCGCTATGTAAAAATGTGACCGTTGACCACAGTAGTAGTAGCGAAGAAGAGGAGATGCAGGGGTGAAGGTTGTACTGCTGCAGATATAGGGTAACACTGCTCATGACAAACCAATGACATAACAGGTGGTGGAGTCTTCACCAGAAACAGTACAAACTGCAACATTAAAAAGGTTAAATAAAACATAAACAGACCATAGAGCTGTTTGTCACGTTCTATGGTCAGGGTGTGAAAGGGGCTAGCTGGTCACGAAGCGCTTTTCTTCAGGGCTCAACCTCAACGAATCTGTGACCCTTTGTGCACACATGCCCAGTCCCTGCTCTGAACACCTCCTCATAAGCTCTTACACCCCACACACCTCCATGGATGCCCTGTCCTCCTGCGACCTACATGCCCCCCTGGACCTCCTTTCACGCCCATGTTTGATACAGAGGTGTAAATATTAGCCCAGGCTCACGTGAACATAAAATCCTCTTGTTTACCTACTGTGGTACATAAACATACCGCACTGGTACATGAACGCTCTGTGTGTGGGGGGCATTTCCACACCACTCTATGATCCTTGGGGATGTTTTTTTTTCATCTGGGAGGTTTCAAAGTATGGCAATAAAACGTATAATTTCTCTATGGAAGTAACTGACACTACCAAGTCAAGTTAGTGGAGAGGCGACACCACTCTCAGTAAGAATCCATGTTTTACAGGGGATTTTTGAGAAATAAATCAATTGAATAAATGCAAGATAGATACATAAGTTCAATGCCACACTCTGGGGCATTACAGATAAAGCAATAGCATCTCCAAGGAGACAAACAGATTTCCCCCCACCAGGAAAGTTGCCTAGTCCACCATGATAAATACTATATAACAGGCACAAGTATCGCTCATAATTACATTGGTTACTTTCAATCATTTACTGCCCTCCACATTTGCACACAAAAGCAGAAAGTCTTAGAAGTAAAGGAGGTTTTATCTCTCATCCAAGAGTCCCTGACTTTAAATACTTTTGTGAGTGAAGGAGAAATGAACCGCCCCCGACTGACATAACTTAAACTGGAGTTGACACATATTTAGGACAAAGTATGCAGACTCTCTGACTGAAAAAATACACATTTTATACCAGTGCTGAAACATGAGGGAACAATGTTCTACCAGTGTTTCTCAACTCATACTTTTTTAACTGCAGTTCTTAACCTTAATTTATCTGTATGTAAAATTTTCAAATGAAAAATAGGTTTGATTTATTCTTTATTCCAAAAACATTGGACATGATGGCCAAGTTTATATTATAATTTGGTGCTCAAGATGATTATTCAATCAGAAAGGTCACCAGTTTGCTGAAATCCAGTAGCTTTAAAACTAAAATGCCTCTCTCTGATCTGAACGGTTGCTACCTAAACACCAGCACTTCATGAATCAGTGCTAGTGCAGCCTCTGCAGCTCAGTGAGTGAATTCTTTCACATGAGGCATGGCCTGTCCATATACGCATACACCTTTATGTGTCCTTTGTCTGCAGGTTAAGGCTCTGGCGACACAGGTTCAGATGTGATAGTGATGATACTGCATTTGTAACATACAGTTCCTTTAATTGTTTTATTTTTAAATCAACATGGGTTAAACCTGCCAGGAGCAGTGGGAAACCTGCACCTCGGGACTAGTCTCTAAATCTTTAGCTGGACCATGGTCAACGTAAAGTATCTCTACAGGGTTAGACAAAGATTACTTTGTTCTTTTTTAGGTCAACGAGGAAAACCATAAGTATAAGTAAAGTTGTACATGAGCAGTTGTGTGTCTGAAACAGTGTGTGAGGGAGAGAGTAAGTGGGCCATCTCTGCTCAGCTGCTCCTCTCTGCTCCTCTCCGCTCCTGTCTGCTCCTGTCTGCTCCTGTCTGCTCCTGTCTGCTCTCCTCCTCTGCTCTTGCTCTTCCACCGTCTCCTCTTGTCTGCTCCTGTCTCCTCCTGACTTCTCCTGCTTGCTCCTGTCTGCTCATGTCTGCCCCATCTGCTCTCCTCAACTGGTCCTGTCCACTCTCCTCTTCTGCTCCCGTTTGGCCCTGCTTGCTCCTGTTTGCTCCTGCCTGCTTCTGTCTACTCCTGTTTGCTTTTATCTCTTCCTGCCCGCTCCTCTCTGCTCCTACCAGCTCCTGTCTGCTTTCCTCCGCTGCTCCTACTCTGCTCTTTTCTCGTCCCGTATGCTCCTGTCTGATCCTGTCCACTCTCCTCCTCTGCTCCTATCTGCTCCTGCTCTGCTCTTGTCTGCTTCTGTCGGTTCCTGCCCTCCCTCTACTGTCCGCTCCTGTCTCCTCCTGCCTGCACCTGTTTGCTTTTGTCTGCTCCTGCCTGCTTCTGTCTGCTCTTATCTGCTCCTACCTGCTCTTGTCCACTCCTGTCTACTCCTGTCTCCTCCTGTTTGCTCCTGTCTCTTCCTGATCGCTCCTTCCTGTCTGCTCCTGTCTGCACCTGCTCCTTCCTGTCTGCTCCTGTCTGCACCTGCTCCTTCCTGTCTGCTCCTATCTGCACCTGCTTCCTCCTGTCTGCTCCTGCCTGTGTTCTATAGTGACCAAAGTGCTTTTAGCTCCTGCTGACTCAGGCGTTATCTGATGGTGAATGATGGTAATCCTGTACGCGCTCTAACCTGCTTTCAACAAGGA
This sequence comes from Periophthalmus magnuspinnatus, assembly GCF_009829125.3. Lineage (NCBI taxonomy): Eukaryota > Metazoa > Chordata > Actinopteri > Gobiiformes > Gobiidae > Periophthalmus > Periophthalmus magnuspinnatus. The sequence goes on along the minus strand of NC_047131.1, from coordinate 12,921,664 downwards.
ACAATAGAGAGGGCCATATACTCAGGTCTACACGTGTGAGAGGAGAGGAGGAGAAAGAGAGGAGGAGAAAGAGAGGAGGAGTGAGGAGGGAGGGGAAAGGCAGTGAAGAGAAAATATAGAGGAGAAGAGGAGAGGAAATGAGAGAGAAGAGAGGAAGAGAGAGGATGAAAAGAAAGAATGAAGGAGGAGAGGAGATTAGGAAAGGGTGAGAAGAGGATAGAGTGCAAAGACTGAAAAGAGGAAGGGCTTAGAAAAAGACTAGAAGATGAGAGAGAAGAGAGGAGAGTGAGAAGTGGAGATGAGGTGAGGAGAAAATAGAGAAGAGAAAAGAGGAGAGAAGAATGAGAAGAAATAGGAGATCCTCATCGTAAGATCCTAAGAGAAAAGAGAGAAGAGGAAAGGTTGAAGACAGGGGTAAGAGAGGAGAGAAAAGAAGAGAAGAGAAGAAAGGTGGAGGGGAGGAGGAGGAGGAAGTGGAGGAGTTTTCAAGGTATTTATTAAGATATAAAAACACCTGTAACTGTATTAATGCAAGATAGATTAAGTTTGTTTGCTGTGGAACATTTCAGACAAAGCAATAACTTATTCATGGAGACAAGCAGGTAAGAGACCCTCAGTCATAAAAGTTACATAGTATACCTTTAAATGGGGGGTGCATCGTTCAGGGAACCTTCTCTAGATCTGAGAAAGTTCTTCTGGTTAGCCACGCAGGATTGGAAACCAGAAACACACCTCAAAATCAAATATTCGACCCTTTGATCTTCTCGTTGTTTGTCAAAAGTGCTAACTACTCTGCCACTGTCCCAAGTATCATGATTATACTCAATGGTCTAAGCTTTTCTATCAAAATCACTCAAAGTATACACAGGTACCACAGACAAGGCAGGTTAAGTGTCTAACAACTGCGAACTCTGGAATCGCACCACCCACCTACGGATCAGTGGACAATGTTTATGTCAAGAGCGGGACTTGAACTGGCAACCTTCAGGCCAGAGGACTTGCACTCTACCAACTGAGCAAAGTTCGCCTCTAACACCGGACAGCCCTGCCTCGTGACACACGCTCTCAGCTCCCAGACCGCAGACAAAGTCCTGCTCGCCCCGTGATTAATGACACAGGTGAGAGTCGCACTGGGCACGCTCAGACCGCCGACCAATCACTCTCCCCCCGTACATCTGACAGCAGGCCCCCCCCCCCTCCGCCTCACACCACGGCACCCACAGCAACCGTAGCACCCAAGCCCCCCGGCCCGCACGCGCTCCTCTCAGCTCTCATCGTAAATCACCCCAAAACAAAGCGCGTGTAATCTTTGACGCGCAGCCTGACACGCAAATGTATGAGCTGTTGTGTTAAACCGTGCGCAGCCCATTCGGTATTTACCTCTGAGAAAGAAAAATGCAAAAAAAAAAAAAAAAAAAAATGGAGGGAACACAAAAGTCTAGTGTTGAAAAGCTGATGAGCGCGTTGTCTTTTTGCGGAGGACAAAAGCAGGTTTAAGGAGAGGAGGGTTGACACGCCCGCGCCGCTTTCTCCTGCCAGGACGACTGAAGGATTTGTCTCAGAACATGAATACCAAAAAAATCTCCACAGGATTAGTGCTACAGAGCCCTGTTTGTACAACTGTGAGTCACTGGAGCTAAGCACTTATGGAGTACAATGGGGTTTGTATGGTAGGTTTTCATGTTTTTCTAATTCTGACTTGGTTTGGTGGGACAGGAACTAGTTCTAAAACCGAATCCCTCTACTTATGTCATCGACGCCAAAGCTTCCGTCCAAAATCCAGGGACAATTCACGCAAAAAGAAGGTATTTGAGAGATTAAACATTGATTTAACAGAATAATGGCATAATCATTTATTTTTATTCATTTATTAATCTATTCATAACTATAGTGTCATTTGCCCGTGTCCAACCAGAAAGTAAAATTAAAAACTTCAACAAAACTTTTTTTTTTTTTTTTTTTTTTTAAGTACTCGTCATGTACTTTGAAGAAGAAGTTAAAGGGTCGCTATGCACCTTTTCTGCTCGTTTCCATGGAGATCTAACTTTTCTACTTTTCTGGTGGTGGTGGTTCCGTCACCTGCTTGTCTCCATGGAGATGTTTTTGCTTTTTGTATGGCAATAAAAGCATCTCCACGAAGACCAGTTAAACCAAGTTACAGGTCAGATCTGTGGAGAGGAGATCCAGCTCACAGTGAGAATCCATGTTTTTCAATCACCTGTAGCTATAAATGCAAGATAGATGGTTTAATGCCATACAATGTAACATTTCAGTGAAAGAGACAACATCTCCATGGAGACAAGCAGGTGACAGACTCCACCAAAAAAACTACTATGTAGTTACATAGTAAAGTTTAAAGGTGCACTATCTTAACTGTGACGAGCAGATGATGTCAACGGGCCAAGTTACAGGTCAGATCTGTGGAGAGGAGTTCTTGCTCATTGTAGGACTTAATGTGTTTCAATGTATTTTGATGAATAAAATACCAGATAGAGAGAAGACAGCGGAGAAGAGGAGAAATGAAAAGAGGAAGGAGAGGAAAGGAGGAGATGAGGAAGAAGGAAGAGGAGAGAAGGAGGAGGGGAGAGGAGCAGAGAGAGAGAGGAGGAGACGAGGAGAGTGAGAGGAGCAAAGGAGAGGGGAGAAGAGGACAGAGAGGAAGAGAGGTCAGGGTGAAGAGAAGAGAGGAGAAAAAAAGAGATGAGAAGGAGAGAGGTACCATAGTCTGCAGTACCACAGTTTGCAGTCTCACATTCTCCAGTGCCATAGACTGCCCAATCCCTGGAGTACCACAATCTGAAGTGCCATAGTCTGCTTTACCACTGTCTTCAGTACCGTAACCTGCAGTACTATAGTCCGCAGTACCATTGTCTGCAGTATCACCATCTGCAGTATTTTGCTGGAGGACTGGTTTCATGTGTCTGAATGCTTCTTTAGGATCTCCAAACCTCATCTGCTCTGCTCATGGCCCGCAACTCCTCTCTTCTCTCTGAAATCTTTAGTCGTCGTTCGCCCTGCCACTGCACGTTTGCGTAGCATTAGGCTGACGTGCTAAACAACCCCCACCATCTTCACCATCAGAGCGGCGAAAATGGGAAGTGATGGCACCTGACAACTGCCTACCGCCAACAGCCCGCCACCGCAGCGCCTCTGATGTAATCTACACCCGAGAAGTGAGGAGAGAGGGAGGAGAGAGAGGGTGAGAGAAAGAGATGGAGAGGGGGAAAGAGAGGGAAAGAGAGAGAGAGCGGAGGGATAGAAGGGTGGGTATGCTCCTGTCTGCACCCTGTCTGCTGTCTGCACCTGTCTCAAACAAGAGGAGGAAGGATTGACTTAGAACAGAGAGAAATTTGGCTTTTGTACATTTTTGCGCTCACATTTATCAATTAAATGAACTATATATATCCATGTTATGTGCCACTTGGTCCAGGGGTGGAGGCACGCACCGAAATCATGTTAAAACCCAGGTGTAGAACAAAACGGGAGCGTGGAGATGTGGTTAAAAAAAAAAGTGATAAATTATATTTATTATAACTGGATACAAATTAAACAACTAGATAATACAAAAATAAACTAAATAACTAAGCAAATTGCTACAACGGAGGACCTCACTGGTCTCCGATGTGCTGCGCGCTCCAGGCTTTTATTCCCCAGTTGGTTGCTGGCCGCTACAGGTGTGGCTCAACCGGTGGGTGGCTCTGGATAAGCAAGGCTAAACAGGACTGGTCTGTAACAGTCCTGTTCTCTTACTGTTATAAAAAAAGTACTATAATCACAGAACCTCCAGAATTCACTCACTGAGCTGCAGAGGCTGCACTAGCACTGATTCATGATGCTGCAGGTGCTGAAGTTTAGGTAGTGACAATTCAGATCAGAGAGAGTCATTTTTAGGGTTAAAGTAACTGGATTTCAGTATTGAAACTGGCAAATGAGAGACTTATAAGAGGCTCATTCTGTTTTCTGACTGGATACTCCTCCTGAGAGCACTAAATTATAATGTACATGGTGATAATGTCCAATGTTTTTATAGTCAAGAATATGTTTGCCTTATTATTTATCAGTAAAAACTATATCTGATTTGCATATGTTTACCTCACATCTGGGGACACGCACAGTTCAAGTTTATGGAATTTAAAATCTAAATCTTACATACAGTTCCTTTAAAACTATTTCAGATGACATCACAATATTCCAAGCCTCTGCCCTGGTGACCTGGCTTGTTTGGATTCATGAAGATTAGATAAGTTTAATGTCATACTGTGGAACATTTCAAGCAAAACAATAACATCTCCATGGAGACAATCAGATGACAGACGCTCCACCGGAAATGTTACACAGTTAAAACACAAGGGAGGCATCCTTAACCTTACTGGAATTTATAACACATGCATACAATGTTTTAAAGATGCAAACAACATAATAACAATATTCCACAGTATGGCATTCAACTTTTCCATCTCCACGGGGACAAGCAGATGATTTGAGTTGATGTGTAAGAATGCATGTTTTTAAAGGTATAATTGGAGGGAAACGTGCAAGTAATTAAGTAAATGCTACAGATTACTTTAATGCCATACTGTGGAACATTCCAGGCATAGCAATAACATCTCCATGGAGACAACCAGACAGCAAACCCTCTACCAGAAAAGTTACATAGTTCACTTTTAAAAATTAGTTTTGGTTGCCTTATTCTAAGTTATAGCTTTAACAAAATAAAACACACTTTCATACAAACACATACAAGTTTTTGAGGTACAACTGATAAAGCTCCAAAAAGTCAATTAAGTCACTAGAAATACTACACTTTTTTTTTTTTTTTTCATTAAACTGGGGGAACAGTTGGCCGAAGCACAAAGCCTGTTCAGAGCAAAGGGCACTCGGACAATCACTTCTGTGACTGTGTCTTTGTTTAATAAAGTTTGAAACAGTTCTGGCCTTTACATGTGAGCTGTTACATTTACACAGAGCTGTGGGTTTGCAAGCTGTGTGGTGTGAACGAACGTGAGGTCAAAGGTCAACAGACAGACGAACCCCAGACCGACTGTTCTACACAAAGTAATAATAAGTCTGCCAACTGAAGAAATTAATAGACAAACTATAAAGATCCTGGCAGGATGAAATAAAGCCTTGCTGATTTAATTTAACCTTCCACTCTATTTGCTAACACTTTTTTCAGACCTCTGTTATATGATGTTTGTTTCCTGCAAGATAAGTGCCATTTGAAAAAGTCATTGGAGGCTTGTAGTTTAAAATACACTATGCATTATTGTCGTTGATAATATCTCTAAAGTGTGAAAAAAAGAAAAAATTGAATGGTTAGTTTGGGGGTTCTGAAAAGGTGAAAAGTCACGTATGGTAAAATGAAATCACTGCTGCACACGACACCACAGCATCTTCCGTCAGGTTCAGTAGGGACAACTCTATTAGCCTTCACTCAGAGGGTTAACATTTCTACTTTGTGTCCAATTTCACAACAAACATCTGGGGTCAAATAAGGACATGCGCTCACGACCTGCTCTGCTCTAACCTGCAGAACAAGAATCTCACAGCAACAATAAAATCCAGACATAATGAGGCTGCCAAACCCGACCCGACCGCGCTCCTTTCACTCCCAAACACCAGGTGAACGAGGGGTATGTACAGTCCACAGATGTCACCTAGCAACAGCGGACACCTGCCTCATCTGAGCCTGATTAATGAGAGGGAGGGGGGGTTGTCGGGGACACAATGAAGAATGGTGCGAGCAGGTTCATTTCTGACCCCGCTCAATTTTTAATGAGACCGACGCGTTCGAGAAATGGATTTGGGGCTCACATACGACACTAAAAGAACTGTAATGTTAAATAGAATCACTGTAAATCCAAAGGTGGCTCGTACTCAGTTACATTTACCCAGTTATGTTTACTTGAGTAACTTTTTAAAGAGGGGCTATGATGCAATTTTTTTTTTTTAGCTTTCTACCATGGTATAATGTTGATCCCTCATCAAAAAACATATCTGAAGAGGTTTTAGATGTCATCCATGCATCTTTGAGTATTTTAGCAATCTCTTCTTATCCGAACCCTCCTTACGATTAGCTGTAAGATTCTGTCCAATGCTCCGCCCACAAGCCTAAGTCACATACTCTCCCACAAGACATTTCTCCATAAATATAAAAAAACACGACACATAACTGTACACAGCAACATAACGAACCTGATGTGATGTGCAGTAGGGTTATTAGTGGGATGCACGCCGATACTGTTGCGATAGCGCTCTGAAGGAGGAGTGACTTAGCGTGGGATTAAAGGGAGAGGAGACTCAGAGCATCAAAAATGAAAGTGAAACTTATAAAATATAACATTTTCAAGACAATAAAAGGTAACATGGTGATCAAAATATGTGCAATTCATACAGTTCAGAGTATTTTTCTAGGATAATCTTACACCTACTTAAGTAATTTCTAGACTATAAATTGCACTTTTTTCATAGTTTGGCCGGGGGTGTGACTTATATGTAAAATTATTAAAATATATAATTTTGCAGCTTCGTTATTGTCACGCTGACAACCGCACAAGGGAACTTTAGGCTTGCCTATCCTTAAAAGAAAATCGTATTCTGCTGAGTCTGATGACAGCCACACAGAAGAGGAAGCGGCACTTCATCTACCTCCAGAGTTAGTGGAGTTGTTCAGAAGCGACACCGAGGATAAAGAATTCAATGGATTTAGTTATTTTGAGTGAGTAAACTTGTTAGCTTGTTTTTTATGCTTTATTTATGTGATTAACTGTTAATATCTTACATTATCATACCAGACACATATTCAGTTCTGTCTATGCTTCATGTAGTTGAATAAATATAAATGTGTTATGTTAGAGTGTTATGCTGCTATTCAGTCTGGTGTTCTCTATTTTATTGTTGTTATTATTATAACCTGCCTTTAGAGATAAAATGTCTATTCTTGGTCTCAAATTTTGTAACATAAATTTACCCCAAATATGCGATATAGTCCAATGAGACCTATATGTTTTTTCTTCATTATTATGCATTTTTTGCTGATGCGACTTATACTCCGGAATGACGTATAGTCTGGAAAATAAGGTAATAGTAATAGTTTCCTCCTTAAACTTCGTAAACTGTCACCTGTCTGTTTAATTTGATGGACCTGATTTTCAAATTAGAGGGAGAAATTGGTATTTAAAGATGCACTATGTCACTTTTCTGATGAAGAGTCTGCCAACTACTTGTCCCCAAATTTTATGGTAACGGGACGGACCCAGAGTATTTCCACTGCATGAAGTGATCCGTAAAGTCCTGTTTGGGGGTCCCAAGGGGGTATGACCTTCCAAGGTTCCAAGTCTGGCACGGTTAGGACCTGGGACAAGCTTGCAGGGGGTGGGACTGGACACACGCACAGGACGAATGCTTAAGACATTTCTTGGATAAACGATCATCATTCAGATGGCAAAAAACAGTTGTAAACAGAAAATAATTTCTCACCAAATGCTGACTTGATCTTGTGATAAACCGTTGTATTTCCAATGATGGCAACTTATGTTGAGCCGATATGCTTCACAAAACAAACCTATCCAGCTGTTTCCTGTTTATCATAGCACGGCACTCGCTTCAAGATCAAAAATATTATATTTCCAGTACATAATACGTCTAATATGAGCCAAACTCAATGCATTACATAAAGAGAGGTTAAAACACAGCGTAGAGGTGCACAGAAGTGAAATAAATACAGAGAAAACTGGATAAACTGTAAATACTTTTATGTTTACACTGGCTTTAGCTTTAGCCACGTCTCACAGCACAACAAACGTGTAATTACTAATCGTCTTTTTGTTAATCACTGATCGGATGAATAATTAAGAATATCATTCATGTACAATTGAAATGTTGTATATTAAGAAAACAGTCAGTATATGGACAGGTCATGTCTCATGTGAACCTCAGAACTTCCACAATTGAGCTGCATTAATGTTTCATGATTAGCTGCAGGTGCTGGTGTTTAGATACTGAAGATTCAGATCAGAGCGAGTGATTTTAGGCTTAAACCATCTGGATTTTAAGTTTATTACAGGTTTATTATTGCACAAAAACACCTAGGAAAACTGTGAGCAGTCGTCTCTCCACAGATCTGACCTGTAACTTGGCCTGGTGGCATCATCTGGTTGTCTTAATGGAGTTCCTAGGTTTTTTTGGTGGTCAATTTTAGTACAATGTAAATTTGCAACTTTCTGGTCAAAAAACGGCCTCTGCAATTCCGAGTACTACGTGACATCACACAGGACTGTCCCGTCTCTCTGATTACAAACACCTGATCCTGACCCCCGCCCCTCCTCCTCTCTCACTTTCCCCTTTAGTCCTCCAGGTACTGCCCAGTTTAGAGGCTGTATTTGAAATATGGTAGTAGGCGGAGTTTAGGTGCTCAGGTTCACTTTAAGCATTTACCCACCAACCAGAATACTGTAACCTCCGCTGACTGCATATACCGCCGCTGTGTCATTGAGCAAGACTCTCCACCGACTCTGCCCACTCCAGTCTCATACGTCTTTTCTTATCCGTTAGTCTAAAGTTGACAGAACCCTCAGATGTCTCATGTAGCGCCATCTTCAGGCTGTGGATGGTTGTACAGTGCACTTGTGTTGACAGAGCAAAGCAAAGTGTGTACAGAGGAGGGGTGTTAGGCCTGTCAACACTGTTAACACCAGGACCGCCAGAAATGTCTGAGAAACATCACGGCAGAGATGACTTGAGCAACTTAGAGAGAACTGTGGAGCTGATTTGGGGAATGAAAATGAATTTGTTAATCATGAGTCTGTCAAATGTGTGTCAGACTGAAGTGGTCCCATTTTTCAAAATCAGCAATCACCACTGCACAAAACCGTGATACGCAGTCCTGGTTTAGTGTTCACTGCAGTTTCACTTTAGATGTATTTTTTTCCTCACCTCCAATGCACTCACTTTGGTCTCAGACTGGTTTAGGCTCAGTTTAATCCTGGAGTACTTGGTTAGCCCTAGTTTAGTCCCAATTTCCACGTGGTGTGTATGCGCAGTTGTGTGTGTGTGCTTAGCAACTGTTTCGGTGCTGCCTTGGCACTATAGACTGTATACATAAATGGACCTGCTAGCCACCTCATTCTATATCAGAAGTGATCATGGGTAGGCAGACACTGGCACCAATTCACTTTCTATTGAAAAACTGTCACCCCTCTCTGTAACTGCTGCTGCCAGGCTCATCATTTTGCTGTTAAAATGTTCATATTAATCTGTGCCTCATGATCCTGGTGTTTTTATTTGGATGTTTTGTTCGTAAATCAAGATATGAACATTAATAACAGACTAATAAAGTGCCTTCTTTCCCAGAGGTTGCCCCTTCTAACGTTAGGAACAGGTTTGATTGACAGCTTTTGCTAAGTCCCCACTCCCTGCTAAATCAGTGTTGCGGGCAGGACCTTGCCTTCAACAGCCTCGCTCCGGACTGTTTTTTTGGTTGCTATGACACTCGCAGTCGGAATTTCAAATATGGAACTTGGGTCCAAATTGGCCTCTATAACTGTTAGCCTCGACGAACTTCATTTGACTGAAGTCGAACGCTATGGGCGACGTCACACTCACTCGGTCCACTTCTTTACACACTCTGTGCTTGGCACTGGTAGCCTACATGGTCCAATAGACAAATAATATATATGTTAAACCAGACACAACATAACATAAGTCCTTTATTAAAACAAATTATGCATCTTACGTACACAGAGTACACAGTGTAACATTTCTGGTGCAGGATGCCATCTGCTTGTCTCCATGGAGATGTTATTGCTTTGCCTGTAATGTCTGTGTAATCCCTCAGTCGTCCAGGTCTGATCTATAGTAAAAGCCAAAATTAAATCTTCTCTGAAGAAGCAGGTTGGATGAGCAGCGAAACGTCTTCCCTCCTACAACTTTTGGTCCAGTTGGCAGATTTAACCTTTGTCAATTTTTTTTACAAACATCTAGTTTACCCTCAAATTTCAGACACAGTGAAAAGGTTTACTTTGCACTTTTACTTGAATTGTTGCAGGGGACATTTGATCCAACAGGGGACTCTGATCCAATGCAGATTTACTTTGACCCAATGGATGTTTTTACTTAGACTTATCCAGGTTTGTACTTATGCATTTACAGTTCTGGTGTAGCTAAGTCAAATAAATGTACATTGTAAAAGTTTAATGGGGAAAATCAAAAACAAATAAAATCTTATGGTAAAAATGACATAGTTGGTTTTGTTAGTATTTTTATAACATGACATAGTATTCAGAGACGAGACACATCATGCCTGTGCTGTGCAACCTGCTCTGGCTCCTATTTCATATCGGGTGAAATTCAAAATGTTATTGACAGATGTCGCCACAGTGTTTCCATCTGCGCCTGGTCTGATCCACAGTCTGCCGTAAGTCTCTGACGCTAATCGCTCTAATTAGCATTAGCCTGTGTAGCATGCAGAGCACCAGTGGATGCTAATAGTCTGTTAGCGTTAGCCTGCCGTGCACAGGTGTGGACCTGTCACCCTTTATTATGGGATCCATCACTGTCCACAGTTTGACCTTGGACCACAAGAAGTGACAATTGATATGTAAAAGTAATTATATCTAAAATAAATTCTGTCTAAGAGTATGACTATTACCAGTGGCAAGTTAACAGATTTATTTTCTGTTTTTTAGCAAAGGTTTTTGAAGCTACCATTTTTAAGTTTTTTTCTTTTTTCACTAGTAGATGTCAGATGTGAAATCTGTTCAACCAACCTCCCCCCTCCCTTCACCTGGCCCCTCCCCTCACCTAGCCCCTCCCTCAATATACTAGTTGTCATTAGCTTTACAAGTACAGCAAAACTCCGCTCTGGTCTCTGAGAGTTGTGAAAAGCTCTTATGAAGTCATCAAGGTGAATAATTAGATTGCTCTGAATGCATAAGATAAGTCAGAAATAACCAAGATCCTACGCTAATATGCAAAATTGACTCTTGTGAGCTTTTAGGTGAGTTAGAATGTTACCTTCGCAAAAACATACATGGATTTGTGTTGTGTTTCATTTACACATGTTTGAGTAATCCTCCACTATTAAGCTCTGTACATCTCCAAAGCTCAAAATGCTCTGTTCCACCTTATGACATCATGTAGTGGTAGTTTTCAACAGCTCCTTTTACCATTATTTCAGAGATTAGCAATTCCAGGGCTGAAATCATCCAAATGATCCTAGTAAAAAGACTGAGTATTACCACATGAGGTCACAAGGTGGAACAGAGTGTTTTCAGTTTGAAAGAAGAACACAGGGTTTGTGCATTAAATGTGTGAATGAAACAAACCACAACTCCAGGTGTATTAGTAATGGGTAATATTATAACATAGATCCAAAAATATTATAACATAGATCCAAAAATAGCACAATATGGTCACTCTAAATGAACTAGTTTTGTTTTTCATATTTTAAACAAGCACTAACACAGCACCTTTTACTCTCAAACTGAAGTTAACTCAGATATCTCACTCTTGGCTCTGTGGACTGAGTGGCGTTGTGTACACCCATTACCTGGCATTACTGCACCGTGTGTCTGCCTGCTTCCAGCTCACAGCCCAGGGGAGATGGTTGGAGAGGAAGAGGAGGCTCAGATCTCCTCTGGGACTCCACGCAGCAGCACCAGGGACGGGCGCCGTATAAATGAACCTCGTGCATAGCAACTTTCTCCCAACCACTTTTCTATGCAAGAAGCATTCAAGAACGGTGAAAAGAGGTTGCGTTTTAATTACAACCAGCTCCTGTTTAACATTTAAGGAGTCAAGGGAACTTGCAGAAAGTTACACGTTTACAACCTATTCTGCTAAAACTTTTAAGCTATAAGCCATATTATAATGTCATTAAAATGCACAGTACAAAATACATGAGCTTAGGTCTGGGTCTGTTGTCAAGCCAGTCAAGGGGTCTCAACAGTGACCGCCCACCCCCAGTTCAGAAAGTAAATTTTCCATTCATTTTTTTCCATAGCGTCTCCAATAAATAAATAAATAAATAATTGAAGGTTTGAAAGCTGAACGCTAATCAACTATATGGTAACTAATGATCACAAGACCTATAATTTTATTTAAAATCTGTTTCTGAAACTTTATAAACCACTTAACCTCTACGATGTCTTTGAAGTCTTAATATTTGAATTTTTCCAAAACGTCTATGGAGAAAAATGAAAAATTTACTTCTAGAACCAGAGCAGACTTCGAAGTCAGTTTAATACTTAAAACTTATAATAGTAATTCTGAGGCAGAACATTTGAATACATTTATTCCTTTATAGCAACCACTTGCTAAAAGAGAAGTATCATGCTGGATATGTAAAACATCATGGGGAAGTTTTAACACTTTTATTTTCTGTCAAATCATTCTGACAAGAATAAATATCAGTTTGAGCCAAATACACAAATAGAAAATAAGACTTAAACTGATTAAATGTCATATGATCACACCTGCTCCCATTGGGCCTGCAGTTTTCTAACACGAAAGTCAGATAAATATTGAGATTTAAAATGTGCAAATTATAACACAACAGGCTCAAGCACAATGTCTACTTTAAAAAGTGACTCAAGAAAATGTAACTGAGTACTACCCACCTCTGTTATGCATTATTCTCTGATTTATGTTATGAAGTTGTTTCCTCATAGAAAACATACCCAAAGTTGTATTTCATTTCTTTCCCACAAGTTTAACTCACAAACCCGGTATATTCAGAGTTCTTCTCTCAAACAGAAAGCACTATGTTCCACCTTGTGATGTCGTGTGGTAATACAGCGAGTTCTCCACTGTGTTTTTAAACTTCATACACCTTCACCAAAATCACTCGGGTGATTTCAGCCCTGGAATTGCCGATCTCTACTCAACTAAAGGTAAAAGGTAGTTGTTAACTTGAAAACGACCACTACATGACATCACAAGGTGGAACAGAGCATTTTGAGCTTCGGAGATGAGAACTAATAATAAAGGGTTACTCAAATGTGTGAATAAAACAAAATACACCTCCAGTTGTGTTTTTGAGGAGGTAACAGAAATATAACACGGCTAAAAGCTCAAAAGAGTCAATTTTGTGTGATATAGGACCTTTAATTCTAACTTTTCTTTTTGTGAATCTGTATTGAGAATTAATGAATGTGAGCTTAATGCCTAATTTTTTACTGTAAAACTAGAGGTAAAACTTGTGCAGAACCCTGGTGTATTCCTCATTACTTTCACTAGAAGCGCTCAGACCATCACATCTCCTCCGCTGCGTCCAGAGCGCTCTCCTCCAGGACTCCCAGACTCTCTGTGGCACCTGCTTCCACGCGCCCGCTCTGACAGTCCAGCGGGGCCAGGAGCCACGCCTCCCCGAGTCTGCAAATACACGTGACCTTTGAGTGCGAGCGCGCCAGGTCCCGCCCTCCTCCGCCTCTCATTGGCCGCTTCACAGGCGCTGCAGCCTCCCATTGGTCGAGAGGCGCGTGCATCAAGCCGAATTCCATCGCCGTTGTCTTAGCGATGTGACGTCAAATGTCTAATGTGACACGAGGAGTGGGAACGTTTGGGTAAAGTTGGCGAAATTCTGTGCGTAAAAGGCGCTGCATTCAATATAGCGCTTTGTAATCATGTTAGTGGATGTTGTTATGTCAGTAAATGTATTTAAACCCCGAAACTGACGTAGTTCAGACGTGTTTTGGTCAAACCTTAACTTAATAACACAAAACAGTTTACTAAGTTACGCTGGTATCGCCTCATTACAGCTTTATTTCCAAAGGTAATGACATGCATGAATCTTGCACCGACACGAAAATCCTTAACTTGTGTGCCAAAAACAACAAATAACTTCATATATTTAAAATTCTTTCGTGCGTAAAACAAACAAAGTACATTCCCGTTAGTTCTCCGCATGTTTCGGTGGTGCGTTCGAGTGCCAAGGGAAAGTAGCGTGTGCGTCGCTCCGGAGGGGGGCCACCGTTCGTCAGCGAGGAAGGGGGCGGAGTCTCTCACTGACAAGACAGAGCCTGGCTTCTGTGAGTTTGTCCAAGCCCCCTAAAATAGCAGTCGGCGCGTAAATGTGCACCGAAATTACTCGTATCCAAGCGGAGACACCGATATAGCGCCTCGAGTCTATATCCAGATACTGACTTCGGAGCAGAGGTGAGTGGCCGAAATAGACGCGCTATTACAGGAGAGAGAGCTGTTTGACAGGGACGAACGCGGAATGTGTCAAAGACTGAGCTCCATCATGTTGTAACGGACCTGGTTTAGTCCCGGTTTAGACCTGGTTTAGTCCCGCTTTAGGGTGCGTTCACAGCTTAACTCACAGCACATCAAAACTGTGATGAACTCGGAACTAAACCAGGACTTAAACAGAACCAAACCAAGTCTACATCAGGACTAAACTGGACTAACACCAGGACTAAACCAGGACAAGTGTGAACGCACCATAAGACCTGGTTTAGACCTTATTTGGACGTTAAACATGTCCAAGATCGACCTACCTGATTTATTCCGTGTGTAGTCCAAGTTCAGACCTAGTGGCCTGTTTAGTTACGATTTAGACTTGGTTTAGTCCCGTTGAAGTCCTGGTTTAGTCTGTGTATTATAGATATCCAGGTTCATTCCTGGTTTAGACTTGGTTTGATCCTGGTTTAGTCCTTGTTCAGACCACGTTTTCTTTTTAGTTTGTGCTGGTTGAAGTTCTGGTGTGGTTGTTCTTTGGTAACGACCAAGTCCTGGTTTATAAAGTTCTTGTATTAATACTTGTTTATACCTATTTTAGACCCCATTTACGACAGATTTTGCTCTGGTTTAATCTGTATAGTTTAGAGGAAAATATTTAGGACTGACGTCTCTGATACGCACGGGAAGCACTTTGATTCACTGAACTGTCTTGAAACAAAAACTCTTAAATAACCGTGCCATAAACGCGCTCTTCTGTATAATACATTTCACCCACAACAATTTCTGATAAATCCTGTCAACTTGTATGGTTTTATCCCACACTGCATCAGTCGAATTGCGCTGTTTTCGCTTGGGGTTCGTGCGTAATTGGTGCCTCGAAAGTATCTTGTTGTGAGTTTGTTTTGGGACAGCGCGGTAATCCTGAAAGTGCATTCGGTAAAGCGAGCGCGCAGTACGGGCAAAACAGCAATCAGTGTCTATGTAATAACATCCCTGCGCAGAGACAACATGCTCCCGGGCTGCGAGACACGGTCCGCGCCACATAACCGTGTCATGGACCAGGTTTAGTCCGGGTTTAGTCCTGGTTTGTAACGTGTAGCACCGGGTTAGTTCTTGTTAATTGTCTATTTTTTGTTTGTGTTGTAGCTGTTTTATTCAAGGTGTTCTATGGTTCTTGTTTAGTCTTAATTTGGTCCGAGCTCTGTGCTTGTTCAGTCCTGGTTTAGTCTTCGTTTAAATGCTGATTTTGTCAGAGTTTAGTTTTGGTTTAGTCCTAGTTTACAGCAGATTTTGTCTGGGTTGAGTCCTGGTTTAGTCCTGCTTAATCCTGCTTTAGTCCTGGTTTAGTCCTGGTTTAAACCTGGTTTTGTCTGGGTTTCATCCTGGTTTAGTTCTATTTTTAACCTGGTTTTGTCTGGGTTTAGTTCTAGTTTAAACTTGGTTTTGTCTGGGTTTAGTCCTGGTTTAGTCCTAGTTTGAACCTGGCTTTGTCTGGGTTTAGTTCTAGTTTAAACTTGGTTTTGTCTGGGTTTAGTCCTGGTTTAGTCCTAGTTTGAACCTGGCTTTGTCTGGGTTTAATCCTGGTTCAGTCCCCGTATACCACCGGTTTGGCCCTTGTTAATTAAATATTGCTCCATAATATATAATATATATTTATAATTTAAGCTTATACGCATCCCCAAAAATGATACCATAAGCCGCCACTGCACTTAAACCTGGTTTAGTCTTGGGTTTGTCCCTATTTAAACTTGATTGATGGGAGTACCTAGGTTAGTCCTGGTTTAGATCTGATTCCAGTCTTCAGTTAGTCTGGGGGTGGATCTAGTTTGTTTTTTGTTTACCTGGTTTAGTTCGAGTTTAAACCTGATTTTGTCTGGGTTTAGTCCTGGTTAAATCCATGTATAGTACAGTTTTTTCCTTGTTAATGTACTTTTGCTGTTATACCTGGTCACGACCTGGTTCAGTCTCAGTTACTCTATGTTTAAAATAGGTTATGGAAGTACCTATTTTAGTCAGTCAGTTAGTTTGGATTTTGATCTAGTTTTGGTCTGTGTTATACCTATATATTTTATTCTGGGTATTAGTCTTAATTTAGTCCGAGTCCTGGATTAGTACTAGTTAAAGATCCTATATTACACAGAGCTGGAGTTGTGTTTTGTTTCATTCACACATGTTTGAGTAAGTATGTTTGGATTATTAGTCTGTCTACATGTTCTGTTCCACCTTGTGGTGTTAGCTTTTGTTGAGTAGAGATCGGCAACTCTAGAAGTGACATTATCCAAATAACTGTAGTGACACTGTATGTGTATGCTGTAATATTGTGGAGAACTCCTTGTATTACCAGATGACATCACAAGGTGGAACAGAGTGTTTTAAATTTGATCTTAAGAATGCATGGGTTGTGTGTTAAATGTGTGAATGAAACAAAACACAACTCTGGGTGTTTTTGATGAGAAAACAACATTATAACATAGATCAGAAAATAGCGTGATATGGGCCCTTTAACACCTAGTGTAGTTCTGGGTTATACCTGTGATATACCTCTTTTATTCTGGGAAGAGTTGGGTCCTGGTTTAGCCTTAATTTTGTCTAAGCTCAGTCCTGGTTTAGTTCTTGTTTTTTCCTGGCTGGAGAACAATCTGTCTGCTTGTTTTTTTTTATTGCCCGTGGGCAGTTAAATTGTTTAATGTGTAAACTGTTCTCTATTGGTTAAATAAATTTTTTTTCTTCCTAAAATTTTAATCTGGTGTAGCGACAGCTGTTTTGATATTAGGCTGTAGGAAAATAAAATGAATTGAACAGTTTAGATTTGGTTTAGTCCTGGTTTAGTTCTGGTTTAGTCCTTTTGCATTCCTAGTTTGATCATAGATTAGCCCTGCTTTAGTCCTGCTTTAGTCTTGCTCTAGTCCTAGTTTAGTCCTGGTTCAGTTCTGATTTATTCCTGGTTTAGTCCTGCCTTAGTTCGGTTTAGCCCTAGCGCATTCCTAGTTTGATCCTATATTAGTCCTGGTTTAGTCCCGGTTTAGTCCTCACATTAACAGTAAAGACACTTGATAATAGCTGGACCTATGAGACCTGGATAGTGCGGAGACTGTGGATCATACTACACGCTTCCTGACCCCGGCGTTTGAACTGTGCAAAGTGGACACAGCCTCTATATCTTCATTGCTGGTCACTCACTGGTCACTCACCACTAGAGGTGAAAGCTTTTGGAAAAATATCTAATTTTCTAATATAGACTGTGATTAGTGTTGTCACTAACATTTTAAACTAAATTTTGATACTCAATACAGATTCTGATACCACAATAATAATAAAAAAAACACTCTTTAGATAATAGCAAAACCCCCCACAAATTTCTGTTAGATGGAGAACCTTGTTGTTATTGCAATATTTTGTTTTTGTATATATAATATACAGGGCTGATATTTGCACTTTTGAGCATGTCAGCCATCAGCCTTAAATATCCAGCAGAGGCTGAAATTTTGTTTGTGTCTACCAGCTGCCTAAATCTGAATACATTTTATTTTATTTGAACACTTCAGACACAACAGTGGGTAGAGACAAGGCACTAAATGTGATTACACTGGTCTCTCATTCAGTTTGGAGTAAAACAGGGCTGTCTGAATTTGTAATAAGTTCAAATGATATAATCGAGATATCGGCCCAGAAATATCGTTGAGTTGATATCGGACATCAATTCCTCTGGACTGTAAACAAGCATTATCGACATCAGCCATGGAAAAAAAACAAAACACACATATTAGTCGTTCTCTAGTTTTTTGGGATATTATTTATTTTTTCAGCCAATATTGCGACATCGATACTTTTGCTATATGTTCAAAACATTATTCAATATTACACAAATAAATGAGTAAATACAGTGTTTTTGATTTTTGTCTACATAATATTTTACTGATAAAAAGTGAAGTAAACATAAACTTGATCAGGAGTACCTAGCTGGAGGGTGACGTCACGAAGGGGGTGTTCTACATGTATCTCTATGGTGAAATGTTCACCAGTTACCAGTGCACACATTAGCAAGCACTATTAAAAAAAGTTATAAGATCGTCTGCAAACTCAAGAATCAATACAAAATGAATTTAAAGAGCACATTTTCAGGAGCTTGCGATCAATACGAGTGTTTATGGTCCTGTTTAGGAATTGATTTTCCACAAAAAGATGAGAGTGACTAACTAAAAAGCTGTTGGCTAATGCTAGCTAGCTTGTGGCTGTAATACTATGTGAGAGGCCTTGTTTAACAGCACACATCATCTCACCTGTTGTCATTCAGTTAAGTCAGTTCTTTATGGTCAGATTGTGTTAAAACAGATCTCAGATTAAAGTCTTAACAGAGCCTCAGACAGAGCAGCGCCTCCAGTTAGCATCACACCTCCAGGGAATGTTGATGACATCAGCTGCAATAAATCAATAAAGCAGAGATGTGTACCACAGTGCCACTTTAATAAGTAATAGTTTGTTGTTTGTGTGTAAAAGTGTCGAACTTAGAGTGCTTGTTTAAACTCATACTTGTGTTCAGTAAAGTGATATTACCATAACAGTGATATAACATATAAACATATTTTTATTTATCAGTTTTGTTAAATGTTTTTGTTATTAGGTTTCTTTATCTCCACTTCACTGAATTTGACTACTGTGCACCATACTCCCACTTTGATTAGGCGTACATCAGTGTAATAAGTACTGCTCTGTTACCCAGTTTAGTAAATCCAAGGTTGTGTATGAGTTTGTATTGAATTCAGATGAGATCATTTGGGGAAAATTGCCAAAGTCTGCCCTACATTTCTGTCCAAAAACATCCGCAGTGGAGTGGTTAGCCTTCGTTAGCCTCAACGCGTAATTGAAAATAAGTAATCCAGCCCTGATCCAAAATGCTTCAAACGGTTCATGTGCTCTCTCCTGAGCCTGAACGCTGAATAGCAGTACTGTTTATGGTGTGTCTGCCCCCTGCTCTCTGTTTGTGTGACCTGTGTATGTGAACATGTTTTACACTGCCCTGTCTGCTGTGGTGCGTTCAGGTGCTCTCTGTTTGTCTGACCTATGTGGACATGTTTTACACTCTTCTGTCTGCTGTGGTGCGTTCAGTTGCTCTGTCTTCTGTCCGCTGTGGTGTGTTCAGGTGCTCACTGTTTTGTGACCTGTATATGGAGCAGTTTTCTGTCCGCTCTGGTGCTTTCAGGTGCTCTCTCTGTGATGTGTGTATGTGGACATTTTTTACACTCTTCTGCCTGGTGTGCTGCGTTCAGGTGCTCTCGGTTTGTGTGACCTGTCTATGTGAGCACTCTTCTGTCCACTGTGGTTCTTTCAGGTGCTCTGTGTTTGTGTGACCTGTGTATTTGAACATGTTTTACACTCTTCTGTCCGCCATGGCACGTTCAGGTGCTCTGTGTTAGTCTGACCTGTGTAAATGAACATGTTTTACACTCTTCTGTCTGCCGTGGTGCGTTCAGGTGCTCTGTGTTAGTCTGACCTGTGTATGTGGACATGTTTTACACACTTTTGTCCGCCGTGGTGCGTTCAGGTGCTCTGTGTTTGTGTGACCTATGTATCTGGACACGTTTTACACTCTTCAATCTGCCGTGGTGCGTTCAGGTGCTCTGTGTTTGTGTGACCTGTGAATGCGGACATGTTTAACACTCTTCTGTCCGCCGTGGTGCGTTCAGGTTCTCTGTGTTAGTCTGGCCTGTATGGAGCAGTCCTCTGTCTGCTGTGGTGCGTTCGGGTGCTCTGTGAGAAAACGAGAGGTGAGGATCAGATGGTTGTGTTTGAGCAGAGCGGTGTGTGGGCAGCAGAGAACACAGGAGCCATCTATCAGCCACAATATATCCCTCTGCTCTCTCTCCCTCTCACCCGTCTGTTTGTCCTGCTTTCTTTCTCTCTATCTCCCATCTCTCTCATTCTCTCTCTCTGTCTTCTCTCTTTCTGTCTCACTCTCTTTCACCTCTCTATTTTCGCTCTTTCTCCCTCTCCTGTCTGTTCCTCTCTCTCTCCTACACCTCTGTCTCTCGCTTTCTCTCCCACCCCTCTTTTCCCTCTAGAAGGAGACTTCTATCTCTGTCTTTTCCTTTTCTGTCTGTTTCTCTCTTTCCATCTGTGTCTGATTGCCTCTCCCCTCTTCCTCTCCCCTTTCTCTCTATTTACTCTTGTATGTTTTAAGTGACATATAATAAATGCATTGCTTAAACTCAAAGTTCTCTTTCTACCCCCCCTTTCTTTCTTTCACTCCTCTCCTTCACCTCTCTCCTTCCCTCTTCTTCTTCCTCTCTCTGCCTCTTCTCTCTCATTCACCTCTTTCTATTTCACTCTCTCTCTTTCCTTGTATTTTTAAGTGCATATATTAAGTCAAAAGTCTCTCTCTTTTTGTTTCTCTTCCTCATCTCCTTTTCCTCCCTCACTTCTCTCTCTTTCCCCCTCTTGTCTTCTCCCTCTCTCTCTCTTCACCTCTTTCTCTCTGTTTCTCTCTGTCTTGCCCTCTCCATCTCTGATTTTTTCTCCCCTTTCTCTCTGTTTTTTGTATTTAAGTGTCATGTAATAAATGCATTGTTTAAAGTCAAAGTTCTCTCTCTATCCCCCTCACTCTTCCTTTCTGTCCTCCTCTGCTTTACCTCTGCCTCCCTCCTCTCTCTCATTCACCTCTTTTTTCTCTCCATCTCTCTCTGATTCTCTCTTCCCACTTCCTCTCTCCTTTCTCCTTATCTCTCTATTCTTGATTTTTAAAGTGATATATAATAAATGTATTGTTAAAAGTCAAAAGTCTCTCTCTTTCTCTCCCTCTTCTCCTCCTCCTCCTCCCCTCTTTCTCCAAAGAGGACACATAGCACAGAAGCAGAGGATGTACTAGCACAGTCGTACAAACAAACCGCTCTCTGATTGGACGGTCAGACTTTCTACCTTTTTATTTATTAGTAAAACATTATAATTCTTTCCTGTTGTGTTCTTGTTCTGCTGGTAGAACTTGGCAGCCATGTTTTTTTGCAGCAGCGGCTACAAACGTAACTCACGACTACTGAGTGTAATGACTGTAAAGAGGTGGAACTTGAAACTTTCTAGAGTGTTGATCTCTCTCGGGACATATTTGAACCCTCTTTAGCTATAAGATTCTGTCCAGTGCTCATGCCGCAGCCTTTTTTCATAAATAAACAAAAGCATGTTACAAAACAATGCACTACAACTTCACAAACCTGATGCGATGTGCAGTAGTTTCATTAGCAGGATGCACGCTGATTGTGTGGTGATAACGCTCTGAAGTGGGAGTGCAAAAACAAAACTGAAACAAATGAAACGTTTTAAAGCAGGCCTGTTACACCAAATGGACTTTCCAGAGCTTTTCACCATGTTGTAGTTGTTTCCTCATTTACCCTCCCGAAGTTGTATTTGAAGTTTCACCCCCGCTGTTCTGTACTTAGGTCGTTCTCCAATTTTATTTCTGATTTGCGTGGGATTCGGCACCGTTGCGTAGTCATTTAAAAAAATCTGCTACTTGCTAGTGTGATCTGCAGCGATCCATAGGAGCGGCCGACAGCTCCACGGCTCTTTGTTGTGTTGGTGTTTACGGTGAATTCCGCTCCCATTGGGCACCGCATTTTCTCACATGGAAATCAGCGGAATTCTTTCTTTTATTACCTCGTTTCAGATGAATATTGCAATTTAAACTGTGCAAATCTTAACATAATGATCCACTTATGTCATAGATTATAACAGAGCAGACACAAGCACAATAGGTCTTCTTTAATGTTTTGTTTTTTTTTTTTTTTTCCAAGAATATAGCATTTTCTATTAATACCTTCCTTTAAAGTCGCATTATGTAACTTAAGTGGTGGGAATTTCACTTCGTGCTTGTCTTCCTGGAGAACGATAAATATAATGCCATACTGTGGGAGATTCCAGACAAAGCAAGAACATCGCTATAGAGACAAAGTTACATCATGCATCTTTAATTTCCACATTTAATAAACCATATAAACATTATTCAAATCTATATCCAATTATAACACATTAACACTGGAAAATAACGAACCACGTCTGTTATTTAAAATTATGGGTTATTTATGGTTTGGTCTATGATTTAAAACAAACGTAACCTTTTTATTTGGGCACGTACTTAATCATTCTGTTCATTTAATCCTCAGAAATTACACTTTTCGTTTTGGTTTCATCAGCAAAACAATTACATAGACACAGAAAAATATGAGTCAAACAAATGACCACTTCAAATTGTCAGTGAAATCTCGCTAGAATGAGAGGACACCCTGTTATGTCCTGCTTGTTTGAGTCTGGCCTCGGACATGCTCAGATGAGTCATGTGACGGGGGAGCAGATGCGTCCTGTTGCCATGGCGATTGTTTATTGTTCATCAACAGTCGAGCAGTTTGTAGATTCCCGTGCGGGTGTGAGAGATCGACCGTCGGTGTAGAATCTGGCGCTCTGCAGATAATGTGAGCCGGGGCAGTTAGCTGTGGACTGTCCCGATGCTAAATGTAATCTATATATATGCTCATAAACAAACAATTAAAGGAGGATTACGCAACTTTTCACCACCATGGAGATGTTATTGCTTACCTAAAGTATTCTAAAGTATGACGAAATTACACATCTTGCATTTATTCAGGTATAGGGGTTATTATTGCTCAGGATACACCTTGAAAAACACGCATTTTTACTGTGCGCTTTATCGCCTCTCCACAGATCTGACCTGTAGCTTGGCATGGTGGCATTGCCTGCTCATATGTCACAGTCTTAAAATGCCTATACCAGATTTTCTCCATGTATTTGAGCTAAATGTGTCTTTCTCCAGTAGAGATATATTTTATAAGCAGCTCTTGAGATCAAAACAAGTCCAATAAGTAGGAAGTGCGCTTTAGCATGCTAGTTGTCGTCTCTGCGAGTTGTGAAAAGTGAGGGTGAGTCGTTTAGATGCTCTGAATGCAGAAGGTAAGTGAGGAATAATTGCAAACTTGTTAAAATTCAGTTTCTAGTTCTGTTTTTCACATTTTCAAGTCTGTAAAAAGCAGGAACAGCGTCTTTAATTTCATGAAGACTTTTAATAATTTCCATTTAGCACACACACACAAAAAAAATGGTCAAATTACCTCCTCCAAAGTTGCGCGTCTGCTCCAAACCACATGCTTTTACTGACAGCGGATTGGCCGTAGACCTCTCCATTACAGTTTAGAAAGTCAAAATTTTGGCACAAATTCCAAAACTTGCCACTCAAGGAGCCAATACTCAGTTCAAGCTAGCACCACGTTAGCATTTACAAGTATTAAATCTCATATCAAAACTACAAAACACTTATTGCAGAACCTAAAACACTACGATCAACTATTTGAACACAGATTACAATTCTAACTGTCTGCGTACTTAAACACAGGGGCGTCAGACTAGAGGGGGGTGAAGGGTACTGTTTACCCGGGGGCCCAGAGCAGGAAGGGGCCCCTCACAAAGTCTGTAATAGGCATTTTTCATAAGACAATATGTAATACGGGCCCTCTAAGATATATATATATTTTTTACCTAGGGCCCAGAATTTGGAGCTACACCCCTGTCTAAATACTACACAACGCCATAGAGCAAAGACACAAAGGACACAACTGAGCACACAGGAAGGATTCACAACATGAAGAGGTTTTTTAGCAGTTGGTAGTGTGTAGGAGTGTAGGAGTGGGTCTAAGCCTGTCCGCAAAAACTCTTCATGTTGTGTTCCTGCGTGTTCAGTTGTGTCCTTTGAGTATAGCACATGCAGAGAGCGTGTTACATTTGCTATCTATGTTCAAATAGTCGATGCTATTAATATATAATATAATAGTTAATATAATAAATAAAATAAATACATAAACAAATACTACATAAATAACACTACATAATAATAATAATAATAATAATAATAATAATAATAATAATAATAATACATAAAATAATAAATAAATAAAATAGTATATTAGTACTGCATAGGCCTGTCACTATAAATACTATACCAACTTATTCAGTATATGAAAGCTGGAACAATATTTTTTGGGGTCAGTATTTCTCGTGTGTACTTTTTCTTTGCACTTCTGGGAGATTTTGTTTTTTTGGTTTGGCTTTATGATAAGATTTAAACTGTAAAAGTTTGAATTAATAACGTCTATGACTCATTACAGATGCAAACTAAGTACGAAAGTGTTTCATTCTGCAGTTTATTTATCGCACCTCATGTTTTTTTCACAATACTGTAGATTTAGAATAGTTTTTATGTTTTAAATCTGCTCTTGAGTGTGAGTGTGCGTCAGTGGCATAAATTAGTTTCAATATTATCGTTTTTTTCGTCTATATTTTCTTGAGCAATATATCGTTCTTCATGTGTTATTGTGATAGGCCTAGTACTGCAAAAACATGAACTAAGTATTTGCTTCTCGAGTGGCGAGTTTGGGAATTTGTGCCGAAGATTTTGACTTTCGTGTCGCAATAATTGAAAAAACAAAACAAAACCGGTAACTGTCAACGTCAACCCCAAGCCCCATCACAGATCATAGAGTTGTGGTAATAGCTTGCATCGGGCCCACTGAATCAAATGATAATGTTGTAGTGCATCGTGTTGTTTCGCTGCACACACATGCACACACGCACACACACCCCCACACACACTGCACACACACATACGCACACACTGCCTGATCAGCCCACACACTCTGTATTAGTCATGTGCTGCTCTAGTGCAGTGCAAGGACTCTCACTATTTCAATTTTAGAAGCACTTTATCTTTCAATACATTTCTTTTTAATTTCGTTAAAGGTTTTTATTTATGTTTTTCGATTAATCGGCCAGTCAAACGATTATTTCTGTTAAAGTTTGAGATTTTAAACACGTTATAAAAAAAAGTTGAAATATAGTGACTTAAAAGTGCTTCATTTATTTAAAAAAAAAAAAGGGGAATCAAAATAACTAAATGCTTTTTTTTTTTTTTATCAAATTCATTTCTGCCGCAGCAAGTTTTTTTGACTTTTTAGACAGTCATGAGAGGTTGGATTAAAGGTTTACGTATCATAGTTCAACAACCAAGTGAGATATTCAGGCAGTCTGTCATCATAGTCCCTTATAAATACACATATACACACACATACACACATACATATACACACACACACATACGCATACATACACAAACATATACACATACATATACACACATATATACACATACATATACACAAACATATACACATACACATATACACATACATATACACATACACATATACACATACATATACACATACATATACACACACATATACACATACATATACACACACATATACACATACATATACACACACATATACACATACATACACACACACATATACACACACATATACACATACATATACACATACATACACACATACATATACACACACATATACACATACATATACACATACATACACACATACATATACACACACATATACACATACATATACACATACATACACACATACATATACACACACATATACACATACATATACACATACATACACACATACACACACATATACACATACATACACATACATACACACATACACGCATACACATACATATACACATACATACACACATACATACACATACATATACACACATACACACATACATATACACACACATACACACATACATATACACATACATACACACACACATACACACATACACACATACACATACATACACACATACATATACACATACATACACATACATACACACATACATATACACATACAGTGTCGTTCTCTTCTGACAGATACAATGGCTAAACTACTTTTTCATAGCGTGTACAGTGATGTGTTTTAACATGGCTCACCTGCTACGAAACGAAGGACTGAGGGAAAGAGCGGATCTGAAAGTTTAGTTTAGATTATATCTCCATAATCTCGTACATGGTATATGGTCAACTAGGCACGATTAGTCTGTTGATCGTTGCACACCTCTTGCCAGTGATGAATAATAAAAACTTTCATGAGATTAACAGCAAACATGGTTAGGGAGTTTCTGAGGGGATTTTTTAAATTTTTATTTCAAAGTAACTGTCACACGTGGAGTATTATAGCTTCTGTGCACTTTGACATGATCAACCTCTAAAATGTAATGCCAACAAAGCGAATGCATTTTGTTGATTTTGTTATACTATCTATAAACTTTTACTTTTGTTATAACATGTTAAAAAATGTTAAAAGGCTGATATTATGCTATTTTCTGATCGATGTTATAATGCTGTTTCCTCATCAAAAACATGCCTAGAGTTGTGTTTTGTTTCATTTGCACGTTTAACACACAAACTGAAAACACTCTGTTGCACCTTGTGATGTCATGTGGTAATACAGGAAGTGCTCCACTGTGTTTTTAAACTCCACACACCTTCACTAGAATCATTTGGATGATTTCAGAACTGTAATTTCCAATCTCTACTGAACTAAATCTAAAAGGAGCCGTTAACTTGAAAACACCCACTTCATGACATCACAAGGTGGATCAGAGCATTTTGAGCTATGGAGATATAGACAGATTTATAATAAAGGCTTACTCGAACATTTGTGAATGAAACAAAACACAACTCCAGGTATGTTTTTGATAATGTAACAACATTATAACATGGCTAAAAGCTTACGAGTCAATTCTACGTAACATAGGACCTTTAATCATTGTTATATTGTACTCTGGTTTGTCCAAATGGGGTTTTACCATAGTTATACCACTGACACAAAGCAAGATAATCCCAGTAAACCCATTTTTAAATATACTGTATCATCAAAAGGCATAAGCTGCAACAAATAAAAAGCAGAAGGAACCAATAATTAGCCAGAGAAGTTATTTATTCTACCCTCTACAGCTCAAATCTTACATTATCACACAAAAATGGCAAAAACCTCCCCAGTACTGCAAAGAAAAAGCACACACAATCCCAGCTATCATATATTGAGCCATAAGTTGTCGTGACAGACCTACCTTTCCGTTAGAGATCGGCCGATACGGGTTTTTTCATAGCCGATGTTGATACTGATTGTTTAGTATACAGAACAACCGATAGTCGATAAGCTCTGCCGATATTTTTTGAGCTGAAATGTTGAGCTGATTTTGATTATTTTTCCCAAATTATGTCATTTAAATTTACTACACATTCCCCCAAGCACATTTTTTACCACAAACCTTTAAGAGAGCTGTGTACTCAACTATCTCTTTGTATTAAAGTGTTAATATAAAGCTTTATGCGCATTTTTTAGGCAGCAGATCGACCAAAACAAAATATCGGCCTATGCTGGAGATTTAAGGCCGATCTCTGATGCACCAAAAAGGCAAAATATCGACCTGATATGGCCAATTGATTTATGGGTTTATCTCTACTTTCCATATACAATTACAATATAATATTAATTTTCAACAGAGAATAATTACAGTTTTATGAAGTGGCTGTACATTTCTTTAAAGGTACATTATAAAACTATGATGGAAATACATGTGTTTGTGTAAATGCATTTGATCTGTGTCCGTCATGGCTGCGAAACAAAAGTCACTCGCTTGGGACACCTGAAGGCTGCTGGTCGGTCTATATCTGTGTAACAAAGAATAAACCTTTAGATATTTAACTTCCCAAAGCTTCACAAGTGGAATATTATCATCATCAACACAGATTGAATTTCCACAGCATAACTTTTTAAATGGAGAGTCTGGTACCTGCGTGTTTCCATAGAGGTGTTATCACTTTGTCTGTAAAGTTCCACAGTATGATATTAAACTTCGTCTCCATAGAGAGAAGCAAGTGATGGCCATGGCCCGTTACAGGTCTGATTTGTGGAGAGGCAAGCCCACTCACAGTAAGAATGCATGGTATTTCTATAGCAATAAACGCGTGTACTTGAATAAATGCAAGATATATTTAATGTCATATTGTGGAACATTCCATTCCCGGCAGTTGAAGACCATATATAGTATCAGTACATGCTCGAAATAGTATCTGCTTAATATACTTGTTTTAGAGCGGTATGTTATGTGATTTCTACTGTCTTAAAACGTGAAAATTAATCTGTATTATTATTTTTTATTTTTCAGTTTGCAGTTGTCCAATGTTATTCCTCACTTACTTAATGCATTGTGACCATCCTAATTACTCACCGTGACGAGTTTGTAAGCGCACACAACCCCGAGCCGTGTTTCGCTGTGGCGGTAAAACATAACAACAACTAGCATGCTAATACGCACCTCTTGATTATCGGACAATAAAATGCATTCTGATTAGATGCCGACAGCACGCAGAGGATTTATCTGTAGTGGAGCAAGACACTTTCTGCTCAAATACATGGGGAAAACACTTTAAACAGTGACAAAATAATAGCTGCCCTACAATATTTACACCAGTCACTCCATGAACCCACTGACAGGGCGTTCGGGGACTGGAGCGTTCCTGTCCCTGCTTGTTAAATAGGTCATGTTAATAATATGCGTAGTATGAAAGTGACAGAGAGGTGCGGGTTGGCGGCTGGTTGGTTGCGGGTGTCGGTAGTTTCCGTTCGGATCTCCGTGTTGAATCCTCTTTATTAGGTCCTGGTGATGAGCTGTCATTAAGGAGCTCCACTGCTGAGAGGGGCACGGGGCTGTGAAATACCATCGTCCTGCAAACAACAAAACATAAACACGGGATTTGGTGGGAGATATTGACAGAAATGAACTATACACCGATATTCAAAATGTGCAAACTCAAAACAATATCCGCTGACTCATTTAGTATCCTCGAACAACCCCCCCCCATCCCGAGTCACCCCCTCTTACACCTTCTCACCCCCCGCCCCCCGGTGTTTGTGGAGAGCCCAAACCACAGCCGACACAGCAAGTGTGTCAGAGGACAGAGGGTGAGAATGCAGCACACCAGACCTGTGGTTTAGAAGGCCCTTTCAGTTATCGCTACCGTTTAGTTTTAATCTTCATTCCTGCTCTTCGGTGATACCCCCTACACTGCTGCTGCCCGTTATGGATTCTTTTTTTTCGGTGCCATCCTTCAGCTGTGCCCCTAGTTTAACTCTTCACTACCCTCCAGTCTCTCCATTGTGTGTCAACCTTTAGTGCTATTTCTGCCCTCAGTAGTGCCCTTCATTGCTGCCCTACAACTCCGTGTCTTCTCTTCACATCTCTACTGTACTCATTCTTTTTGATACCACCCATCAATACCGGCTTTCACTTCCACCCTCCAGTGTTTCCCTCCAGTCTCTCCCCTTGATGCCACCCTTTAGTACCACCCTTTCCGCCCGCATTTGCTGCCCTTCGCTTCGGCCCCTTACTAACTGCTTTTGCTGCCACCTTTCAGTAGTGCCCTTCAGTATCACCCTTCACCTCCGCCCTGCAGTGTTTCCCTCCAGCGTCTCCCTTTGATGCCGCCCTTTTGTACCACCCTTTATTTCTGCCCTCCAGTAGCTCAGTTAGTAGAGTATTTGTCCACTGATCTGAAGGTTGGTGGTTAGAATCCCGCTCTCGACACACGGCTCTAAACATCATTGGTCATTAGCGGCCAGATCCACTGACCCACAGGTTGGAGGTGTGATTCCAGTTTCCACAAATGAAAGCTGTTGTTGTGTCCTTGTCCTTGGGAAAGATGCTTAACACACCTCACACTGGTGTATGAGTGTGTGTGAATGGGTGAGTAGTTCTTTGATGTAAAGAGCTTTGAGTGCCTTGACGGTGGAAAAGCACTATACAAAAATGTGATCATCGTTACTGCCACACACTCCAGGTGCCCTTCACGTCTGCCCTTCACTGGCTTCTTCTAGTACTACCCTCAGTACTACCCTTTAGGATCGCCCCCCTCCAGTGTTACCCTCCAATGCGTCCTGTCACTGCTGCCCTTCGTAGCGCTCTCTCACTCTATGCTGCTGTAAGCCCCTTGTTTGGCACACTCAGCAGACAGGGTGCTTAGGCTGGCCCTCCCGTGTCCCCTCTGCTGTCCTGCACTGTCCCGCACAGAGACGCAGTCATTTACTCCATTTTCTCAAGTAACATATTACAGTTCTATCAGGTATTAACTGCTGATACATAGTGTATTTAGACCACCATGTAACCTTTTATTGTTTAAAAAATGCTGTATTTGCCATAAACAACGTGTGAACATGTTTAAGAATTTTCAGTTTTGTTTTTGGTGCTGTGAGTCCCTCCTCCCCTTGCTCTCGTCACTAAGTCACTCCCTCTTCAGAGCGTAATCACAACGCAAACAGTGTGCATGCTGCTAATTAAACTACTGCACATTGCGTCAGGTTTGTGAAGTTGTAGTGTACTTGTTTTGTATCATGTTTTTGTATATTTATGCAAAATGGCCATGGTACATTGTGCATAATATAAGAATTACAGGTGATAATAACTACACCTTAATTAGCCTTAAGAGAGCATGAATGAAGACTTCATAATGAGTGATTAAGAATGATTCAGGCTTAGTGAGGACTTAATAAAGGGGTTATTAGTTAGGGTTAGGGTCATTTTTGTAAATTTCCAGCTTTGACTTCAGCCTGCTTCTGCCTCCTCTTTTATTAAGTCGTTCACATAACATACGTGAGTCATGTTTTGAATGCTTACTTTCTACTTGGCTAATATAATATTGCAGGAACAGTATTTTTTGCCTTCCCTGTTGAAGTGTGTACCTGCTGCAGTGTACTGTGGTTGCTCTCTAGACCTCAGCTCAGGGGACGTCCCAGAGGAGCCCCTCTCACAGTCTATGATGAGTCTGCCTCTGACTGGACCAGTGCTGAAAGTCTGCAAGATACATGTATAAGTAACTAGCGTTGTCAAAAGTACTGAAAATCAGATTCTAATCAATAGTAAAACTAGTGTCGAAACATGATACTCATTCGAGAAAGTCACATTCATAGGACAGAGATGAACCTTTCCTTTCCTAAATAGCATTAGAATGACCTTCAGCTGGATCAGAACAAGTTTAAGAACAAGTATAAGACCACGCAGACTAGAATACGCCCAAGGTGCGGTGGTGATGTGGCGTGTTCCGCTGACTCATTTAGTACCTCTTGCCACCACCCCCCCTCACAACTTCTCACACCCCCCTTAACACCCCCAGTGTTTGTGGAGAGCCCAACCACAACCGACACAGTGAGCAGGTCGAAGGGCTGAGGCTGAGACTGCAGTACACCGGACCTGTGGTTTAGCAAGCCCCCCCCCCTCCAATGTGCTTGTAAAGGTTACCATGGAATTGTGTGGGGAAATACTACAAACTACAGACAACAAGACAATAGGGAGGACAGACAAAACAACATGTGTCCCTACAGAGTTGTTCTAATAATTGTAAATCAGACCTATTGTGCTCATGTTTGCTATATAGGTATAATCTATGACACCTGTGGATCATTATGTTACGATTGGCACATTTTAAATCACAATATTTGTCTAAAACGAAACAAGTCCACTGGGTACTGCGTTAAAACACTGCAGTACCCAGTGGGAGCTGACTTCGGCGTAAACGTCGTCACAAGAAAGAGCCGTGTAGCCGTCGTCTCCTCCTATAATAACTTCAGATCTCCCAAGTGAGCAGCGGATTTTTTTCACTTGTACCAAAATAACAAGCCAACGCTGCCGAATCCTACATGTATCACAATTAAGAAAATAAAATTGGAGAACAAAGTTTGTACAGAGTGGTGTGCGCATACCAGTAGT
Source organism: Periophthalmus magnuspinnatus (assembly GCF_009829125.3). Taxonomy (NCBI): domain Eukaryota; kingdom Metazoa; phylum Chordata; class Actinopteri; order Gobiiformes; family Gobiidae; genus Periophthalmus; species Periophthalmus magnuspinnatus. Next base: position 12,889,771 of record NC_047131.1, on the reverse strand, counting down.
GGTGAAAATAAGAGTTGATTTGCAGTATGGCATTTTGAAAATAAGAGATTAAAGATTGCTCAAACATGTACAAATCACGACAAATACAAGTTTTTGACTATAACTATAACATCGTCAAAAGCTCTGAAAAGTCAGTTTTGTATTGATTAGTATCTGATTTTTGATACTTTTGACAACCCTAATTTATTTAATTACAGATGTTTTAATTACTGAAAATAACTATAATAATTACTTTGAACTGCTTGGTGCAGTGAAGATGGATTAACTCAGTGCCATACTGTGAAAAATCCCAGGCAAAGCAATAACATCTCCATGGAGACAAGCAAGTGGCATATGTGGCACTTATAGTGGCAAGTTAGATCGTGCCGCTTTAAGATGACACATTAAAGTTTTGTAATTTATTAGCTTGTATCTGCTCTTTTGTCCTTTCGGTCATTGCCCAGAGCTCATGACCATAGGCGAGGGCAGGACTGTAGATTGACCGGTAAATCGAGAGTTTTGCCTTTGGACTCAGCTCCTTCTTTACTACAATGCACCAATACAGCGACCGCATCACTGTGAACGCTGCACCGATCTGTCTGCAGTGAAGCGATGCCTGTTATATAATTGTACTTTGTTATAAGTGAAAACAACAATGATCTAATTGGGTGACAGTAGCTCAGGTGCAAGAGTGTTTGTCCGCTGAGCCGGAGGTTGGTGGTTTAAATCCCGTTCTCGACATAAACATCGTTGGTAGAGCGGTCAGATCCACTAAACAAACAGGTTGGTGGTGCGATTCCAGATCCCACAGATGAATACTATCATTGTGTCTTAGTTCATTTCAAACAGTTTGCAGTGATCCAAAGTTACTGCTCATTTACCTACCCATAATCACTTTAATATGACTTTATCAGCGCTTTTCACAACTTTCAGAGTCAAAAGTGAAGTTTTGCCATGACACTAAAGCTAACAACAGCTAGCACTTCATAATTATCGAACAATAAAACGATTTACAGTCACATTCAGATTCAGACAGGACACAGACGTATTTCGACCTCAAGAGCTGCTTACTCAAGGGGCAAGACACATTTTGCACAAATTCATGGAAAAAACAAAAACAACTCAGTGAAAGTTAAGAGAATATTCCTTTGCTGAGTTGCGATTCTGCTGAATTCTAACCAGACAAATCAAAAGAATACATTACAATATAATTATGCAGATCAAAGGCTCTCTCTGTTTGCTGCTGTGAAGTATACGGCATTTTACTGTAGATGTAAAAATGTGCTTTCCACCGGGACGTGTGGGGAGTGTGGGGAGTGTGCGGTGTGCAGAGGGCCCCACTCAGAGCCGTGCGCAAAGTAACGTTCATGTACACCGCAGACTGGGAGATTCTATTTGCGGAAGATGAAATATATGCGACTATTTATTGTTTGAAGTAGTCTTTGTACATGGCTAAGAAATGATATCCACATGAGCTACAGTGACCTGATTTCAGGATAAAAATGTGGATCAGAGATGGTTTGACTGTCTTAAAGGGGGTGTTTAAAAAAAAGTCTTGCTCCAGTACAGATGTATTGTATAAGCAGCTCTTAAAGTCAAAATGAGACCACTGTTTCTATCTGCATCTCATTATAAAGGGTTTTTATCGTCTGCGAACCTGGGAGTGAGTCTGGTGTCCTGTGAACATGTTGTTAGCAGGTCTGTAATGGCAAAACTTCACTCTGCTCTGAAAGTTGTGATACGCTCTTATAAATACATTGCAGTGAATAATTAGGATGCTCGGAATGTGTTAGGAAAGTGAGGAATAACTTTGGACCACCGCAAACTGTTTAAAATTCTGTTTTGGAAATCAGGTACAGCGGCCTTAAATAAGTTCTGTTATTAGTTTTAATCAAATTTATTAATAATTTGCTAATAATAATAATAATAACATTAAAAATTATAATAAAGCAGAAGAAGAAATAAGTGGGCAGAAGTAATAAAATGTTGCTTTTAAAATTTTTGACTATATTACAACTGGCTGTATTTGGAACTAACTAAATAACTAAATCAGCTTTTTTTTTGCTACTAACCGGTGTACATGGTGTTTTAATAGTTCTTTATGCTGTCAGAACTATGCTGGCAGAAAATGCCCAAACTTTTTTTTTTTTTATCAAGGGCCTCATCTCAAAACATATTCGAAGTGGAAGGCCACAGACCGGTGATCAATGCAGTGCGGTGCTTTAAACACAGCTTTAACAGAGCCTCTGTGTATTAATAAGGATTGAAACACATTCATTTTAGGTCTGTATCACAATGCAATGTGATGTTTGAGGTTATAGTGGTAGAAATAGTTTAATTTGCTGTTAAAAGTACTGCTTATGATCAATTGGGCTGGTTCAGCAGGAGGGCTGAGGACCAAAAAAACTGGTCTGAGGGACACATTTGGCCCCCGGGCCATGGTTGGATAACCCTGGTCTAAGGTGAATTTGCAGATTTCTCATCAAAAATCTCAAAACTTCAATTGTCTATGTGCCATCACGCATGACTGCCTTGATTACCGCCAGGTGTTTCTGATTACACACACCTGGCTGCAGGGGCGGGGTTTGAAGTGTGGATACCTGTTCGACCAATCACACTGTTTTTATACTGCCAGACCCCACCCCTTTCTCCCCCCTCACTCTCTTCTTTAGTAGTTGTTTTGCGGCTCTATTGAAATGTGGTTGCAGGAGGATGTTTAATCTGACTCTAATTTGAAATGATTTGCCATTTTCTTACTATACTAACTAATAAATATTGCTCATAATACATTCATACATTTCAAACCCATCATGAATACACTGAATGAAGCTTAAGGCACAACTCCAGCTAGTCTTTTTAACTCAAATATCTTAAGTGTAGTGCAGCCAGGAGCACAGTGGATACAGTTCCTTGAGTAGCTGTAACAGTGGGGCCCCTGCAGCTGCTTTGACCCCTGTGTATGTGGCCCCTGTATGACCCTGTGTAACCCCTGTGTGTCTCCTGGAGCTGTAGCATCGGCCCCTGTGCTGGTGCTGTCTGTCTGAGCACCTGCAGGACGCGGTTCCTTCATTATTCCTCTGGGACAAAACACCAGGAAATAGCTCGTCTGCTCCTGTCTGCTCGCACCAGTCCTCACTACTGTTTTTTTTTTACTCCTAACTCTACTCCTTTTTTTGTGCAGATTTGATATTTCAAAAATATTTAGACTAAAATGATTCAGGACCGTTACGTGTTTGTGTTGGCTACATTGAAATACAGTGTGGGCGATATTGTTTTTTGCCAACTAATATCAGGCAGGGCTGTGGACTTTCCCATGGCTTTAAGCAGGTTTATTAACAGGCCGAGGCAGTTATTCATCTAAAAACTGAAACCTAAAACTTATTTAATAATGATAGTTTGGACAGGTTGTGTGTTATTACTTTGGAGTCTATATTGGTTCATATTAGCAACTAGAACCAATATCGTGGCAGGTCTTGTGTCTGGCAAAAGATGATCATTTTTTAGCTAAAATGTGCTTTTAATGTCACTTGGTTCATGCAAGTATCACACTACCCCTGTGTGAAAGTTTACTCTACAGGTTTGTAGAGTTGTCACACTACTAAAATTTCAAACTCGATTAAATACTAAGGAATAGACTCCATTCTCAATACCGATTTCCAATACCGTGATTTCTTTTTGATTACCATGTGGTCTTATATCGGTGTAACCCCTCAGTTGTGCATGGGCATATACTAGTCTGTGTGGGCTTATACTTGTTCTGATACAGCTCAAGATCATTCTAAAGATATGTGACTTTTTTAGTATCGACACCACCTCCAAAGAGTGTCTAATTTTGATACTAGTTTTATCTGACTTTGACTTTCTATGTAACTGTGTGATTAAAATGACTAACTACCCGTTAAAATAACTATTAAACTACAAAAAAAAAAAAATCCTCAACCTCCCGTTGCTTTTTCCAAGTAAAATTAACATCATTTGAGCCTTATTTGTCCCACCCAGAACCAGCTTTTTACGATCTGTACAGTCACTACAACGCAGAGCAAACTACTGCCCCCTGTACACAGCGGACTGTGGTCAAACAGCATTGACCAAGCGCACAGATATCAGAACATTACAAACATGAACATGACAGCTCTGATACACAAGTAAAACCAGAGGTGAACCGCCAAACAAATAATATCAGTTGCACTTAAGATAAATAGCGTAAGTAGAGGTGTTAACTCTTACACTGCTGATGTCTTTTTAGCGATCTGTAAACTCCAGACGCTCGTGTCACTTCCTCTTTAGTCGTCTGCTTGTGCTCCCATTACAAAGAGTCGCCAAATAACAAAATCCACAAGAATCTGCATATTTCTTCATGTGTGTCGAAAACAGCAAGTATTTGACCTGATGCTAGTGGCAAACCAATGAAAGTCCAGGAAAGTCTTAATGGCTGCCTAGCGCTGCTTCTGATTGGCCATTTTTACAGTCAGTCTCTGTTTTAGTTTTCTGTCACTGTCTTTAATACCTCGTTTGATCTTGTTTACTTCCCAAAACAGAGGAAAAACTTGACAAAGGAAAAAACAGTGACCGCTTCTGCTTCTCACAGTGAAATAACAGACGCAGTTACTCTGGCAGTAACTATAACGGCGGTACAGCAGAGGAAAGAGTCATTAGTTAGATTACTCATTACAGGTAAAAGTGACTCCGTTATTAGCTCTCAATTAATTCTCAACACTGCTGATTTTTGATACTTTTGACAATGCAACAATCAATACATTTTTCAATATATCTACCACATCCTAATTGCAATATGATTTTTCCAGTATTCTTCCTTACTGTCTTGATATCCATGCCAGATTGTCTAAAACTTGTTGATCAATAGGGAAAGTTCAGTTGTATGAATAGATCCATTGATAATTCCATATTATAAGTAATGCGTGGACATTTTTAACATATGTGTCATCCATTTTCCACACTAACAGTTCCCTAAGGCTTAGACTATTTATACTCAGGGAGAAACACTGAGCCAATACAAGTAAGTGATTAAATCTGACATCTGAACTATAATCAGTTATTGTTCAGATATTGTCATAAATACAGCCAAGGTTAGGAACAAAAGAATGGTTAGAATGGCATTGTATTAGAGCAAAAGGGTGTGGGTTGAATTCCTGGGTCATATAGAAACTTTGTGTAGTTTATAGAAAAAAAAAAAAAAAAAATCCACTAAAATATAGAAAAAAAACATGAATAGTTTATATTTATTTATTATTTTAATCAGAACTTTTATAAGCGTTTTTTTTTTTTTTATTACAATCTTGTCTTTAAATTTTTTTTTACTGTCATTGTGGTATTAAAATCAGTATTGAACCATTTAAATCAATCAATCAACATTTATTTATAGAGCGCTTTACAACACTCATGGTGACCAAAGCGCTCTCCAGTAAAATCAAATTAAAAAACAAGTTAAAATCATACTAAAACAGTAAAGTAGGAGAATAAAATAAAATAAAATACATTAATACAACAAAATATAAATAATGATAATGTGTCACAACATTACTAGGTGTTGAAAGCCAGTCTGAATGAATATGTTTTAAGCCTGGATTTAAAGCTTCACTATGTAACATCTCTGGTGAAGGGTCCATCACCTATTTGTCCCCATGGCATTATATTTTTAATGATTGGTGTGCTTAAAACATGCATTGTTATTGTGAGCGGGATCGCCTCTCCACAGAGCTGCAGCTTGGCCTGATGGTGTCAATAGCTGGTCTCCATGGAGATAGAATGAGGCCCCGTGTTTAAGCTAGGTGCGATCGTGCTACACTGTGAGTGCTGTGATTTGAGGACACATTTGGAGGTGTTGTATGGCTCATTATGTTTAAAATGACTGTGGACTGTGGATATGTCTGGGGAGATCTGCCATGTTGTTTTTGGACATTATTCACTCCTCAGTCCCTCCAGGATTTCACAATGTTGAGACGGCAGCTATTAACACAAAATCAACTAAACTCCACCAAATCACGTTCCTCTGCAACGTTTTCCAATCACCACAACTTCTTTGCAACTAATCAGCCCTATTGGCCGTTTCTGAGCAGTTTAATTCATCCAATTTGTGCACAGAGTGGGGCACAGACATGTTTAGGGCCCCACACAGAGTTTTTTATGCAAACAGAAGGAAGAAGTGCGTGGTTACCTGAATCTGTCCAGTGAGGATGGCAGAGCGGGCACATGGGAGGTGTCCTGGTTGGTCGTGTTATGCCATAAAACTCCTGCTGCATATTTGAAAAAAGCAGATTGGTTCTTGCACAAAGTGGCCAACGGAAATGACAGACAGCCGCGGCCACACTGACCTCTGCTGCGACTCTGTGAGGAGCTGTGACCTCTGCTTCTTTCAGTGTGTTGCTTCTTTTTGCTTTGTTTCATCTCAGGACACAAAACGCCATCAGGTTGTGTCTTTATTTACAAGTAGTAATAAAAAGTTCCTCCAGCGCTTCATGCTATGTCGAGGCTCCACTAACATCCTGTGGTCCTTTCAAAATAAAACAATCCGCAATGAAGAGCTACTGAATGGCTTTATTGTGAAAAGGTTCAAAAAAGACACTAGCACTAGCACAAAAGTTGTTGGTTGCTGATGTCGTAGGTGTAAAATATTTATTGAATTCAAACATTTTACTTGGAATAATAGATGTAACATCGCATTTAAAAGAAAGAGTCTCGTCTATGTTGTTTTATAGAACCCAGAGATAGTAAAAAGTGTGATCTCTCTCAAAATACATTACAATTTAAACTTTTCATTGCAACTTTTGGAGAAATAGCCCATTAAATCTGCTATTTAAGCCTGCAACAACAGAAAAAATTCATGTGAAATCCTGGAGGGACGGACTATTGTTGCATTTAAGACGTCGTATAAAATGCATTTATTGAAAAATACGATCAAGCTTACTACATGTATTTGTGGATTCCAAGTACACATTTACAAACTTTTTAAAATCTTGCGCACCTCAGTAGTTTTCAGACCTCATACTTTTACTCCTACTTGAGCATAATTTTTAAAGAGTAACAGTACTCTTACTTAAGTAGACCTTTGGCTCCTGATCTTTGTTGTACATGTTAGTCAGGCCTCTCATTGACCTCCTCCAGTCTCAGCCCCTCTAAGCACCTGCTCCTATCTGATCCTCACGGTAACAGGATACACTCAGTCTTACAGGGACACTTTCCGCAACAAAACCTGGATTTAAGTCTTCCAAGTAGGCCATTATTTTTGACAAGGCTCTCTGTTTGTCGCTGCCTGTCCCTTCACTCTCCCCCTCTCTCTCTTTCTCCTCTTGCCCTTTTGTCTCTTTCTCCTATCTCTTCTCTGAACCTTTTCCTTCTCTCTTTTCTCCCTCTCCTCTGTTCTCTCTGTCTTTCTATCTCTTTTCTCTCAGTCACTCTCATTCTCTCTCCCTCTGTCGCTCCTCTCTCCCTTTTCTTTCTCTTCTCTCTCTTTTTCCTCTTGCCCTTTTCTCGCTCACCCCTTTTCTCTTCTCTCAACCCTCTCTTTCTCCCTTTTCTCTCTCTCCCTCTCTCTTTTCTCCCTCTCTTGCTCTCTCCCCCTTTCTCTCTCAGGGTCATTCTCTCTTTGTCCTCTCTCCCTTTTTCTTTCTTTCCTCTCTCTTTCACTCCTCCCTTTTTCCTCTTGCCCTTTCTCTCTTTCCTCTCTCTTCTCTCAGCCCTCTCTTTCTGCCTTTTCTCTCTGTTTCCCCTCTCGCGTCTCTCAACCCTCTCTTTCTCCCTTGTCTCTCTCTTTCCCCTCTCTCGTCACTCAACCCTCTCTTTCTCCCTTTTATCTCTCTTTCCCCTCCGTCTCTCAACCCTCTCTTTCTGCCTTTTCTCTCTGTTTCCCCTCTCGCGTCTCTCAACCCTCTCTTTCTCCCTTGTCTCTCTCTTTCCCCTCTCTCGTCACTCAACCCTCTCTTTCTCCCTTTTCTCTCTCTCCCTCTCTCTTTTCTCCCTCTCTTGCTCTCTCCCCCTTTCCCTCTCAGGGTCATTCTCTCTTTGTCCTCTCTCCCTTTTTCTTTCTCTCCTCTCTCTTTCACTCCTCCCTTTCTCCTCTTGCCCTTTCTCTCTTTCCTCTCTCTCTTCTCTCAACCCTCTCTTTATCCCTTTTCTCTCTCTTTCCTCTCTCTCCTCTCTCAACCCTCTCTTTCTTCCTTTTCTCTGTCTGTCTTTCTGTCTCTTTTCTCTCTCGTTCCCCTCTCTTGTCTCTCAACCCTCTCTTTCTCCCTTTTCTCTCTCTTTCCCCTCTCTCATCTCTCAACCCTCTCCTTCTCCCTTTTCTCTGTCTGTCTTTCTGTCTCTTTTCTCTGTCTTTTTTCTCACACTTACTCTCATTTTCTCTCCCTCTCTTTCTCCTCTCTCCTTTTTCTTTCTCTTCTCTCTCTTTCTCCTTTTGCCTTTTTCTCTCAGCCCTGTCTTTCTCCCTTTTCTCTCTCTCCCCTCTCTCTTCTCTCACCCCTGTCTTTCTCCCTTTTCTCTCTCCCTCTGTCTCTTTCTCTCTCTGGTGTGACTGTGAATGCTAGGTGTTGAGTCGTCCCGCTGTTCCCTCGCTCCTCCGTCCCCCCCTCCTCCCCTCCTCCCTCCCGTCCTGGTCCACTTCCATCTGTGTGCTGTGGGCTGCAGATCTAGGTGACAACGTACCAGCACCATCGAACCGTTTGGCGTCCACGCTGCAAACATGAATAACTAAATGGGTGGTTCAAAGGAATTCTGGGTGTTTATCTTGGTATGTGAAGTTTGGAGCATGTGTGCTTTACAGGCCTTGGCTTTTGGACTAGTTTAATGTTCTTATCAGATGTAAAAGTGTTTTGGATTTTGTCCTGCCTTTTACTTCTGTGACTAATCCTAAGTGTTCACAGCAGTGAGTATCAGGAGGGCGAAGAGCGAGTGAGGAGGTGGGTTTGATCAACGAACAAGTCCAAGAGGGGCGGTAATACACAAGTGAGGATGGCAATATTGACTATAGACATTTACGCTTTTGAAATGAAATAAGACACAAAAAAGGCTGCGAGATTATGGAAAAAAAAAAAAAAAATCATGAACACACTTATTTTCTTCATAATTTAAATCACAATTATTTCAAATTTACAATGTAAACTTGTAAAATTACATGTAAACTTGATATATTTAATTAGTTAAGCTTCGTGATGCTGTTGTTTAAAGGTGGTAACATTCCTGCCATCTGCTTGTCTCCATGGAGATGTTGTTGCTTTACCTAGAATGAAGTAGACCCTCCACTAGAAAAGTTACATAGTGCACCTTTAAAAGCCTATGTAGATTAGCTCCAAGTTTTGAGGGTCCATGTATTATTCTAAACAGAAGGTTCATTGTTATATTGTATTCTTATTATTGAATAGGGTAATAATTGAAATTACAATTTTAAATTCCAACTAATGAGAATAAGACACATTTATGTATTTATTTTACAATACATTTCTTTATAAACCAAAACTATAACTGCATATAATAGTGTATCCAACATTAGTCATGGCTTTAAACTCTTAATATAATATTACATATTTACATTTCTAATAAATTCTATATTAAAAAAAATGAATGCAAATGTGTTTCCAGACACTGAATAAGCTTCAAAGTGGACTGTTGAGCGTAATAAGAGCTGTTTTTGAACTTTTTTTTTATCCCTTTTCAGTCACACTTAAAAAAATAAATAAATAAATGTTGTCTTTCAAAAATGTGTAATATTTTATTGCCAAATCTAAGAACATGATTCACTATAAAATGGATTAATTCCTCGATGTGATACAATTATTTTGAATGATTTTATATGATTCATAAAACTGTATGTGGTTGTATTGGTGGATGGCCGCAGGGGTGTGCTTTGTCCCCTCTGCTCTTTGCACACTGTGTTCATGTGACAGAAAGCACATATCATCTGATTCGGCTGCAGAATTCCCCCTCACAGCTCACAGGATCAATGGGACCATTCAGCTCCATACATGATGATGGACTGGAATAGACAAGCACTCAAATGCACTGTAACACAGCTCTATCGCCCTGTGAAATCTGAAGGAGATATTTCACAGCTGCGATCTGCTCACACCGATGACCTCTTGACTTTTCATGGGGAGGGTGTAAAAATAGACTAATTATTTTTTACACAAGACAGAAAAAAAAAGTTGTAATCAAATGACTGTTGTGCAAGCTGCTTTCAAATCGCAATCTTAGAGTTTTTAACCTATGTATTTGAACCAGGCTAAAATATGCAGTTGAAACCAGACGTTTACTTGCACTATATAAAAAGACACTTGAAGACAGACAAAACCTTTCCTGTTTTCGGTCAATTAGGATTACCAAAATTATATCTATTTGCTAAATGCCAGCATTTTTTTAATACAATTTTTTAATACATATGAGCCTTTCTATATAGCATGTGTAAACTTCTGATTTCAGCTGTAGTTATTGATCTCACAATTTTTTTTTTGTGTTTAATAGTACCACAACATAACATACATAGATTTAAAAAGATATATATTATTATTTTTTTTTGTAAACCACAATATCTATGATCTGTGCAACTAAATAATAGAGTTACTTTTTCTTGTTTTTAATAAGACCACAGCATAGTGGCATTTTCATTTACAGTGTTTTCAATTTTGAAAAATGGCAACACGACATTTCAGAATCCTTTGTATAACCTGGAGTTAACATTTTCAAAGAAGATCAAGCACGTGCAGCTCTGTGGGCGGGGAAAGAGGTGGGTGAAAACACAATTTCAGAGGTTTCAAGCTTCGAATGCATCACAATACAGGATTACTCAAACACGCATGAGTCAGTCTCATAAAAGTTGATTTTGCATAATATGTAATCCATGCACCTAGGCCTGTTACAATAATCACTACATTGATTTATCGTTCAATATATGAAATCTTCAACAATGTATTTTGTTAATATTTATCATGGGTACATTTTATTTGCAAATGTTGGGCTATTTCAGTTATTTTTGTTGTAGTATGATAAGATTTGAGCTGTAGAGGGGTGTATAAGGCACTTCTGTGGCTAATTAGAGCTGCCTTCTGCTATTTATTTGTTGCAGCTAATGGCTTTTAATGAAACTGTCTATTTAAAAAATGATTTCCTGGGATTATCTTGCTTTATTTTAATCTTAATTAGTGTCTTAAACTAGTTTCAATATTATCGTTTATTGCAACATTTATCCGTAGCGATAAATGTGTTGTTGTGAGAGGCCTACATGCACCACTTTATTCAGTATTTGACATAAGCCATTAACCATGCTTTACTCGCCAGTCCTTTTTCCATTTGTGTTGTAAAATGTCAATAATAGTATACAAACTATCTGATGAATATCTGATGTTAAAGGGGATCTATGATGCAAAAAACAGCAAAAACAATACACTACAACTTCACAAACCTGATAGGATGTGCAGTAGTTTTAATAATATAGTGAATATAACATTTTCAAAACAATAAAAGGTAACATGGTGATCTAAATATGTGTTTGCAGTTAATACCCCATAGAAGTGTAATATGTGTAATACAAACTGTTTCAGATAATGATCTGCATAGTTTATAGTTTGAGAGTTTAATAGTAAATTCTTGTAAAAAGGATAATAGGTCTTGTTTAAAGTCCCCGTTGACCCCCCTTCCCTGACTGTATTCTGTCTCCCGCACAATATAGTTCCAGAGGTGTAGCGTGTCTCCATTAAAGCTCCTATAGACAGAGGAGCAGCCTGGGCAGATCAATGCTTCAGACAGGATCACTACTGTTACCACTCACAGCCTCTCTCCGCTCACATAACATCCACTTTTTATGGAACGCAACAGTGGCTGCAGTTACATGTGTGCTCAAAATCTGATTATTATCACATTTTTTCTTTTTGTTCTTGGTCCCTCTGATTACTCACATTGGATTTTGCAGTTTGCATGCCCTTCAAAATAATAATCTTAAAGGTGTAGAAATCAGATTATGTTAGATTTTGGTGAGTTTGTAACTGCAGACACTATGGGGAGAGCCATGAGAGTAGAGGAAAATCTAATATTTACTTTCAGCATGTTCATATATATATTTTTTAATCAAACTGGACCCTAACGTTAACTCTGTACATTAAAATGAAGATTAACGCTTATGGGAGTTTAAAAAAAAAAGCTACAAATATTTTTTATTTTATATTTTTATATTCTTTAGATTTCTGCTCTCGATTTCTTGACTTGGTGCTATATCATAATTAATTAATTCTTCTGTCTGTGCCTCTCCACTGAGCTAACCTGTAACTTGGCCTCTTGGCATCACCTTTTTTTCTCTATGAAAAAAGATTAGTGCCCTAGATTTAATGCCGTATTGTGGAACAGTCCAGGCAAAACTATAAGACCAGCAGATATCTCCATCTCTGTTTCCATCTGAAAAGTTAACATCGTGCACCTTTAAAGTGGGACTAAGCACCTAAACTCTGTTAAACTGGACAGTACCTGGAGGACTAAACTGAGAGAGTGGGGGGAGAAGGGGCGGGGTCTTGACCTATAAGCAACAGTGTGATTGATCTATCCACACTTCAACCTGCAGTTCAGGGCAGTCTTTCATCATGTCACCTAGTACTTGGAACTGCAGAGGCCACTGGAGGCATCACAAACATAGATTTAGGCTTTTTTATTTTATTTTATTTTTTTTTACCAGAAAGCTGCAATTTTACCTAGTTTGCACTAACTCGAAAACTGACTAGAAACAGTAGATAATGCTATTCAGTGGATTTAATGTTTAGTTCCACTTTAACTATAGAGTCCTTTCTTAGATTGAACATCAACAGTAAAATTTCAAACACATTTTGCAACCACATATTTTAACAATTTATTCCCAACGATCTGCACTGATTATGACATTAGAATACGCAGAATCTGTCCAATGTTTTCTGTTTGGGGCACAACATTTGTAGGCTCTGATAGACCATCATGTGGAGGACTGTCCCTGGAGCTACAGTCTGTCTTGCACTGGCCTCCTTCTTTTTCCCACAGTCCCACATCACTCAGTGGAACATCCAACTGCACTGCTCCAGGGCTCCTCAAGGGGGCGCCACACTGGGCTGGCATTACCTCAGTACACTGGGGAGGAGCGGTGATAGACAATAACCAAACACGGACAAACAGACAGGGGGGTACTGTGCAAACAACGCTATGCAAATGTATGGAAGCCAAGCATGTGATGATTGTAGGCAGTGGTTATCTTGTTTTGTGCCAAACTTTTTGCTTTCCGTCTGTGTTCTGTTTCTGTTGCAGCAGTGAACCAGGTAGTGACTTGGCAGTTTTGTTATACCCTTTGCTTATACTGGTTATGGTGGGAAAAGTGGGTTGAAATCAGTGATGATATTGTTGGTGGGTGACTGCTTCTACAACTACGCCACTGCATCCATCACCACTTATTTTTATTCTGTTCATGTGATGTTACTCAGTTGAACACTCAGACGTTTTTCAGGCCCCTGTGATATTTTTTCCCTTTATTTTGTCCTTATTAGCAGCCATATTTGTTTTGATGTGGACTGACCATGCATGTCCCTGATTGGCTAATCCACCTGTCAATTTTTCCTATCTGAACTCGACCAGACTCACATCTTTGTATTGGTGAAGTGTGTAATCTAGATCCCAGGTAAACCATACTCTGGAATATTGGATCATTATGTTATCATTTGCACATTTTAAATTGCAATATTCATCTAAAACGACTTAATAAACCAGCTCTGCCGATGTTAGAAAACTGCAGTGTCCAATGGGAGCTGACATCGGCGTAAACGTCATCCCAACAAAGAGCTGTGAAGCTGTTGGCTCTTCCTATGAATATCTACAGATCACTCTATGCAGGCGTTGCTGAATCGTTTAAGAAAATAAAATTGGAGAATGAAGTCAGTACAGAGCAGTGAGCAAACGCCGGTGAAAATGGGGGTTGATCGACAATATGGCATGTTGAAAATAAGCTTTTAAAGATTGCTCAAACATGCATGAATCACTCCAAGTACAACTTCAGAGGGTAAATGAGAAGGGGTAACAACAGTAACGATTTTGCATAATAGGTCTGCTTTTCCATCTCCATGGAGACAAGCGGGTGGTGGATTGTTCTCCAGAAAAGCTCAGGGATAGTATAGTTAGTACACCTTTAAAAGACACTTTATTCAGGTTTTAAGGATGTCAAACTATTGGGCATAATGCTGCAAACTGTCAATCATTAACAATCAATAATCCCTGACATAGACAAAGGTCATCCTAAAGGTCAAAGGGCGTCGCATTAACAGTATCAATCTGCTGGGGTCAAACGTGTCTCTGACCAGTTGTGAAGAATGCTGTTCCATGACCTCATTGAAACCTCATCAGTCTGTCCTGTGAATGTACCAGCCTCTCATCAGGTCCATTCATAATTAATGTGCAATAACTCATCCTCACTCACATTAAGGGAGGAAGACTTTCTCTCTTCTACTAAAAGTTTGAAAAGAATGGTGCATGCTGGGATCTACCATTTTATGCTCTTGGTTTATTCTGATGGTTTGAGGGTGACGCAGTTTAAATAAGACTAAATAATACGATTTGTTTTTAAGTTAGATGCATTGTAGTAGAAGCAGTCTGGTTAAGTTGTATAGATTGCCACTAAATGACAGAAAGAGGTGGACATTTGTATTGAATTGTGATTGAATATTCCTAGATGATAGATATTAGCTGTTGTTTTTTTTAATGGACAGGTGTGCAGCCAATTCCATGGCAGTAAACATGGTGCAATTTTGCACTGTGTATTATGCAAAATGGACTTTTTGAATTTTCTGCCATGTTATAATGTAGTTCCCTCATCAAAAACATGGCTAAATAAATCGCTGTAGTGTGAGAATTGAAGAGAGTTTATTTACATCAATATGGGGACCAGTACCCGGACACAAGAACCCTTATCACATTATGATAGTGTCGCCCATTCCTGTCTAGTACAGTCCAGTTTGACTATGCTTCTGTTGGAGGGAGTAAATGATGATGAGCTGGCAGTGATCGCCCTCTGTACAGCACCAAAATGTAACTTCTCTAACAATTATAACTTGAAAAAATGCCAATGGAACAATAGTATTTTTTTTCTTATTTTAGGTTCAGTAGTTTGCATCTTCATTTCAAGTGACTATATTTTTATATTTTTTCTTATTGTGAGTGAATCTTTTAATAACTACTACTACTACTTTTATAACTATTACTTGATTCAAGCACGTATTAACTATCTTATTTAAAGGTCCCATGTTGTGTTGCAAAATTGACTCTTCTGAGCTTTAACCATGTTAGAATGCTCAAAATGCTCTGTTCCACCTTGTGATGTTATGAAGCGGTAGTTTTCAAGTTAACAGCTCCTTTTACTTATAGTTCAATTAGCAATTGGCAATTCCAGGGCTGAAATTATCCAAATGATTCTTGTGAAGGTGTATGGTGTTTAAAATCCCATTGGAGCACTTCTCGCATTACCGCATGACATCACAAGGTGGAACAGAGTGTTTTCTGTTTGAGTTAAGAACTCAATACTGCCTAAATACGCAGGGTTTGTGTGTTAAACATATGTGAAACAAAACAAAACTCCATGTATGTATTTGATGAGGAAACAACATTATAACGTAGATCAGAAAATAGTGCAATATTTGCCCTTTAAGAGGCACAAAATATCCGCTGTTCGTATTATCACACCTGCAGTCCTGTGTTGGTTTGAAGCTCACAGGGGAAGTTGCAGTGTAAACTTTGTTCTCAGTGAGGAAACCGTCCATCATGTCCCTGTCTGGTCTGTCTGCTGTCCGTCCTGTATCCATCCGCGCCTGGAGCTAGTCCCTCTGCTCTCTCCAGACTGTCCAAACCTCGAGTACGTTAGAAGAGACGTGTATTAATGTAATGTCAGTGCGTTTGGTGAGGAAGGCCCCGGGCGTCTCCTCAAAGTCACCTTGTCCTCTGCGGTCCCCTCGCTCCCCTGACACCACATTCTGTCTGAGCCTGTGTCTGCTGGAGGACGCGCTCGCAAGCATCATTCACACAGTTGTACTGCAGAGCACAAAGCACGGGGAGCTCTTATACAATATTGGCACTTATAATATCAACACTGTAATGGAGATGGGGGCCATTATTATTGTTAAAGGCCCTGTACTCGATGTATCTGAGCAAAATGTGTCTTGCCTCAGTACAGTTACAGATATACTGTATAAGCAGTTCTTAAAGTCAAAATAAATCAGCTGTGAACCTTCTTCCTCTAATTATACACTGTTTTATTGTCCAAGAATCAGGAAGCCCACTGTTAGTATGGTAGTTGTTGGTAGCAATACCGTGACTGACTCTGCTCTGGTCTTTGAGTTGTGAAAATCGCTTATAAACAAGTGGGTAGAGTGGCCAAAAATTGTATTCAAGTAAGAGTAATGTTACTTCAAAATAATATTAATATTAGTGGTCCAAGAAATTACTCGAGTAAGAGTAACTTACAGAGCTTTAAGTGAATTTAATTTGAAGGACAAAACATGAAATAATGGATAAAATGTGGTATTTTCAAAGAATAGACACAACAATGAGACAAACTAAATGATGTCCGAAGGAGCAGTGGAAGAAACACAAATGTTCAAATCATTTCATATTGTATCATAAAGCTTTTGTCACTTGTAGACTTACTCACAGTGGGAAGAGGAACCAAAACTTTTACTCAAGTGAGAGTTCTGTGTGCTTCACTGTGCAGTGCAGCCGCTGTCTGTGAGCTGCAGCCTCCCACTGGGCTGTAGACAAATGCTGCAGACATCAGTTCTTGTCCAGTCTAAAACTTTTGTCCAGACTCCTGTCCTCTACACACTTTGGTTGAATTCCTATAGAAGCCACATAAAACATGAGAAGTGCGCTGTGGTCTGTTGCAGTATTTGTGCTATTCAGTCTATAGATGTATTAGTTCATCAGTTGTTTGTGCTTGTAACTTTGTGAAGAAGAGGCAGTTTGGCAAAAAATAAAGACTGCCTAAAAGCTTGTATGATGTAGAACATTATCTCAAACCACAAAGGCTGCATTTTAGGTAATAGAATGCCCTCTGCAAACAACAACTTACTAAAATACATAGACCTCATTGTAATTGGGAATGTTATTATATAATGTTATGAGATTATGTTATGTTATGTTACGTATAATGCATCTGAATGTGAGTTTGCTCAAAATATCCCTGACTAAACATCTGATTCCTTAAACATATAACAACTGCTATTAGATTATTGTGAAAACATCTAATAGCAGTGTTGTTGTTTATGTGTGTTGTTGAAAGGCTTCAACAACATTGTTCTGCAAAATTGCCAATTTAATACTGAACCAGGACTAGACTAGTATCAACTAGATCTTAACCAGGACTAATCCAGAATCAAACAAGGACTGAACCCAGAGTATCCCAGAATTAAAGACCACACCAGGTCTAAAGCAGAATTAAACAAGGACTAAACCAGGACCAAATCAGTACTATTTTTAACCATAAATTACACCAGGTATAAACTAAAAATCTATGTTTTAATATTTGGAAGATCAGGCCACCAGTGTGAAGAAATAGTTTTGTTTTTAATAGATCCTGGTTGTGCATTTACTAAATGTAGGACCTGCCTACATTTATAACAGTAGAACTTCAGACCTGAGAGAGATACAGAATTGGTGATCCCAAATATCCAACCTAGCGCCTCTCAGCTTGAGGGTAGGATCTTTAACCACTCCTCCACCACCCCATTATCCAGACTGTAGACCCATTCATTCCACTTGTGTCTTTTCACACTCTTGCTGCCTTCACTTTTTGTTCTGCCCATCGCGTTTATTAATTACCTCTCATTAGTCGCCGTGGAAACCGAAGCACTTCCTCCGCAGCACCGATCCGGGGGCAAGCGCGAGAAAATGTGCCCGGAGGAGAGGCCTTGTTCTGGGGATCAGCTGTGTGTCAGATTAGCATCAGGAGACATTAGCGCTAGTGACGCCACCGGGCCCGCTAGCCTGCTGCCTTTGAGTAGATAAGAGCGTGTACAAAAGAGGAGGAGAGGAGGAGGAGGAGGAGAGGAGGATCATGGGATGTTGGCCGTGTTCCACTCTCCCTCTAGGCCGATCACAGTAGCATTCACAGGTACAGAGAGGACAGGACGGAGCAGGCATGTTGGTTGTATGTTGGTGTTAGGTGTAATAGTGGATTTGACACTTTGAGGTAAATGTTCTGAAGAATGTCGTAATGGATTAAGTGTGGACATAGTATCTTAACGTATCAGAGAAATTGTGTTAAAAAGCATGTTGTCGGATTTTATAAGAGCGGTGATTCAAGCTTATGTAACCAGAGAGTAAGTTTTGTAAGTGTGTTTGAACCAAAGGGGACCGCCATAGTATTTGCAAGACAAGATAAGACCTTTTCATAGAACCCACGGGCCCCGTCTGTCTGACTCTTAAGGGTCAAATTTACTTGTGAAATACACTTATAAATTTCTCATTGTGCAGAATTGCGTTAAGAAAGTGAGGAATCAGTTTGGTCCTCTTTTGACTAACAGATATAGTAACTTTAAGGCCATGGCACTTTTTGAAGGTTACACTCTAAACACAGTGGTGCAATGAGTTCAACACTCACCCACGAACTGAAGGTTTGTCGGTTTGAACCTGACTTGAGTGATAACATCTGCCTTTGTGTCCCTGAGCTTGCCTTGATATTTATTTATCACACACGTTAAAAACACTTCTTAATTCAGTGAAATGTCCAAGGAATGGATGAATGAATTGGAGTTATTGTGTGACTGTGTAGGCTCAGATCTCTACAGTTCTGAGGACATAGACTGACAGGCCTTGTTTCCGTCAATATGCCACAGGGCAGCTGTGGCGACATTAGTAGCGTATCTCCACAGTGTAGAGTGAATGTATAATGCACCAAACTGTAAATGGACTTTGAGCATCAGGGAAAGTGCAGATACATCCCTCTGATGGCGCCCTGTCCTTTCTTCCTCTATGCGCCCTACCTCCTGCACCCTACTTTCTACGCCCTACCTCCTCTCCTCTTGCCTCCTACGACATACCTCTTGTCTCCTGCTCCCTAGCTCCTCCCTCCTCTGCCCTTGTCCTCAGCTCATTACAGCTCCCACAGTGCCGCGTGGTGTGGTTGGCGCGGTCGTGAATAACAGGAAGTGGGGTGTGGGGACAGGAAGTGGAGTCTCGTCTGCCTTCTGCCTTGTCCGGTCCTGTCCTGTGGGTGCTGGGGGGGTTGAGTTGAATGGACTGCTACTGTTAACAATAAATAAGAAAAACATTTTTTGGGGGAATGATGCAACATTGACTTTTTGGAGCTTTCTACTTTATGTTTTTTAAAATGTTGTTCCCTCATCAAAAACATGCCTGAAGAGGTTTTATGTCATCCATGCATGTTTGAGTAATTTAGTGATCGCTTATAGTGGATATCTATGTTAATCATAATTAATAACACCACTTTTTATACAAACTACATTGCAAACGAGTGTATTTATTCTTACTGACAGTAAATGAATATAGAGCCATTTTGGAGTCAAATTGAAATGCCTACACCTACATAGTTTACTAATATTTGTGTTTTACATCCTGTCAGTGAGCTGTTTGTTTCTTCACAAATTTGTCCTACTCCTACACCTCCTGCAGCTGGGCCTTCAGTAATATTGTATTTATGTAATTATTATTATGCATCTAGAAACCGTATGAATGACACATGACCGCTCTACACATCTGTAATGTACATAATGTACATTAATGAAGAGATACTATCAATGGCTGTGCACTGGTCAGACAGGTGCACTGGTCAGACAGGTGCACTGGTCAGACAGGTGCACTGGTCAGACAGGTGCTGTAGGCTATAATAAGTCCTCATGTGCCATAAAAAAACATCACCTTAAACACTGCCCTGCTTTAGAACAAACTCTCTCACAGATGCAAATCAAAACCACGTCTTTTCTGAAGAAACATCTTGTATTTCCCTAAAGTGGAGCAGGTCCAGAACAGCCACATGCTCCTCCACACATGTAACAGTCCCGTTATTTCATTAACGCTGCCACTCCATAAACAGACGAGCTCCTCGCCAGACGGTCACTCTACTGCTCTGACCAGATCCTCCATTTCACACAAACTAGCCCTGAAACTAGCCGACTGGAAATGACTCCCTGTATTACTAACTAACATCTAATAACTAGAAACGTGAAGCTAAAAATGTGTTATTTTAGTCACTTGTGTTGAAAGTTGGCACTGCGGTTGTCGTCTCCTGCTACCCATGCACACTTAATAGAAATCACTTCAGATGTCCGATTCCTCTGTGTTTTTTTCAGTGCTGTTTGACTCTCGTTTGAGCTGGCTGTGGTCCTCTGTATGCATGCCTATAAAACAACCGCGTGGCCTCTCCGGTTGTAAAAGCACATGGTGAGAGTGTGGCACGGCATGGCTTCCATAACAGAGGACAACAACACAAGTTAATGAGACGTTCAGAACCGCATTTGACGCAGTTTTATCAATGACCATTAGGGTGTACTAAAGGACACTTCAACCACGCTTCACACAGGCAGAAGTGAAGGGAAAACAGGATTATTTGGATATATAAGCTATACAATGATACTTTGATGATTTTAGATTTTTTTGGGCAAGCACTGGTTGCCTTGATTGCCCTGACCGCATGCCACTGCAATTCTGCACAATGCTCAGCCCACAAGCCTACGTCATCCATGCTCCCGGATGACAATTGTCCATAAATATACAAAAGCAGGATACAAAACAATACACTACAACGTCACAAACCCGATGCGATGTGCAGTGGTTTCATTAGTGAAGTACATGCTGATTGTACTGTGATCGTCAGAAACAAAACTGAAATTTATAAAACATGTTAATGCGATGTTTCAGTGAATATAACATTTTTAAAACAATAAAAGGTAACATGGTGGTACAATAAAATGGTACAATAAATAGATGTAGACAGCACATAGAGGACTTTTTTTTAACTCAAGATCTGCTTATAGAATATAACTGCACTGGGACAAGACAACTTTTGCTCAAACACATGGGAAAATTGGGTACAGGGCTTTTCATCCCCATGGCGACACAACCAAAACGTTACATACCTTTACGGCTCGAACAACATTGCGCAACACTCCAAAGTCAGTTTAGCAGAACACTTCTCTTTTACAATACTTTATCATCAACAAACAAAATGGTGGCCCTATTCGACGCTCATTATTCCCCCCCGCATAAATCTGTAACTTTACCGTACATTTTATATAGGACAACAGTTAAGGGAGTAATTCCTCAAGTTTGTGCGGGCCAGGCGTTCTATGGGGAGGCGACGCTGCCGGATCCGGTAATTACACAGGGAATAGGGCATGTTTTATTGATCGTGAAAAGGCTAGCCCTGTCACTGAGTCTGTCTGGGGACTCACAACGCAGGGCCCATCTGCACCTGTCACCTCGGATAACGGCGATCGGACGGTGAAGAAGAGGAGGAGGAAGAGGAGGAGGACTTTTGGAGGAGAGACTTGTGTAGTGTTGCTGGATGGAGTGATCTTTACGCCTGTGATGATAATTACTATATCGGCTAATCTTTCAATATATAAAAGATGAAACAGTGTTTTTTAGGGGTCAATATTTATCATGTGTACAGCTCATGCATTTTTAACAATACTTTAGATTTCACAGTGTTTTTGTGGTATAAATCTGCTCTTAGGTTTTTGTGTCAGTGGCATAAATTTGTTTCAGTATCATCATTTATCGTTCAGCAATATATCGTACTTTAAAATGTGTTATCGTGACAAGCCTAGTGGACGTATGTGAGAGGAGAGAGTGCAGTTGTTTTAGTGTAAAGGGGAGATAGAGAGAGGCAGTTACAGACAGGAAACGCAGCAGAGATAAGAGTACAGGAGGCAGGTTTACAGTGAACAAAGAGGAGTTATGCTGTTGGAGGTAACAAAGCTTAAGATGTGTGCTGTGAAAAGTGAGGGCCTGGAATCAAAGGGTGGAAGGAACATTCTAGTAACTAAAGAGGAGGCACGCAGTTCACACTTATATATAGATAACATATAACATACATTAGTTCCAACATTTCCCTCCTTTCTTCTTTCATTCGTGAACAAGACCAAGAGATACATTAGTCCAGGGTTTCCACGGCACATTTCAAGCCTTCAAGCAGCCGAAGTTTAAAGTTTCTCAACAAGTTCCAAGCGCCTGCCCTCAAATGCAAAGGCTCCAACTAGGCATTTGAGACAATTCTGATGCCATGGTCTGAACTCAGCATTAGAGCTGTACATCTTCATAGATCTCCTGTGAATAGTCAAACAACATGGACCATGACATGACTGGTATAGTGCAGCCTGCAGCCCCAGGTCTGGGTTTGGGCTCATATATTAACAGCTAAGGCCTGGCTATGTGGAGCCGCCCTTCTCTGGCTTCACCACCTGCAGAAGGTCTAGGTCAAGGTCCTTGACACCCCGACCTGCGGACACTGCACCAGACCCTCAGGACATGGGAAATACTATTCAGATGTAATATTTTTTCTGTTTCTGGTATTTTTTCACACCCACATATCATCCCTTTCTTCATCCTCCTCATGTCTCTTCTCTTTGCACACAAAATCACATGTCTCTCTCACTCTCTCTGCCCCCCATTCTTTCACTCTCCCCCTCTCTATCGCCCCCTAGCACTCTCTCTGTCTCTTCTCTCTTTCTCTCCTGTCCTAATCAGCCTCACACCATCTTGAAGGACCCCTGCACAGAGCCTGTATTGTTCTGTCCATCCTCTAACGCGCCAGTCTAAAATGACATCACTTTTATTCACCCAAAAAGAGCTGCACATCCTGTTAGCATCCTGTTAGCATTCTTTTAGCTCATCTAATGGCTCTACAGACAGGCAGAGCAAAGCAGGACACAGCTCCAATCGCTCAAAATGGAGACTTGTTAAATTTGGTGTTTTCATTGTGAGGCAGTGTTAATTTTGACAACTAATTTTAATTTTGTTTTGGTAACATCTTTTGTCTAAAATGCTTTTTAGTTACTAGATGGTAACATTATTGTTTTTAGTTTCCTTTTATGATCCCAGTCTTTATAAAAGTTGACAAACATTTAGTTTGGTATTATTCAAATTCTACTTTTTGGAGTATTTCCATTCACCATTTCATAATGTTGTTCCCTCATTGAAAACATGTCTAAAGTGGTTTTATATGTCATCCATGCACGTTTGAGTCATCTTGCAATCCCTTCTGGGCCTTATTTGAACCCTCCTTAAGGTTAGGAGCCTGTCCCTTTGTCCCAGTGCAGGTTAGACTTGGATTTTTAAAGTGTCCTGTGTCAAAATGACACGTGCACACACATATATCACGTTATAAAAGTAAGTAGAGTCAAAAATAAAGTTTTTTTTATTATCTCGGTGCTCAGGGACCTGCAGGTGTTCAGGTGTTTGGCTGTGATGAATGTGACTCTGGAGAGGTGTATGGTCCTGTCGGCTCCCCCTGACAGGACAGGTGCCCAGGGGAGGAGCTCCGGCTGAACCAGGGGAGCCAGGTTACTGCAGGGCCTGGAGGGAATATAAACACCGGCCCTTGAGATTGGGGCCCCTGTCAGCCCCTGTCGGCCCTGCGACGGGTGCACTCTTAATCATGTGAGAGCAGACACGCCGCTGACCTGCTAAAGCTAATAAATGTGCCCACTCTGTCACTGCAGCCACCAGACATTCTGTTTGTGTAGTAGACAGTGGAGTGGGCAAGGGCAGTGGGATTTTTAGATTAGATTTTATGACAGATTTTTATGTAAAACTAGATATGAATCTGTTCTCCCTGTGGGTTTCAATGAAGAGCTGGGCCAATAATTGTGTAGTGGTTTGTGGTTATAATGCCAAAACATGTTAGCGTTTACTTGCCAAATAAAAAAAATATATTCATGAGTATGTCTGTCCCAATATTTTTTACTGAATGAAGATGTGCAATCCTTTAAATGTTAATAACTGATCATTTTTGAGTGGAGCATTCAAGGCCTGAAGACACGCAACCTGCACCCTGTGACAAACGGTTTTTTTAATATAGATATTTGGCAGTTTAATATGATGTTTATGTTATAGAAAATTATTGAATGTATTTCCTTTTTATTTTATTATTAAAATATAAACAATTGTATATGGCTATATGGTTAAAATGATGCAGAATCCCTCAGTCGTCCAGGTGTGGTTCATTGTAGGAAAGGTTTCAGATCAAATTGAAAATGGCTTCTGGATGAGAGCTGAAACATCTTTATTGCAAAAACAGTGACCACCGTTGAAACCTATCATCTTACAGTATCAGTATCAAAAGTAAAGGACTGCACACATTTTTTGTTCATGGTGTTACTTAATAGTCATGGAACACTTTTAATTTCTCATATTTCCTTCCTCTTCTTCCCTCTCTTCCTCTCCCTCTCTCAGGTTGTATGTGACCTGAGGAGCAGCAGCAGACCAGGCCCACCATGTGTTAGGAGCTCCACACAGAAGAGCCTGTTGTTCCTGTCATATCTTTGAAGGTTCCACACACTGGAAGAGCCATGGGGCGCAAGAAGATCCAGATCACCCGCATCATGGACGAACGCAACCGGCAGGTGGGTGTCACGAGGGAGCGCCGTCACCCAGCAGCCACGGGCTCACCCAGTCCAAACAGTTACACAAAAGCAAGGGAGATGTGAGGGGAAGAAACTGGTTGATTTGGGTCAACTATTTTATTGGCAACTCTCACACATACTGTACTCTACAAATGAGGGCCACATTGCTGGATAATTAGTGGGAATTTCCTGAGCAGAAAAATGTGCTTTGTAATATGAGCAACATGTCGGACAGCAGTGGGTAGTACTCACATTCACTCATGTATATTTACTTAAAAAAATTATATTGCATTTCTACTACTGTTCCACTATTAGTGACAATATTCTAACAGTGTAACAGCACTCCTACTCTTGAGTAAAGGTGTTGGCTTCTCATTGCAATTTAGTCTACAAGTGGCAAAAGGTTTATGTTGGCATTGCAAATGAGTAAATGGAATTTTCCCCCATTGGAAAGCACTGACAACAAAATAAAAAAAAAAAATCAGACCACAAAGTGCATATGACAGGTTAAACTAATGATGTCACAATCATAGTTAACATGGTTATATTTAAAATTGTATTAAAATACATTTTTTGCAGTTTTTGTATTAAAATAAGATAATAATAATAATAATAATAATAATAATAATAATAACAAAAATAATAATGATAATAATAATAATAATAATAATAATAATAATAATAACAACAACAACAACAACAACAACAATAATAACAACAACAATAATAATAACCCTGTGGCAGTAACAACGTGAGGTACTGGTACTCTTGTTTAGCTGAAATCAGGGCCACAGGGCATCAACTTTAGACTTAAATCTGCACAATTTGACTTAAAGTCCAGTGTCCCTCTCTGTCTCTGTGTGTGTGGTTTCTAGGACCACTCTCCCTCTCTCTTTCTGATCCAGCGTCAGCTCCTCACATTTTCTCCTCTGTCTCTCCTCTGGTGCTTCAATTCATTATAATTCACATCATGGAAAATAAATGACTACTTTATTAGTATTTATAAATAAAACAGACCTGATTTAGTGCACAGACAAACTTAGATGGGGATTTCTCTGGAATTACCATCACAAAACTCTATTGATCCTGGTGCACTGCTCTTTATACCTGAAGTCTACCCCTCTATGTTTTCAATAAGATGGAAGAAAATCAAATAAAAGATCAATAAATGATTTGAAATGACAAGACATTTCAAAACAGTGCAGACTTTCCTCTACCACCCTGCAATTTCCTCCAACCACCCTCCACTGGGTGAGGAGGCAGCAGAGAGGCTGCTGGTGTGGGACTGAGCTGAGGTTAGCCTGGCTTTACCTCCAGACCTCCTTCTCACAATTTGCAATTGTCCAAAGCTATTCCTCACTTACCTTATGTGTTCTGAGCATTCTCCTTATTCAACGCAATAAGGTTATAAGCTAACAACAGCTAGCATGCTATGCACACTTCCTGACCTCAAGAGCTACTTATGTAACATATCTGTACAGGACCATTTAAAGCCCATGTGAGCTGAGCTTAGCTGCTCCTCCAGACCTGCTCCTCTGGCTCACCGCTTCCTATGTCCCATGTGACCAGAGGTTTTTTTTGGGGTGATTAAAGCAGCCGCAGCCCCACAGCACCCTCTCATTTGCAGGGCGGGTCAGCGGGACACATCGCACCCTCTGCTCTGCCTGAGTTTAAATTTAAATTGGTAAGGAGGAAAACAGGCAAGTGCTGTGGTTCTCAGAGTGTGGTGTGAGTTCTACAGCTATCCGTGGGTTTTAGCAGAATGGAAATTGAGGACTGTTGCCATAGTGATTAACAATTTTAAACAAATTGGGTAGACTTACGGAAGCGAGGCTGCCAATCTGCCCCACTGGCCCGTCTGAATATGATCAACACACATACACCACTTTCAGACTAGGTAATGTGGGTGAAGTGTTTTTCCTGAGGACGACAGACAGAATTGTAATTGACAGACCACAATGCTAGTACTACTTCCCGAGATGTTGGCTAGTAAAGGAAATTTTATCACTGAAATTATCCAAAAGAGG
This sequence comes from Periophthalmus magnuspinnatus, assembly GCF_009829125.3. Taxonomy (NCBI): domain Eukaryota; kingdom Metazoa; phylum Chordata; class Actinopteri; order Gobiiformes; family Gobiidae; genus Periophthalmus; species Periophthalmus magnuspinnatus. The sequence goes on along the minus strand of NC_047131.1, from coordinate 12,863,187 downwards.
TGGATGAAGAGATGAACGTAAAAACAGGGGCGTTTGCTAGAATGATGATCACCAAATGTCCTTAAAGCAAACCCATCAACTTTTCAGAGCTTTGAACCATGTTATAGCTGTTTCCACTCACCATTTACTCACTCGAAGTTGTTTTTGGAGTGATTTGTGCATGTTTGAGCAATCTTTAATCGCTTATTTTCAAGTCGATCAACCCGTTTTCACCACCACTGGTACACGCCCACTGCTCTGTACTAACTTCGTTCTCTTATTTCATTTTCTTAATCGGTGATACTCATAGGATTTGGCAGCGTTGCATAGCCATTTTGGTCCAAATGAAAAAATCTGCCACTTGCTAATGTGATCTGCAGATAACCATAAGAGGAGGCTCTTTGCTGTGATGACGTTTACGGCGACGTCAGCTCCCATTGGACACTGCAGTTTTCTAATGTGGAAATCAGCTGACTTGTTTCTTTTATTAAGTCGTTTTACATCTTTTTAATTATAAATGTGCAAGTTATAACTTAATGATCTGTGAGTGTCATAGATTACAACTACTGTATCTAGCAGACATGAGCACAATATGTTTTTTTCATATGCAAGGTTTCACACAGCTACTAACATAAGATAATTGCTCCAAAAAGTAAGTTTAAGAGAATATTTTCAAAACAATAAAATGATATCTAAATATGTAATGTGTGCATTTGCTACAGTCAAACCAGATTTGTGATTTCTAGGAGTGTTTGTGAAGTGTGTGTAACACGATGCCCTCCTCACAGGTGTTAGCTGCAGCCTCGTCCGCGCACACACACAGATATACATGATGAGCTTAAACTCAGCTAGCCCCTCTGCCCGAGAGGACCAATTACCTGGTACAGCTGGCCCAGAGCGGAGGGTACAGAGCAGGTCACCCCCCTCACCTCACCCATACAGCAGACTTCTTCTGTCAGTCACGCCTCTACAAACAAGCACCGCAAAGGAATATTTAGGAAGAAGGTTAGGCTGGGTCGCTCAGAATCAGCAAAGTTATAAGGGATCTGTAGCTGTATGTTGTGTTGTTGAGCTTATAACTGAAGGGCTCAAAAAGGATATGTGTCAATTTGTGAATAAAACAAGACACAGTAGGACAAAAACGGTCAAAAGCACTAAGCAGCATATGCCAAAATATTACAAATATATATCTTTAAGGAACAGTATGTAAGATTTGGCTTTTAAATTTCATAAACACTGTGTCCCCAGCTACAAGGTAAACATGTTCACATCAGATCTTCTTTTTTCTGATAACAATTGTAATGCTGATTTATTCTTAATGAACCCCCCCCCCAAAAAAATAAATAAATAAATAAATAAATAAAAATAAATAATAATAATAATAATAATAATAATAATAATAATAATAATAATAATAATAATAATAATAATAATAATAACAATAATAATAATAATAATAATAAAAACATTGGGCCTGATGTTCCATTTATTTCCATATGTTGTAATTTAGTGTTTTGGTTCTCAAGAGGATTATCCAATCAGAAAGCACAATGAAATCCAGTTGGTTTAAACTAAAATTCCTCTCTCTGATCTAATTGGTCACTACCTAAACCCCAACACTTGCAGCCAATCATGACTCAGTGCTAGTACAGCCTCTACAGCTCAGTGAGTGAATTTGGGAGGTTCTGAGCTTCACATGGGGTATGGCCTGTCCATATACTGAGAATGAGAAAAACTTGTGTACCTGCAGGTTAAGGCTCTGGCAACCCATGTTAAGATGTGCTTGTAGTGCGCTTTCTAAACTATAAGAGCACAGGCTACGCACAGTTTATTGTTTTCTTTTTACTAATTAAGCAGCTCAAATAAAACTGTACTGTACCGAAATCTGAAATAGTCTATTCCGACCAAGTACCATCTTGTATTGTATTACCTACAATGTTCCACAGCGTGGCGTTTAACCTATTGATCTTATTCGTTTTTATTACTAAAAATGCCTACTAAAACACGCATTCTTTCTGTGAGCAGGGTCACCGCAGATCTGATCTGTAATTTCATTTGGTGGTGTCACTTGCTTGTCTCTATGGGGATAGCTGCCATACTGTGGAACATTACATGCAAAGCAATAACATCTCTATTGGGACAAGCAAAAATTACATAGTGCATCTTTAACATTTTATAACTAAGCCAGTAATAGTAAATTATATTCTTTTAGCCTCCTCCTCTGTGTAGTCCCTGTCTCACTAAATATCTGTTACAAAGTTTATCCGACGCTCCAGACTGCTAAGTTTTTGCTGTTTATGCTAACTCAGCAGACAGTGCAGTGCCAAAGGCCGTACGCTAAACTCCAGTGCGCTCTCGTCTCCACGGTGATGTATGTGAGAGTATTATGGTCTGTTTGCAGAGGGACGACTCCCTGGGGCCCAGCGCTAACCAGGGGGGACAGCCATTACCCATTAGCATATGTGCCTCGTTGTCAGGAAGCCATTTGAATCTTTACCCAGCCTCTGTGGTGTATTCTCCAAGCACGAGGATGAAGGAAGAGCCCTGTGCTGCAATTAAATACTCTTACTATAAGTTACAGATAATATGAGCTCCTATAGTGTTAGCAAGGCCTGAGCTAACTAGAGCAGTCCCATTGAAACAGCAATCCAAATATTTATGTTACCACAAACTACACTTAATACATTCTAGGGATAGGACGATATACGATAATATTCATAATCACGATAAAAAAGGTCCGCAATTAATCGTTTGTGACATTTTTTAATAATCGTGATCATCACACACAATTATAATCGCCTTCACAGCACCAGACTGCCTCATGTTTGAGAAAACGCCACTAAATGTGTGTAATGTAATTGGTTGATTCTACAAGGGGGAGAGTGGAGTGTAAACTTTCAGTCACCTGTAGCCCCGATTCACTGTCTGGGGCTCCAGTAACCCACAACCCCCACATTATTGGCCAGCCACATGCTAACAAGTTTGTTTAGCACTGAGGAAATCGACAAAAGAAGTGCAAAAAAGTGACGGAGCAGATTTCACATTTGGAATACTTTCCTGCAGCAGATTGGACATGGAGGATCTAACTTATTTTGTGGACATAATTTCTTCACTGAATTATATTCTCTGGACCTGTACGGAACGAATGAGACAAACTTAATATGTTGGTGTTTGACAGAACCAGAGCCCTCAAAGGTAAGTAAAGTTCAAATCCAAATCTTTGACTTTTCTGTAAAAACGTCTTTCCTGTCAGCACTTTCCTGTATCATATTTCCTATTCAGAAAGGTGAAAGCCGTAGCTTTCATTTGATGTGTAGATTGTTTGTAGGGAGGACGCAGTATATGTACATTGCTGTAGAGTTGTAAAGTAGGGTTAATAATTATCGTGATAACATCGTTAATCGCAATTATTTTGGTCACAATAATCGTGAGTCTAAATTTTTATATTGTCCCATCCCTAATACATTCATAGAGAAGGAAGTTTACAAGGGACGACAGTGGAGTGGATGAATAATGACCAGTGTAGGACTTTGAGAGGCTTGTAAAGCACATCGCAAGTGAAAGGGTTTATTTATTTATTTATTAAAGGGGACATAGTCTTAAATTTTACTTTTATAAGTTCCCTCATCATTATCTTATACTCAGAGTTGTAATTTGAGTGATTCATGCATGTTTGAGTAATCCTGTATTGGCCCGCATCTCCACCCACTGGCTCGCTTTTATCAACATTGCGGTGAAAAGGGTGTATATTTGTGTATTTGTGCACACGCCAGAGGGCACATAGTATTTATGAACCTGCGTGTACAGCATTCATCCTGTCAAACACACAAGCAGCTGGTGATAAATATGGCAAAACTAGGCTTGTACAATTTGGGAAAAATATATCATTGGAATTTTTCTGTATTGCATTTGGATGAGCAAAATATGACATCACATTACGATATGATATCACATTACAAGATGAAATCATATTCCACACAATGACATATAACATATTCCAATATTAAATCACATTCTGATGTGACATCATTATCTTTTAATGATAGAATTATGTTCAAAGTTCACATTTTTAAATGCATCCAGTATAACTGACTAAATAGGGCTATGAATTCTGGATATTTAGGATATATTTTTTTTTTCAAATTACATTATTCTATTGATCCTTTGTAGTGACATCACACTGAGGGGTGTTCTGTGTGTTTGTCTATGGCAGAATGATTTGCAGTTACCATGGTGGCACAGTGCAGACATTAGCAATTTTAAGACTGAAGTCTAAAAAAACCAAAAAACAACAACTACTTGTTACTGAACAGGACAAGTATAAGACCACATAGATAGACCACTATGGAACCTACTGGACGACTGAGAGATTACACAGATATAAGACCACATGGGAATATAAAGGAAAGCACTTTTATTTACTGCTGAATATGATGTTCTGTTGTCTAAAGAAGAGTGTTTTTATTATCTTTGTGGTATCATAATTGAGAATCACATCTATTCTTTAGTATTGAAATCGAGTTTGAAAATTTTGTATTGTGACAACACTATTCAGGAGACTATTATGATTACACATTTTTCAACAAAAAAGGTGAGAGTGACTAATAAAAAAACTGTTGTTTAATGCTAGCTTGGGACTGTTATTCAAGAGGGGCTTGTTTAAAAGTACAAAATCAGCTCACCTGTGGAATTTTCAGATAACACAGTTCTCTATGGTTAGATTGTTGTAAAAGCTCAGATTAAAGTCAGAGCAGAGCCTGAGTATCACACTGCCAGGGAATGTTGATGACATCAGCTGCAAAGTATCAATATATAATTGCAGCCTTTGTGTTCTGATAGATGATGATAAGGTTCAAAACTGGAATTTTCTTTTTGGAGATGACGTCACATTCCGATATATAAAATCACATTCTGATGTGACATCACATTCTGACGTGACATTCTGATTTGACATTGCATTCCGAGATGACATCATTATCTTTTAATACTAAAATTCAGTTTAATGTTCACGTGTTTTAAAACACACCAATAGAACTGACAAATATGCTTATGAGTTGTCTGTGTAATCCCTATACATAATTGGAGCCTTTGCAATTTGATAGATGATGATAAGGCTGCATTCATGTGATCTTAGAAACTCAGAGGAAGCTATGTATTCATGTGACTTTCCAAAATCAGGACATTCATGAAAGCAGCTGGTGCGAGCAACAGTGACAATAACAAACACATGCACATCAATGATAATGACACAGATTTGCATAACTTGATTATCTTATCTATTATTATTATTGGAAAGATGTCCAAAAAAACGACTTGTAACTGATTAATGTCATTAAGTAGAATATAACATTTCCAAAATTTTTGCTTAAATGTGTTTCATTTGTGAAGTAAAACCATCTATGTAATATAAAACAAAATCACTGTTCAGAGTCCAACGCTTTTGCACATGTTTCCCAGTGAAATTCCAAACTGAGCTGTTTTCATTCCCATTTTTCAGTGATGGAGGACATGAATGCAGCATAAGGTTAAAAATTTGATTTCCTTTTTGGATATTACATCCCTTTCTAATATGACATCACATTTCAATATGATATAAAATTCCAATATGGCATCACATTCTGAGATGGAATCACATTCTGATAAGAGACCATATTCCAAGATAAAATAACATTCCAATGTAAAATCACATTTCAAGATGAAATCACATACCGATATAAAATCCCATTCCGATAAGACATCACATTCTGAGATAAAATAATATTCCGATATGGCCTGCGGTGACTTTTATGAGTAGGCAAGGAGACAACAATGACGATAACAATGAGTAAAACCACTTTTTACACAAACTATATTGAAAATGAGCATATTTATTTTTGTCCTGAGATATACTAATGTTCACTACTTCACTACTATTGTTATCTATGTAATTACTGTCCTGCATCTAGAAATCATAGATGCATCAGAGTGACATATGACAGCTCTACACATCTGTAACGTACTACACATAACGTACATTCATGAAGAGATACTAACACAAGTCCTCCACATGTATAATAATCCCGTTATTCCATCATAGCTGTAGTTTCATAAACAGACGGGCTCCTCTCCGGCCGCTGTCACTCCACTGCTCCGTGACTGCCTATATCACCAACTAACATCTAATCACTAGAAACATGAAGCTAAAATCGAGTTATTTTAGACTCTTATGTTGAAAGTTGGCGCTGCTGTTGTCGTCTCCTGCTGCACATGCTCACTTACTAGAAATCACCTCAGATATCCAGTTCCTCCATGGATCTATAATATGTGTTGTTTATTCAGCGCTGTTTGAGCCGGATGTGGTTCTCCGTATGCGTTCACAAGCCTCTCAAACAATCTGCTAGCCTCTCCGGTTGTAAAAGCACATGTTGAGAGTGTTGTCTGGCAATGTCCTCCATAGCACAGGACAACAACACAATTTAATGAGATGTTCAGACCCGCGGTTGATGCCGTTTGCTCAGTGACCATTATGGTGCACTAAAGGACACCGTGACAACGACCATGTGTTCAAACAGGAAGAAGTGAAGGGAAAATTAGGTTATTTGGATATATTTCCAAACTATTTAGTTATACGTTAATGATTTTAGATATTTTTGGACATGCGCTGGTGCCTTGATTGCTCTGACCGCATGCCACTGCTTTTCAGCGGTCATTCACGGTGTAAATTATGCTTCCTCGTCGCTAAATTATGGTTAGTTTCGTGCAGTAATCCAGCATAGTCTCCCATTCCAGAGCCAGACCATACACTTGAACCTCTGTGCTCATTTTAGCAACGCGTTTTAATTTACTTTAAGTCAATCATTTTAAAAAGCTGTTTACTTGAGCTACTTAGATTTTACAATTCTGGTTAAGTTGAATGCATTCTTAAAACTACTAATACTAATGTCATATCCATTATCGTATAGAGATGTGAGTGGTAATATTGCTGCAGCTGTCAGAAGTCTTCTCTGTCTGGTCTGAGGCGGGCCGCAGTCACAAAGTCTCATCACCACAGACAGAGACAGATGATTGCAAATGAATGAGCCATAATAAGCACACCACTCTGCACACGGCACACGCTCTGCACACGGCACACACACACACTCTACACACTCTACAGACGCTATGATTGGAGCATTCACTGTAATTATGACCCTCTGACACTGACTCACACACACAGGCGCGCTTACCTCTCTGTCTCACACACACCTATCGCACAAACACACACACACTAGTCGGTGTTCTGTGTCTGCCGCAGCTGTAGATGCTAAAATACAGAGCTCATCAAATATCTGATAATGAAAGTTGGGCTGTTAAAACCAATGTTTTAAATCATTTGACCCGAAGAATTGTGACATTAATCCTGAATTTGAACTAACTACTAACCATGCTCAAATAAGTAAATTCTTTTTTCTTATTTATTTGTCAGGAATCATGTACAAATTCATTAGTCTTACAAAAGAAAACACGATTTGTACCAGATTTAGCTGCTGCTACTTTCCATCTGCAGTCCATCCAGTTATAAGTATACTGGGAGTCCTCTGAGCAGCTCAAGATCGCTACAGAAATGTAGAGTTGAGCACTTTGCTTTAGCGCTGGTAAATGAGATGATATAAAAATGTTTCCCAAGGCCTAGATGACGAGAAGATGGAGAGGCTGAGGAGGCTGAGGCTTCTGCTGCTTTGGTGAAGGTTTGGCGGAGCTGAAAAGTGGAAATGAGAGGAGAAAGAGTATGTCCAAAATGGCGTGACAGGTGATTTTCGGTAGCTGGCTGTGATTGGCTAACAGAGACAGACGAGGTAGGAACAACTCGGATGAAATGGTCAGGTTTCGTGCATTTCCATATTCTGTTCTAACTATCTGTCTCTCACTAAGCACTAAGTTTAGCCTGCGTCTTCATGCCAGACCATCTCCACATGTGAAAGACAGTGATTAGCTTGGCGCGCTGCACTTTGGTGAGCTAGCATAGCGTCGCAAAGGGCCCGGTGTCGCCTGGTGAGCGCCGGATGCCATTACGCCAACTCAGTCCCGCTAATTGCCCAAGTCATTAAAAGTTAGATGGCTTGGCTGCCGGGTGGAGGGTTGAATTCCCGGGTTGCGGTGGCTCGTTTTGGGTCGTCTCGTGGCACATCAGACGCCCGGGGGCCCATAGCTCCAATCTCTCTCCTCCTTTCTCCCTCTTCTCATCCCTCTCTCTCTCTCTCTAGGGAGGAACGCAGTGTACCCATTAAGGCTTGCTGAGAGTATTTGGTTGGCAGCTAAAGCTCTTGTTGATTGAGACTTGTCTGAACAAACTTAAACTGTTGTAAGTGACGATGAATAAATTATAGTTGGAGGATTGTGGGCCAACTGTGCACGTATTATTCAGGGAGAGTCTGGTGAAGCCTTTTCATTTCATAACAGTTTATGTAAAACTGCAAATCTAAAAGTACAAAACAAAAAGAATTATAACTAGGCATGTCACAGTAAATGCTATATCTGCTTATTGTTCAGTACGTGACAGATAGAACAAACATTTTTGGGGGGCATTATTTATCGTGAGTACTTTTTCTTTTAGCTGTGGAAAGGTGAATACGTCCCTAATTATTGGTACTTTCTGCTGGTTATTTGTTGCAGCTCAGGCCTTTCAACGAGACTATCATTTAAAAATGGTTTACTGGGATTATCCTTATTTTAATCTTAATTAGTGGCATAAAGTAGTTCCAATATTATCGTTTATCGCAACATTTCTCTATAGCAATATATATCGTGCTTCAAAAGTTGCTATCCCACTGTACTTCTAAATTTTAAAAAAGTTTCAATTTTATCGTTTATCGCAATATTTCTCTATAGTGACATATCATGCTTTATTTCATAACTTTCTGTTGGTAAATCAACAATTATGCTGCAAGCCGACAGCTTTTATAATTATGGGCTATACAAAAATACATTGAATTGGATTAAATTGAAGGCAGTGGCTCTCAAACTTTTCAGACCAAGCACCACCAAAGAAAAGATTTGGGTTTCAGAGTATCACCAGCTCTAACCCAGGACGATTCCAAGTCTGATTTAGGGCTAAACCAGGTCTAAAAGTGGACTACATAATTCCCACTGTACTTCTAATTTAAAAAAATATATATATATGTATATATCCAAAGGAGGACAACAAAGTGGATAAAATGAACTCTAAATCAGGCAAACCCACAAACAGAAGCTGTCCCAGTGCCACCTGAAGGAGCTCACGTGACTCCAGTAGTACATGCACCACAGTTTGGGAAACACTTGAATGTATGATATTTGTGGCTGAACCTCCTTGTCAAAGCCTGATCTGATCAGATCTCGAGGCGACGCGGGGCTGGGTCTAGACAGTACGTGAATGGGAGTTGTTGTGTCCTTAGGCAAGGCACTACAACCACATTGCCTGGAAGGAATGTGGTTGTAGTGTGTGAGTGTTGGTGGTGGGAGGGGCTGACAGTGCAGGTTAGCAGCCTCACTTCATGGTCTGACCCTGGGCAGCTGTGGCTACAGTAGTATCTTACCCCCACCGAGTGTGGAGTGAATGAATAATGTATGAAAATGTAAAGCGACTTTAATGCATTATTAATACTATAGTTTCTTCAGTTCTCGCCAGATTGCTAGTTGCACAGAATTTATTTTTTTGTGCTATGGATCATACCTGATCACAACTGAGGGATTTTACTATTACTATTAATATGAGTATAAAGAAAGCAGTGTTACCTGCATCAAGGCATCCCATAGTGTGTCACCTCATCAGTCCTCTTCAAGTACATGCCACTGGAGTTGTCTCTTTTGGCTGAGTTAAATATAAAGTGTGAATCATCAGTTCACTCCACATCCTTTGTCTACACTCATGTTGTGCATCACTAAGACACAATTACACCTTACAACATTTACATCTGAGACTCCCAGCCATATAAACCAAACAGGATCAGTGAGCTCTAATTGCGTTCCAAGGTCGACCCCTGTGAGGACGTGTGCTGCCTCCTCCCACAGAGAGCTCCAGGGGCCCTCGGCTGTCGGGGTGAGCTGATCTGTGCGGACAGAGCTTTGGCCCCAGAGCCTGAGCAGGGGCCTGGGCAGAGGGTCCGGAGGGTGGGTCAGTCTGCAGCTGGTGCCACACTCCAGAGGCCTCCTCTCTGTGCAGTGTGAGCCGTGGGGGGTCTCGCACAAGGGGCTTCTCTCTGTGCTGTGTGAGCTATGGGGGGTCTCACACAGGGGCCCGTCTCTGTCACAGCCTCTGATAGAGCAGGGGCCCGGGGACACATGATAGAGTGTTTGATTGACAGTTGATGAGCGGTGACAGGATATGTTTACACTGCCTATGAACAACAAGCCCACTTGTACTGAGAAAGTGAAACTCAAATGAATTCATAATATTTGGTTATCGATAACATTCAGGAAATTGAAACACTTATTTGAAAATTATAATACCATGGCTTGTCTGTTCTCTTTAAAGTTGCACTATGTAACTCTCTGGGAAGGGTCTGCCTCCGACTCTTGTGAGTTTCTCATAAACATACCTGGAGTTGTGTTTTGTTTCATTCACCCATGTTTGAGTAACCTTTTATTATTAGTCTGTAACATCTCCAAATCCAAACTGCTCTGTTCCATCTTGTGGAGTTGTGGAGTTTTCAAGGTAACAACACAGTGGAGCACGTCTGTATTACCACATGACATCACAAGGTGAAACAGGATGTTTTCAGTTTGAGAAGAACTCAGCCTAAATATACAAGATTTGTGTGTTAAACATGTGTGAATGAAACAAAACACAACTCCAGGTCTGTTTGTGATGAGGATTATTATTAACATTAACATTATAACGTAGATCAGAAAACAGCATAATATGGGCTTTAAGTGTTTTTATTGCAAAAAATATCTTGAAAAGCTACATTGTTACTGTGAGTGGACTTAATAGAGCAATACAACAAAGTAGGAGGGACCGTCTTGCAAGATGATGATGCTAATCTTCTGTATTATAAATACAGGTAGTAATTCTTGTAAACCTTTTATTGCTGAAAACAAGGATACTTGTTGTTAAAGCCTCCATAATGGTTGTGACGCGGAGTTTGCATGTTCTCCCTGTTTCTGGGTTGGTTTCTCTTGGTGCTCTCATTGTCTGAGTCCAGACAGTTGTTGGTGCAATATTACAGTAAGAAATGGCTATAAGAGGTGGGCCAAACCAAACGTGTGCAGCAAGATGAATTCTTGCAACAGTGTGAGTTCACAAAGAATCCATCTTGGCAGGTTCCCATTATTACAATTGGACCTGGGCCGCCAGTGGTTCAGACCAATCGCAAACAGCATTGTGGTTTGGGCGGAGCCAAAGTTTAAGCCACGGAAAGAGGTCTTTCTTGTTCCGCTATTGTGATGCTTCAACTAATCAGATTAAAATATTTGTTATGAAGTTCCACTGTTCCAGACTGATGTGGAGAAGAGAGAAAACATGATCTTTATTTGTTGTTCAAAAACAGATACAGGATATTAGCATAACTAACCATCTAATTTAGGTAAAATGAAAGATATTTAAAGGTCCTCTATTACACAAAATTGATTAATTGAGCATTTAGCCATGTTACCTCCTCAAAAACAGCTCAAAATGCTCTGTTCCAGTGAAGCTGTATGGAGTTTTAAAACATAGTGAAACATTCTTTGTATTACCACATGACATCACAAGGTTTCAGCCTTAATATGCAGGATTTCTGTGTTAAACATGTGTGAATGAGTCAAAACACAACTGTGGGTATGTTTGTGATGAGGAAACAACATTATAACAGATCAGAAAATAGCGTAATATGGGCCCTTCATACATACAGTCCAAATACATGCAGTTCTAAATGAGCTCCAGATAGGTTGAGCTTGACTTTTGTGAGCCTGCTCTAAAAGGTCAGACTATTTCTGCACCGGCTAACTGTAAACCAGTGTGGTATTCTTATAATCCTGACCCTATCAAATGTAGGAGCCGTTTTCTAAAGCACAGAGCAGGTGGAGATGGTGCACTTCAGTTTTACTAGTAACAAATGTTCCTCTGTGGTTCTATGTGGGCTGTGAGGAACTGGTGCTCTGGAGAATGTGGTCCCCGGGTCAGTGTGGTTGGCCTGTGGCTGAGCGGCAGAGTGGTTAGCCCAGCACACGCCCACTGCACCTCAGGCATGTCTGTGGGTAAATGTGTCAGATGCCCTCAGAATAAACAGGGCTGGACCAGGGTACAGCTGGTCAAAGTGTGGGATTGCAGAATGCGTCCTTCATATAATACATTGTTAGAGGATGTGATCAGCTGTGGAAGTGGGGGTTTGATTCCCAGTGGGGCTTTACTGTGAAGTTTACATGCTTTCCCTGTATCTTGGGAGTATTCCTTCTCCATTAAAGTTGAACTACTTTTGTTTTTCTTTTTATTGATTTTTTTGGCTACTAAACTGTATACAGGTTTTAACAGCATTGTCTACTGTTCCTAGTAATTTGGCAACATTATTGCAAATTAGGTAAATTTGTAGCTTTCTTGTCAAAAATGCCCAAATCTAAAAATAAGTACTGCCTTCAGTGGCTTCTGCAATTTCTAGTAGTTGGTGACATCACACAGAACTGCCCTGATCACTATAAAATGTTTCTGATTACAAACACCAGGGGGCAGAGTTTGAAGTGTGAATGTGTTAGACCAAACCCACTGTTGTATTTTGTCTTAAATCTGTTTCATTTGTGAAATAGAACCATCAGTGAAATATAAAATAAAATCCCTCTCAGTTTGTCTCCATGCTGTCCTGCAATCCCAAACGAACTCCTGTCAGGGCGACATAAAGCACTTCCACACGAGTTTCCGAGTTGATATTTATTTTATTTTATTTATCTATTTATTTATTTGATTGGGACAATGCATGTTAATGAACATGATTGAACATGAATGTAAATACACCGGATTATAGCCAAAGGCAAATTTCCATTTGTTGTCCCCGAGACGAGTTACATTCATTCCCATTTTTCTGAGTCAGAGGTCGGATCTTTTGAGTTTCCGAGATTACATGAATGCAGAGTAATCCTTATTCTTGACCATGTACTCAAGATATGTGGTAGGGTCCCGAATAAAACAATACTGTCTCGCTCTGGTCTTTACAGGTTTCACCAGTGGCATTGACGGATACGTCTGAGAGACATTTACTGGTACAGCAAACATAGGTTAAAGGGAGGATATCAAGAATTCCATAAAGTGTAGCTTTTACTAACAACAATTCTAATGCTGATTTATTCTTGATTACAAAAAACATTAGGCTCGATGGCCAAGTTGTTTATGTTATAATTTGGTGTTTTGGTTCTCAAGACGATTATCCAATAAGAAAGCAGAATGAGCCTCACATGACTCTCTCATTTGGGTTGCCGGTGCTGAAATCCAGTTAGTTTAAAGCTTAAAGGACTCTCTCTGATCTGAATCTGCACTAAATCCCAACACATGCATTAATCAGTGCTAGTGCAGCTTCTGCAACTCAGTGAGTGAATTCTGGAGGTTCTGAGCTTTCACACGAGGCCTGTCCATAAACTGAGAATGAGAAAAATGTGTATGTGTCCTCTATCTGCAGGTTAAGGCTCTGGCAACACAGGTTCACTTGTGATCATGGTACTTTTTTTAAACCACTAACCCTTAACCAGTCATAACAATGTGCAGCTCAAGTGTATGTATCTTTTCACACAGACGCTGCTCTCGTGTCATATTACCACAGACACAAACTGCTCACACTCTGAATAGACTACAGCCACGTCACCTCCCCAGGCTCTAAAGGACAGGAGTAGGACTGACTGCCCCCAATGAGGTTACAATCAAGCCATGCCTGGGTCAGCAGCTCCGGGCCCCGCGACACACCCATCCGGAACATTACCCCCATTAGCACACCCTGCCTCCCCCCTGCCTCCCCCCTGCCTCCTCCCTGCCTCCCTCCTGCCTCCTCCCTGCCTCCCCCAGCCTCCCTTCTGCTGCCCTCCCTGCTCCTGTGCCCTGTGGAGGTGACACGGAACAGGGCTTAACCGCTCTGTCATTCCCCTAAGAGCTAAAAGCACCCCCTCCCACGCACACACACACGCACACACACACGTACACACACACGTACACACACACATACATATGCACAGACCAGGTAAATGGGTCAATAGGCAGTGCCAGTGTAAAATGTGACACAGTTACCGGGTGCAGATCACACGGTGAACAGCTCTTACACGGGCACTGCCAGGGAACAATGTGTGACCTCAAATCAATGGAATCATGATCTGTAATTTGTACAGGTTTATTTTCATTTGAGATTTTCCATTTGACAAATATTTCTACATTTTTTCCATATATGAAAATGCAGTATAGTTTATTACCTACTTGAACATTTTGGTGAGACATTGGTGAGTTTTGTGCTCTTCTCAATGTTTTTCCACTATACTGTTACTTAAAATTAAAGATGCACTATATAACTTTTCTGTTAAGGGGTTCACCATCTGCTTGTCTCCATGGAGATGTTATTGTCTTGTGTTTTGCAGTATGACGTTAAACTCATCTATGTCCCTGGAGACAAATGAGTGACACAACCTAGGCAAGCTACAGGTCAGATCTGTGGAGAGACAAGCAGTAAGACAATTAGACACATTTTCAAGATATTTTGCACTGCATTCTAATACATTATCTGTAATTCAGTGTAATTTAGAGGCAAGGCAAGTTGATTTGTATAGTATGGTATGGTATGTATAGTATATTTTGTACACAAAGTAATTGAAAGTGCTTTACAGAATAAGAAAGACAATAAAATTACAATTCAACAAATCAAAACATAAATAATCAGAAAATTAACATTAAAAGAGAAGAGTGCAGAATAAAAACATTTCAGTTAAACAGCTAAAAAAACCCATTTTGAGCCTGGATTTAAACATTGTCAAATTAGAGGCCTGTCTCACATCTTTCAGGTTTTAGCTCCATAAAACTGAAACTCTGATTCCCCATGTTTAGTCCTGACTCTGGGCACCAGCAGGAGGTCGGTCCCTGAAGTCCTCAGAGTGTGAGTTGGTTCATATGGCACTAATATGTTCATGTACTTTGGTGCTGGTCCATGGAGAGACTTGTACACAAACAGAGCTGCTTTAAACTCTATTCTCTGAGCTCCAGTGCAGAGACCTGAGCACAGGACTTATGTGCATACTGTGGAACATTCCAATACAACGAGCATGTCAAGAGATTTTTGTACCAAATACCAAATTTCAGTATCGGTATGTTAGTTTTTTCTGCATTTTAAGTTAACTTTAAACACTGACATTTTTTACAAATAAATACTTTAAGGCATTAAGGCACAAGGACAATATGCAAACTTTACACAAAAAACTAAAAAGGTCCCGTCTCATAAGGTTATAGGTTATAGAGCTGACAATTGTGCTGCCAGTACAATATCTTTATCGAGTTTGCACAACATTGTACAACACTGACAGATTTGTGTGTCTGTCTGCAAGGCTGTGGGTTCAATCACCAGTATATGCTGAGGATTGGTTCTTTGGTTCCTCCTCTGCCTAACTGTCCAGTCCAGGTGTAGCTCCAGCCCAGCACCTGCAGCCTCTAATGAGACTCAACACAGACACATCTCTCACTGTCGACTGTCTGCTCCTATTGTTTAATCTGGGCTTTAAAACGGAAAATCTACAAGGCTCAAATAAAATTAAGTTAATTAAGAGTTTATTCTGTGTTTCAGATGCCCTCCCCATGTGTCAGATTCCATCCCTGTGTCTCCATGGGCTTTTATTCTGTTTAAAAGCTGCTAACCCTGTAGTTTAGACCTCTACAAATATGTTCTGAAATACCCCTGTGTGTCAGATGCCCTTCTTATATGTCACATGCCAGTTACTCAAATTTTCAATCATTTCTATGGTCAGTGATCAGTCTTTTTACGAAAGGTCGATAACCAGTCCTCTGTCAGTAAAAGAATGTGGTTTGAAGCAGATGGAAGACTTTGGAGGAAGAAACTGCAACAATATCACCAGTATCTGTACTTCTAATCATTCCAGAAAGTACTGCAAACACAGATTCTATCACATAAACATATCATATCCACATGCTGCCTCTTCGTCCTCCACTCCCTCCTGTTTTGTAGCGTGTACCGTAAAGAGCCGTGTAACATAAGAACATGTGTGAGCTGACCACACCGGCCCAAGTTCAGATATACAGTCACTTTGGAGAGAGGGAGAAGAGATAAGGAGGGGAGACAGTGTGAAGACAAACAGAGAGGGGGATACAGAAACGGAGAGAGAAAAGGGAGAGAGAGAAGAGTTAAGCATAGAGACGGCGGAAAGACAATGTGGAGACAGATAGAGAGAGAGGGAGAGCGAGGGGATAGCGGGAGAAGGAGAGAACGTGGGAGAGACGGGGAGGATGAAAGAGAGGGGGAGAGAGAAAGACAGAAGCAGAGAGATACATCAGACAGAGATGGAGAGAAAAGAAGGGTTGGAAAGATTGAGGAATAGGGAGAGATGGGGAGAGAGTGGAGAGAAAGGGAGGGGAGAGAGAAAGAGGGGAGAAAGAGAGAGAGAGGGGTGGATGGGGACATGGCAGTGGGGTTGTGATGGATGAGCCTGTCCCTCCCTCAGCTCATGTTACAGGCTTATGCTTACATGGACATCTATATGGAGTCATGTACCAGGGGGGAGAGGAGGGAGAGAGTGGGGGGTGTGGACAGACGGGGGGCTCTGACTCAGCACGGTCGCTCCTCACCCCAACAGCGACCTCACGGGCAGGAGCAGGAGGAGAAGGCTGTCAAATATCGTCATGTATTAGTCCAATAGTGAAACCTTAATTCTGAGTTCTTCTCTCAAACTGAAAAAGCTCTGTTCCACCTTGTGATGTCATGTGGTGATACAGGAAGTGCTCCACTGTGTTTTTAAACTCTATACACCTTCAGAAGAACCAAAGAATAATTTGGATGATTTCAGCCCAGGAATTTCCTATATCTACTGAACTAAAGGTAAAAAGTAGCTGTTAACTTTCAATTCAAATCAATCAATTCAATTTGTCTTTATTGTCACATGTGCATATACATACAAGATATATAGCACAGATGAAATTGCTGTCCTCTCCCACCTCAGTGCAATCATAGTGCCAAACAACAAAAATTCACAGAAAAAAAAAAAAAAAAAAGAAATGTTCATGACATCACAAGGTAGAACAGAGCATTTTGAGTTTTGGAGATGAAGACAGACTAATAATGAAGGATTACTCAAACATGTGAATGAAACAAAACACAACTCCAGGTATGTTTTTTTTCTTAACATGGCTTAAAGCTCAAGAGAATCCTTTATGTGTAACATAAGACCTTTAAGTGAAAGGTGCATTACCTATCATTATTATTTAGCACAAAATAAAACAGCATTATAGCCAGAGCTGCCTTGGGGCAGACTGACGTAAGCGAGGCTGCCAAATTGCACCACCGGTCCCTCCCACCACCACAGACTGTATTGTGCAATGTGGTGTCTAAGTCTAACGACACAACAGCAGTTTGCAATAGAGCCACATTTTATTGTCTGATAATCAGGAAGTGCATGGCTAACAGGCTAGATGTTAGCATTACTTTGATAGTGAAACTCCACTCTGATAATGAAAACCATTATGAACTCATCACAGTGAATAGTTCGGATGCTCAGAATGCATACGGCAAGTCAGGAATAACTTTGCAAACCCTTAAAATGAATCAGGTACAATGTCTTTAAGTTCTTGAGTCAGGTCTGGACTGTGCCCTCTGGACTGTGCCCTCCTGTTGGAGCAGTGCATAGAGCTGTCCACTGCCCCGGAGCAGCTGATCCTGTTATCTGTCACCTTGGCAACAGTCACATGGTGGAGCCGAGTGAAAAGCTCCATAATTGGACCATTGTTTTGGATTAGAAGCACTTGACATAATAGAACAGAGGATCCAGAGAGATATGAGAGCAGGCAGTGCTGCAGACAGGTTTCACACAGACAGGAGGTAACAGTATTACTGACGCTGCATTTAGTGCGTTTGAACCTCTTTAACACGCTGCTTGAAGGTTGTGGGTTCAAACCTCGGCTTGGCATACAGAAATCACACAAAAAATCAGGACTTTGTCCATGTGTATCAATGTTTTAAAGCCTCTACTTTCAGCCCACTGTCCTGAAGTAGGTCTTTAGGTCTTGGTCAGGAGTAGCTGGTATCCTGGCTAACACCAGAGTGATATGTGCAGCACTCTACACATCAGTCTGGGATGGCTCTCGCTGAAAGCCATCAGGACACTCAAAGGAACCCTTCACACTGAATAGTCCAAGCATCACAACAGCAGAACAAGCCAAGAAATCAAACCTTTGAGAGAAAAGCACAGACCGGCACAGTGGCTAGCACTCATGCTTCACAGCAATAAGGTTCTGGTTTGATGCCCCAGGGGGCAATAGGCCTTTCTGTGTGGAGTTTGCATGTTCTCTCTGTGTGTGTGGGTGGGTTTCCTCTGGGCCTTCTGGTTTCTCCCCTCAACCCAAAACATATGTTCTTGGTGTGAACAGTCTCCCCTCTCCAAAGATCTGACGTGTGACTTGATCCTGCCCGCGGGTTTTCTCCACAGAGAAAAATATGTTGCTTTACTGTGGAATCTTCCAGATAAAGCAATAACATCTCTATGGAGAAGAGCAGATGTTTGACCCTCCTTTATAAACAGTCTAAGTTCTGTCTAATGTGTGTGTGTGTGTGTGTGTGTGTGCAGGTGACGTTCACCAAGAGGAAGTTTGGCCTGATGAAGAAGGCGTACGAGCTGAGCGTGCTGTGTGACTGTGAGATCGCCCTCATCATCTTCAACAGCTCCAACAAACTGTTCCAGTACGCCAGCACCGACATGGACAAAGTCCTGCTTAAGTACACCGAGTACAACGAGCCGCACGAGAGCCGCACCAATGCAGACATCGTGGAGGTGAGCACCTACATTACACCACTGAGGCACCAGATCATTTTTAAAACACTGTATGTAGTTATCATACATTAATGAAGTCTTTCACTTTACTAATGTATCCTAACCACGTGCTTATGTTGACTATGGTCAGAATTACTGATCGATAATCAAGTAAGAATCTGGACTGAAAGTGAAGCTAGTGGAGCTCCACTCTGGCCATCGACTGCAGCCACACCCTGCTCAGAGGAGTGCTGGAGATTTGAGATCTTTACTGATAATTCATATATAACTAACCGGACTGAACATGCAACAACTAATAACATTCTTGTTGCCTCATCATAATCTGAAGAGGTTTTATATCATCCATGCATGTTTGAGTAATTGCTCTGGGGCCTATTCGAACCGTCTTTAAGGTTAGCTGTAAGATTCTGTACAAATGTGCATTGTGTTTGCCATTTTTCTTGAATCTGCAATTAGTGATAAAGAAGACAAAGCAGAAGCAGTAATTTTTTTTACTTTACTTTACTTTGCTTTGTATCGGTTTAATTTTACAATCCATACAGCACAAGTCTTTTTGACCTGCGTGTTCTGATGTATGAATGTGTGTGAATGACCCAAGAGAAGTACAAAAGTGCTATTGGGCTTGTCATGATAATTACTATATCGACTTACATTTAGAATATTTCCTGTGGTATAAATCTGTTATCATGACAGACCTAAAGGCCATAAACATTAGAATTTTGTTGCCATGGTTATAACAAGTCTACTTACAAATTGAACTTTTTTTCCACCCCTTTCTGTTCAAATTTGGAGTCCTGCCTAAAATACCCCACAACAACCACAACTTTAAAATGCATTACAAAGATTAACCGATCACATCCCAACCGTCTGGCCTCTCTGACCTCGCACCAGCCCTGCACAGCCTGATAACTCAACTCTAACGGTCTCCTAATCCCTATCTTTACATTATAACCCTCTCCACTGCTACTCCTACTGCTCGCCGGATGGTCGTCTCCAATGGCAACGGGCGCCGCGATGTCATCTTTTTAGGAAATGATACAAAGTCAACAAGCTCTTGTGGTCTTCGGGCTTAAAAAGAGCGGAAAGAAGAAGAGAGGCCCACTTGTTCAGCCATCAGAGCAAATGAAAACAAATTAGCTTGATTAGCAATTCAGAGCTAGCCAAAAATCATGGAAATATTATACAAATGTTTATTGCATGGTTTTCCGATTACGTCATTCGATTCTATTGGCGGATACGTTTACAGTGAATGGGGTGGGTAAATATAGTGGGATAATAGCGGGGAGCATGTCATGTTAATAGATTTAGCATTTTTTGATTTACATTTTGATAAAGGAATACTGGCCAGTGTTTTAGGGATTTTAATACATTTTATCATTAAAGTAGTAGTTTATTAGTAGTAGTAGTAGCTGTTTAAGGTGACCGGTATTGTAAAGTGTCCAGTTTAGTGCAGATATTCTGAAGTGTCAATGGTACAGATATTATAAAGTGTTCATGAGACAAACAGCAGAGGGGAATAAACTGTTCTTATGATGAGAAGTTACATGCAGTTCCTCTAAAGATACACAACCTTTCTCCATGTAGATATTTCTTACATTTATTCTACTACAGATAGTTTATATTGCTAAAAAATGTTTGAAAAAGATGCATTCTTATAGTGAGCGGGGTCGCCTCTCCACAGATCTGACCTGTAACATGATCTGGCGTCTGCGTAGAGACGAGCAGGTTGCAGAAACTCCACCTGCAAAGTTACATAGTAAATCTTTAAACTAACAATATCACATG
Source organism: Periophthalmus magnuspinnatus (assembly GCF_009829125.3). Classification (NCBI taxonomy): domain Eukaryota; kingdom Metazoa; phylum Chordata; class Actinopteri; order Gobiiformes; family Gobiidae; genus Periophthalmus; species Periophthalmus magnuspinnatus. The sequence continues at coordinate 12,842,499 of NC_047131.1, read as the reverse complement.
GATATTTTGTTTTTCTATGATTGCCAAAAACCTGTACATCTTTAGCTTGTGTAAAATGTATTATAACCTTTAAAATGAATAACACATTTAAATGAAAAAAAAAAAAAAAGCTAAAGTATTTCAGCCCTGATTTGGGAAAAGAGATCCAGTAGATTCTGTGCTCTCTACTGCCAACAGAATGTGGAACAGATAAAATGAGGCTAAAATAGTAGCTGCTTATGTCAAAGTTGGTTGTGAAGTTATGACATGTTTTATAATGAAGTGACTGTGAGTTTGAGAGAGTAAAGAGATGAAGAGGAGGGGAGATAAAGGTTGAAGAGGAGAGAGAGTGAGAGAGGGTGAAAGAGATAGGGAGGAAGAGAGGAGGAGAGTGAGGAAGAGGGAGCACGATAGGGGAGGAGGCAAAGAGGGAGAGAGAGGAGCGGGGGACGAATAAGAGAGAAAGAAAGAGGAAAAAGACAGGGAGGGAGACAGAGGAGTGGAGAGAGAGAGACGAGGAAAGAGACGGTGAGAGGAAGAAGGGGTAAAAGAGAGAGCGCTGTTAGAGAGTGATACACACAGGGAAAGAGAGAAAGGGAGTAGAGGAGAGGAGAGAGTGCTGGCACCATCAACAGCCACACCTGCATGAAAAATACATTCACTCATCCAACTGTGTCTCTGCTCCTGGTCTCTCTCTTCCTCTTTCTCTTTCTCTCTCTCTTTCAGTGTGCCTGCGTGCTCCTGCTCGCTCTCCCTTTTTGCTCCTGCCCTCTCTCTCTTTCTCTCTCTGTCTCACTGCACCTGGGTTCTCCTGCCCTCTCTTTCTCTCTTTCCTCTTTCTCTCTCTCTCTCTCTCTCAGTGCACCAGTGTTCTCCTGCCCTCCCTCTCTCTCTGTGTGCCCAGTCTGAGGCTCCATTCTAGGGTACATCTGTTCGTGTACCCGCCTTACCTCCACCATACACTTTACCATTTAAAACCACTCTATTTACTGTTCAAATCGTAAAAACATTCAAAAACTGTAATAATTTACATTCCAGGACAGGCTCATGGTCCTGCTCATGAAATATTAAATCTACAATATACTTTTTAAATTCTATACTAATGAATAGACTTGATGATACGATACTAAAAATTCAAACTTGATTTTGATACTAAAGAATAAACCTGATTCCTATACCTCAGTGATAAAATATGCTCTTTCTTTAGCCCACCAAATGTGAACTTCAACATTAAATCATAGTACTTTCTTTTATAGCCTGTTACCATGTGCACCTATATCTGTGTAATTCCTCTGTCGTCCACGTAGGTTTCATAGTGGTCCATGGGCATGTACTAGTCCAGGGGCGTCAAACTCAATTTCACCGAGGGCCACATCAGCAAAATGGTTCATCTCAAATTTGCAAAGATATAAAAAATATGTCTGTGTAACTGTGTAACTCCTGATAAACTGACATTTTAAGACAGTCATACTTAAATTTACCTTGTCGCGGGCCACATAAAATGACATGGCGGGCCGCATTTGGCCCCCGAGCCTTAAGTTTGACACATGTGTACTAGTCCATGTGTCTTATACTTGTTCTGATACAGCTCAAGATCATTCTAAAGCTATTCAGGAAAAGTTCAGTTTTCTGTCTGTCTGTGAATGTGACTTTTTTAGTTTCGATACCTGCTCAAATAACTGTCTTGTTTTTATACTAGTTTTATTGTCAATTAGTATCTGATTTTCAATAGTTTTTACAGCCCTATACAAGTTAACTAAACCACAAACTTACCTTGTTTGTACACATTTTACCTGTGCAGTTATTAAATGTGTCATTCTGACAGGTAGGGGGCGCTCTACAGGATTAAAAAGAGCAAAAAGTGACAATGTATAGATAAATATTGTGGGATAATTGAGCTATTATTAAAGAGGTAATATGGAACTTCTGTAGTGGGGGCTACACTACACTTTTCTCCATATAGATATTTCATTTATCCAGTGACAGGTGGCTATATTGCTAATAATAAGTTGGCTAAACAACAAGCTTCATGTGTTTGTATAGAGTTTAGCTTTGCAGGTATTTAGTGTATTAGTCTGAAATGTAGGGGGCGCTTCACTAGGGTAAAATAAGGCAAAAATAGAAAAGACTGACACCTGACTAAGTTGTTATACTTGATGCCATATTCTATATCTGGCACTTGTTGCGTAAACTAGGCTTGTAGTAAATAGTTGGTGTTTGTGTCTGTTGAGCTCTCTGTGTCCCCCCCGAGCGTACACTGAGCTCTCCACAAAAGGCAGTACAAGCCCCTGTTGTGCCAGCTCACTCGACCGTCCCCTCGGCTGATACGTTTACCCTCTGTGCTCCCGTAACTCCCGCTGAAATGTTTAAACCCCTCACCCACTATTGCCTGGTCCCCTCGGCTGATGCGTTTACCCTAGTATCTCGTCTCGTCCCTCCGGTTGATATGTTTTCATCCCCTACCCCCATGTTCTTGCCTCCACCCTCCGGCTGATCCGTTGTCACTGGCTTGGGCTCAGGTTGTGAAGTGGTGAAGCAGAGCAGAAGTAACAGGCCGGCTCACATCACAGTGTCAGCTCCATGGATGAGCTTTGATCCACCAGGAGAGTCTGTGGTTTCAGAGGAGCTGAGAGTTTGTCAGATTTAACCAACAAAAATAGTCATGTCCACTTTTTTTGTCTATTATTTTTAGGATTGATGTTTCATTTTCTTCCGCTTTATCTGGTGCCGGGTTGCGGAGGCAGCAACCTGAGATGCCCAGACTTGCCCTCTCCACACACTCTTCCCCCAGCTCTTTCGGTGGAATCCTGTGGCGTTCCCAGGCGAGCCGAGAGACATAGTCCTTCCAGAGTGTCCTGGGTCTTCCCTGGAGCCTCCTGCCAGTGAGACATGCCTGGCGCACCTCTTTACAGTTTGGTGGCTGTAATTTGAAAATCCCAAAACTGCCAAAACTGGATGTTTGTCTGGTTTCAAAATCTCTGGCATTTCTTCATAATGTAGGAGAGACCAGCTCAGCAGGCAAGCACTGCTTCTCCCTGTGGGCAGTGCCAGAAGACTGGAGAGCCCAAGGCCTTTCAAGCCAGAGCTGAGGCTGTGTGAGGAGGTGTGTATGTTTCAACTTCCCACCAAAGCACCTCCTCTTCTGGCTCCTGAGCCCTATGTTCCCTCTGCGGATGATGAACCCCGAGAAGGATACCAGGCACTCAAATATGAGCACCAGGCTTAGATCTGACCCGTCACTTAGTCACCTGTTTGCATTAGGAGAGCAATGCCACATTCAGCCTAGCTCCTGGGATCACTGCGGCCCTCAAACTCCCTGACCACAATCAGGTCACAGTTCAAGTTACAAACCAGAAGTTCTTCTAAAATAACCAAACTATTACTTATATATGAAGGGCCTGTCTTGTGGGCCCTGTCCTCTGCACACTGTCCCACACAAGCGGCCTGACTGTATCCTCTCTCCCTTCTTCCTCCCCCTTCCCCCTCAGCAGTGATGAGGAATGTCTCTCACATGAGGACACTTACACTGGACACTTATCGCAAATACTTCAATTACATTACATTAGAGCTCGCTATGCTAATGGTCATGTGCTACTGCTACTCCTACTGCTGCTGCTGTTGCGGGTCTCTAAGACAAAGTCCCAAGTCCAGGTACTGTTTGATTCTGGGCCAGTCTGGGCCAGTCTGAGATAATAAGAGACAGGTGGGGACAGTGTTTTTTGTTAACTCTTCTTTTTTCTCGCAACGCATTTTTAACCCATTCCTTTACAATTCACCAAAAGGTCACTATTTTAGACTTTTGATACTGATTAAATTGCCATTATTCTTACATCCATATTTACTTGTATTGATATCTGTTGAAGAAAAATGTGTCCTCTGTATTTGACCCTTCATTGCTCCCCCGGGACCCATCTCAGATCTTGTTCAGGAGTAGCTAGCTTTAGCCTACAGTTTTTGTTTACTCTTGTCTTCACCTGCTCCTCTGTGCATTCTGTCACACAGCCAAATGAATCCTCTGCCGTTAGTCATTACATTAACCTAATAATATCCCCTCTCCCGCCCCTGTCCGCCGGGGAGCTAATCGCATTGACCTCATGCTTCTCGATGAGCTAACAGAGTGCCCTTTATTTCCTAGAATCTTCAGAAGACATCGACAAACAACATATGGGTTTATCTGCACCACTTTGAATTATCCAATCAAACCAAAATGTCTGCTAACGTATGGAATTAGCGCTAGGACATTAAACCAACACTTAATTGTAATTTTGTAAACTTCGAATCGCGAAGGACCGTTAATTCAATTTGGGAATGTGATTTTGAAATATCGCAGCCGTGTGATGGCGCGTAACCAGATTGACTTCTCCTCGTTTGCACGCCCGGAATGAAAGCGAACTTTTACACATCATTCAAAAAGAAATTATTATTATAAGATTCCAGACCACAAACAGGAACAAATTAGCATCCGTTTTATGGTAAGATGCTATCAGGTTGTTATGAATGGAGCGCTATTATCTAATAAGATATGCAGATTGTGACCGTTTTAAAATGTCAGCGTATAAGTGCTGCGTTGATTCTTACGGTGACCTTTCACAACAAAAGCTTTTTTAGGAGTGTGGGAATCCCTAAGAGACAGGGCGAGGAGTCTGGCTAAATCATTTATGTACGTTTGCAGTGTGGGTAACTGTGCTGTACTTTTCTAACTCCAAAACTAAACTAACTAGCGTACTTCTTCAGCAATGTTTTATGGACTAAACCAGGATTAAACCAGGACTAAACCAGTGCTATCATTAATTCCTGTATATTTTTGGACCTCTTTAATCCTCCTCCTTTCAATTCGTGAAGATATAAACACAGTGACACAGTGAAAATACTACGCTAACTCGAGCTAGCATGCAAACAGCTGTCTGTAGTCAGAAAAGGTTACTAAGCTCGGAGTTAAAGCAACTGTGACTGTGATTTTAAATTTAATAAACTTGTCCTATCTGGGCCCCCGGATATGAGGTAAACATGTTCAAATCAAATATAGCAAAAGCAAACCTATAAGCAAACAAAAAGAAACAAAAGAGAACAATAGGAGGGCCATTAACGGTTGAATAGGGTTGTTAAAGCAGAAACTGAAGACAGTAGCTGTTTACATTTTCAGGTTAGTTATCCCCTCCCTTCATATAGATATAAGGCAGTGTCCACCAGCAATTTTACCAAAACTGTCTTCACTTGTACAACAATTTGTCCAGTTGACAGATTTAAACTTCGTCTTTTGCTATGGATCAGACCTGGACGACTGAGGGATTACACAGACATCAAATCAAATATAGTTTCAGTGCTGACATCCAGTTGGTTTAAATGTAAAAGGACTCTCTCTGACCCTCACTACCTAAACCCCAGCATCTGCAATCAATCATTAACTAGTGCTAGTGCAGCCTTTGCAGCTCAGTGAGTGAATTCTGGAGATTCTGAGCTTTTCACATGAGAAAGAGTTGTCCGTGCCCTCTATCTGCAGGTTAACGCTCTGGCAACACAGGTTCAGTTGTAATTTCAGTACCTTTTAAAAAACACAAACACAAGTAGTCTTGCGCAGCTCCAAGGAATTTCTGGTCCATTTCCTTAATATTTCTTTTATTTGGAAAGTGCTGGGAGGACTTGGCTGGTTTGTAGGTACATTTTAAGATTGCCAGCAACAGTGGCACCCAAATATTTATCAAATTTAAAAATTGTGATATTAGTTTTTATCAATATTTTGAGGGGGAAAAAACACAAAAAACAAAATATAACAATGCAATAATAGGTTCCTTTATATGGTTGTCCCTGAGAGGTCATGGGTTAAGATAAACGCAGATGCTGTGATTGACAGGTGACATGGGGAGGGTCCAGGCTCAGTACAGTTGCTCAGTATGTCTTCCATATCTAGAGTCCATAACGTTTGGACTTCAGAACACTTAGTTTAATCCTAATTACAAAGTGCTTTGTTGTGTTGTTGTGGTGAGTGTAAGGAGCAGTGTAAGGAGCAGTCTGGCGGTCAGGATACGGCGGCATAGTCATTAAAGCTCCTCTTCTGATATAATGGATGAAACTGGCACATTATCTGCACATTGGACTGTTCTATAGAGGTTATGCACTGACATCGTTTTATTTGAAAAATGCTGAGTGGCACTGAGAGGCAGAACTATGGGCAGCAGAACGGGCAAAATGTGTTTCTTTGCTTTTTATGTCCTAATTTTTGTCTAGGGAGCTTTTTTTTTTTTTTTTTTTTTTAGCTCAAATTAGCTTTATACGGCAAAATGGAAACTGAAAGTAGTTTCTTCGTTGTTGCTGTGACTGTGCAGAGCTTAGCTAGCCTGTTAGCTAATGATATAAAACAGAGATAACGGACACCTCAACTCACCCAGGAACAATTAATATCCTCAACACGCTAACTCAGTAACATGTTATTTCTTTCTTTAACAGTAGCTCAATCGATTTGTGGAATGTTTGTCCACTGATCCGAAGGTTGCCAGTTCGAATCCTGCTCTCGACATAAACATCATTGGTAGACTGGTCAGATCCAGTGACCCACAGGTTGGCGATGCGATTCCAAGTCTTACAGATGAATGCTGTTGTTGTGTCCTTGGGCAAGACACTTGACCCACCTGACCCCAGTGTCTGCGTACACTGGTGTATGAATGTGTGCGTGAATGAGTGAGTGGTTCCCTGATGTAAAGTGTTTTGAGTGTCTAGAAGCACTATATAAAAATGCAACCCAATGAGAATTTTGGCTGTTTTTCATGGGCGCACTATTCAAAATACAATACAAACAAAAAACATGAAAGTATATAAGTACACATAAAAAACATTAAAAACAAGTGTAGGTGGGTGTATAAAAGTTTATAAAAAGTATAAAGTTACCTGATTATTAAATTGCGATTGTGTCACCAATGAATCCAGTTTAAGGGCAGAAAGGTTTTGTATCAGTGATAAATGTGTGGGTAATCTGCAATGTCCCTGTTGTTTAACTTTTAGCTGGTTTTCTACAACTTTTTTTTTCTTGATTTTCTTGTTTTAAAGTGTGTGGGGGGTGGAGAGAGGGGAACTGTGGGAAGAGAGAGGGAGGAACTGGAAGCAGAGGTGATGAAGTCGCCTAAAAAAAGAGATAGGGAAATGTATGTGGGTTAATATTGTTTCAAGAAGTATATCAGAGCAAAGTATTACAACTGTGCTGTACTGTGAAGAGAATATCAGAAAAAAGCAACAGTGAAAAAAAAAAAAATTAAGATTGTTTTTTCCTAAGCATTGTCAAAAAAAACATTATATATTTTCCTCACAATAGTATGTCACAAATGTACTCCGTAGATACAATAAATAGCCTATATACATCATAATGAGGGAATCTTCTGAGTTTTTGCCACAACCTGGGACTCCACAGAGAAAAATGACAAACCTGAACTTAAATCAAAATCAAACTGTGATTGTGATGTTTGGCCAATTTAACCCACTGCCCACTAAGCCACGGATTTTGAAAAAGCAATCCACGCATTTGTAACATCATGTCTGGATTTTTGTAATTCTTTGTATGTGGGGCTGGAGCAGGGCTCTCAGCAGTGCTTACAGAATGTCCACACTTGTCTGCTGACAAAAACTAAGAGACAAGACCACATCACTCCTGTGCTGTGCAACCTGCACTGGCTCCTTATTTCATACTGTGTAACATTCAAATGGTTATTGATTGTGTTTAAATGCCCACACTCTATGGCTCCTCTATGGGTCCAATGAGGGAATTACTGCAGCTCTATACTCCACCCAGACTGTACTGTGTTATCTGTATATTTGTTTTTTGTTTTATGTTAAGCACTTTGAGCAGCTGAAGATGTTTTAAATTTGGTATATAAATAACCTAAAGTAAATAACTAAATTTAATTGAAAGATTTAAAATCAAGATGAATAAATTTACTGTTCTCAATTGAAAAAACACACATGGAATAAGAAGCGCTGGTTTAAAGTTACCACAGTGTGGTATAGAATCTACACAAACTGAAACTACAAATGTATGTATAAGTACAACATTTCAAGCTAAATATTTAAAAAGACCATGCTTGTACAAAATCCCACATTTCACACCAAAGATGAGAGACTTGGACATATGTGAGATGCATTCATGGCGTGGACATAGTATACATTTCCAAATCCTTGTGAGTGATTGTGTATTCTTTTAGAGGCAGTAATGTTGAGCGGATGACATCACTTCCTGACTCTGATGTAAGTGTTTGTTCTGCTCTTCAGTGCAGCCCTGATCCGAACAATGATGGCCCCTGCTTTTCTAATGAGAGCGTGGCCCCGGGTCCCTGACGTCTCACTCATATTGTGTACTGTGTCACTAGAACAATGCTCGGCCTGCCTCATCTCAGTACAGCGAGTGCAGCTACATACAGAGCGATGGAAGGAATATTTTTTCTGTGTAATTTTTTTTATTCAACTCATTGGATTGAATTATAGACGTGCACCAGTTTCTACTCCAAAAATGTTGTACTGGATTCATTTATATTTACAGTGCAACTAATATCAGGAGAGAGTCAACAGTAGCACAGAGAAGCCACATTGAAAGGTTAATGTTCTTGCTCAAATACAGTTACCGCTGTCCCCAAGGGTCCTTAAAGGTCCTATATTACATCCTGTATTAGCCAATCACCAGTGGAAAAAGTACTGAAGATTTGTACTCACATCATTGAGTCATTATTTAATTAATTTGCATTTTCTATTAACTCTGACCAATCACAGCAGGCGATATATTTGGAATCGCCAGTGTATCCAAGGAAAGGGAGAAATCGAATAGGAACAACTGGGCTAACCACTCTGCTAATCTGCACTAAAATGCTGATTAACCACTAAAGCAGTCGGGAACTAAAAAAAAATCTTGGTGGACTAAAGAAAAGACATGTCCTACTGATCGATTAGTCAACCGAAAAGGTGGCATGGGAAAAGCTCTCAAAAATATTAAGTATCTCTATGTATCCGACCCAAATTGCACTCAAATGACTAAAGTACCAGTTTAATCTGCGTTTTTACATATAAATACCAAAAAATACCAAATCTTCCGCTAACTCACTCACTTCCCAACTTTTCCTTTTTGCTGTTGTCCCATATAAACCCTTACAATCAAAATAAAATGATGAACAGAGTGATTAAATGACTGTTAACCACATTTACTGCTAAAGGTTTTGTGCACAGAACCATCACAATACATTATGATTTGGGTTATATTCCTCATACATAGGTGTCTTGCCCAAGGACACCATGGCAGTATATGCTTTGGCTGTAGCCGTGATCGAACCAGCGACCTTCCACTGCTTTAATCACTAAGGGCAACCTAAATTGTGACAGCGACTCAGCGGAGTTTGTAAAAAATGCATTGATGGGCGGCCATTTTAACTAGCGCTGCGACATAAATTATGAATGAAAACCTAAAGCAATATTAAAAATGTCTCCCAAAATATAACGCTCACTCTGTCCACTCAGATGTCCATCACCATATGAGTGTTTGGATATTGCTCAGTGCTAGCTCCTTTAAGCTAACCCAAATGTCACTGCTGTTGACACAAACTTATTGAGCTGGTGTTGGCTTTCAGGCCTGTCCAATAAGTCACATTTTAATATCACGGAAAAGACTCCAGTGATTTAATGGAGCCATATTGAAATGATTTTCTATTTCTATAAAGAGAATAATCTAATGTATGTATATTAAAGTTGGGTTTTGGATGGAACTTTTTGGGCTGGATGTAACAACAATGTGGCTTTGGTGAGTTATGTTTTCATGAAAGTCATATTACAGAGGAGGAGGACGAATTCAGGATGGACAGTTTATTTTTGGATTTTACAATTGTCAAATCAACGGGTTGTTTAATAAAGACATTTGTTATTAGACCTACATTTTAAAAACATTTGGAAAAACATGGACCACATTTTCTATAACCCAAAATGAAACATATTTAAATGTCATAAGGGTAATAATTATTGTATAGAAATAAAAAAATAAAGGATTATGGTCTATGTAGTAAGCTAGCCTGACAAATCTAAACTGATATCTCTTTTTTTTTATACAGAGGGATATCAGTCTGGTCACCATTACCTCCATCACGTCTCAAACCAGAACCAAACATGTTCGCCCAATCAGATTTGTATTTTTTAGTGACACATGAAACAAAGAAGCTCATTGGTCACCCCTCATTTAGAATAAAATTACATTTCTCTCACCTTAGATGAACAGAGTTTAGTTCTTCTCTCATTGATTCTGAAGAAATCGCCATGTTTTTCAGTCCCCTGTGTTAGTTTTTCTTTTTTTCTTTTGTCCTCGTAAACACCGATATTTGTTTTGCTACGGTAGACCATGTGTATCTCTGATTGGCTAATCCACCTGTCAATCACACTCATCTGAACTCAGGAAAGATTCACCGAGGACCCGACTCACACCTTTGTAAAGTATTGGAGAAGTGTGTGTTCTGGATCTCAGGTTTTGCTCGTAGCTGCAGTAAGTATCGATACTGGAAAAAAATGGTCTGGATCTTTATTAAAACCATCGATCCCACTGTAATATTTAAAGGTGCACTATGTAACTTGTCTGCTTGTCTCTCTTGCTGCTAGTTTGACAGTATGGCATTAAACTTCTCTATCTCCATGGAGACATCCCCCACCAGAAAAGTACACCTTTAAGACTATTATACTTTCTTAGTGGTATCAATATCAATCCATTTCCGTAGTATCAAAATCAAAGTTGAAATCGTAATACTGTTTAGTACTTTTGAGAGTAGCACATGGCTGTTCAGTGCCTCTTTTGTAGGACAAGGACTGTTTTTCCACTGGGCTTTAGTGAAAGAGGGTCACCACTCCTCCTCTGTGTCTGCTGCCCGTGATGAAACCACTGTCCCACATCGAGATAGGATTTCTATCGAGAGGAGTATCCAATGGCAACCGCGCTTTGTGGAGGTTATGGTCTGCATCGTTTAGACCTGGTGTTGTCTTTTTCTTGGTTTAAGCCTGGTATGGTCCATCTTTAGTCTTGGTTTCATCCTTGTATATTCTTGGATTAGACCATGTCCATCTTGAAACTTATCAGTTCTGGTTTAGTTCTGGTTTAGTCCATGTTTAGTCTCGATTTGCTTTTGGTTTAGCCCTGGTGTGGTCCTTGTTTAGGCTTAATCCTGGTATATTCTTGTTGTTTAGTCTTGGTTCAATCTGAGTATAGTTATGGTGGAGAATATTAACCTCGGGAGTCCGGCTTTAATACTGGTTTAGTTCTGATTTAGGTTCAGTCTAGTCCCTGTTCAGGCCTGAATAAGTCCAAGCTTAGTTCTTGTTTGACTTGATTTGGCTTTGTTTAGTCTTGGTTTGGTCCTGGTTACATGAAAAAAAAACAAAAAAACATGGTGGACACCTCTATACGACTTACACGGTCACCAGTAGCTTTATAAAGATGTGTAATAGCGTCAGTACCAGCTCCCAGGTTACCATTGGGAGCTCTCCTTCTCTTTGGCTCCTGTTTGGCTCATCTCGGTGCTGGCGTCAGAGCGATTCAGGCTCTTAAAGACATCTTGTGAATCTTTTGTCTGGTTTATTATAAAACGCCAGAGCTGTACAAAGCACCGGCTCCATGGAACACTCCGAGGAGGAAAGTACAAGCGTAATTGGGACAGAACCGATCACTGATGAGTATACATCATGTCCTGTTTATGAATGAGTCATTAAAGGTCCTACATGGGGTTAAATGGATGTTAGGGACGGTAGGATCAGTGAATCGATAATTGTGATTATTGGGCGAAGCAAAAAAAAATGCTGAAAATTAAACTTAAAAGCAAAAATAAGTCACTTCAATTACATCTGTACGTAGAAGTGGGTAGAGGAGCCAAAAATTGTATGCAAGTAAGAGTAACGTTACTTCAAAATAGTATTACTCAGGTAGAAGTACAAAGTAGTGGGCCAAGAAATTACTCAAGTAACAGTTAAAACTCAAGTAACTTAAAGTAACTGTCGGGAAATAACATCTGATTTATAATCTGAAGTGAGCGTAATTTGAAGGGACATAACATTAAATAATGCACAAAATCGGTATCTTGAGTACTGTTACTTCAATAAAGAAATTACTCAAGTAGGAGTAAAAGTATGCTGCTAGAAAAGTATGACATTTTTTCTTTTAGTACCTATGTTTTGGTTGTATTTATTACACAAAAAAACATGCGTTCTTACACTGAGCAGTGTTGCATCTCCACAAACCCGACCCTTACTTGGCCTGGAGGAGGGCCTCTTCCTGCCTGTTTCTATGGAAAATGTTCTTCCTTTGTTCATAGTTTGGCATAAAGTATATCTATCTCCATGGAGACTGTTCTAAAGTTTGGCTTTAACTTTCTATTTCCATGGAACCGTGTGGGTGATGTGCCACTTCCAGAAAGTGACATACTGTACCTTTAGAGAAGACAGACTATGATTTGTTTTGTTTTGTTTTTTTTAGGTTTTTAGGATTGAACTAAAGCCTAAGTAGATCATTATTGTACATTTTATTCATTGTAAACTAATCTAAAACGGTCAGATTTTTTCATTGTACAATTAATGATTTAAGATAATTTCATTACTATAAACCACTTTTCCACTTGAATACTTATTTGAGAGGCGCTTTCTATAACAATTTGGAGAAGTAGCTTTAATATTTACTACTAAGAATATAGTGTGTTCAGCCTCCAGCAGTTTCAAGTACTATGTGACATCACATAAGACTGCCCTGATTATAGCCACCTTACTGCAGGGGCGGAGTTTGAAGTGTTTTTAGACCAATCACGCTGTTCCTTATACCCCCAGACCCCGCCCCCTCCTTCCCCCTGCACTCACACCTTTATTTCCTCCAGACCATCCCTCCTCCACCCTTCACTCTCTTCTTTAGTCCTCCAGGTATTGCCCAGTTTAGCAGCTCTATTTGAAATGTGTTTGTAGACGGAGTTTACGTGTTTAGTGCCACTTTAAACCATTTTCCCCCCTGCCCTCTCCCAGCCTCCCCCTCTGCCCACACGGCCGAGTGTAGCGGCTTATCGGAACTCCTCGGCCTCATGAATATTTTACAGGAGCAGGAATGGAAGTGAGGCTGGATCGGTTACAAGTGATCCATCAGAGAGCAGAGACTGTACGAGCTTTCACTGTAAGCTCAGGTCGCTCTGTAGGAATGCGATGCTTTTATACAAACATGTCCGCTACAAGAAACAAAATATGGCATTGTCGTGTACTTAAAGGCGCTGTATGTCATTTTCAGTGTCTTAAAAACGCGAAAAACAGGTCTAGTTCATTTTAAACAGTTTGCAGTGTCCAAAGTTATTCCTCACTTACCTTATGCACTCAGAGTATCCTAATTCACAACTCCCAGAGACAATAAATCAATGATAACTAGCATGCTAACAGTCCACTTCTTGATTTTCTGACAATAAAACGCTTTATAATTCGATGTGGACACTGGACAGTACACAGCTGACTTATTTTGACCTCGAGAGCTGCTTCTACAGTATATTTTTCCTGTGTCAAAACGTTTTGCTCAAATACATGTGGTAGGAGGGTAAATGAAATGCTTTGTGAGGTATTCAATTGATAATACTTTAATATCCTCAGAAGTATTTTTTATGGCATCATGCATATTAATAAGACTGTAGTGCTAAACTTGTAGTGGTCTAGACTCTACCAGGAAGTGTCTGTGAGTTCCCTCCACGTGCTCCAGTTTCCACATTAAAGGCGCATTATGTTTTCTGGTGTAAAATGTGACACCTGTTTGTCTCTATGAAGATGTTAAGGTACAGGTCAGTTCTGTGGAGAGGTGGTCCTACTTACAGTGAGAATGCAGGTTCATCAAGTGATTTGCTTAGCTATAAAAACATCTGGGACTGAAAAAATTCTGAAAAGTTTAATGCCATATAGTGAAATATTCCAAGCAAATCAATACCATTTCAGACACTTGTTTGATTTAGTGATTTTGCTCCTACAACTTTTATTTTCTTGTCACTAGTCATGTTGTATTTTTAAGGGTGGAAATGGTATCATTAATGTAGTGGTAGAAGTGATAGAAGTATGCAATTTTGTTTTTTTAAGTAAAAGTACAGATTCCGGAGCAAAAAAAAAAAATACTCCAGTGAAAGTATCACATAAAAAATATGCTTAAGTATAAATATTAAAGTCCTTGTTTAAAAATGTACTTCAAGAGTAAAAAGTAAAAGTATTTCATGCAGATTTTGAGATCTATAATGAAGCTTCAAATGTAGTGATTTTCATAAAAATGTATGCTGAAACAACCGAATCAATCAAGTTAAACCCTGAGCCTTTTCAGCAGGTTTCACCAGTAATAAAAAAAAAAAAAACTTTACTTTTCAGCCCTGTTCAAAAATGTAGTGGAGTAGAAAGTAAAGCACAGATACCTAAAAAAATACTTAAATGCAGTGCTTGACTACTTTTACTTCGTTAAGTTCCACCTATTGTCAACTCTAGCTTTATGATTTTTTATTTTTTTTTATGGTGTGGCCCTACTTCAATAATGTCATCAATTCTTATGTAAACTAAATATGTGTTGTGCATCTTTCTAATGTTTCTAAGTGAGCACAAAGCGTTTCCGGCCACCTGCAAAAACCCCGCAGTCACTAGTCTACAGATCCAACACTATTCACACATTTATGTCATCATGTGTCTATTGTCTGGCTGACAGCTGTACAGGGTCCGTCCACAGAGCAGACAGGGGACTCCTGAGGCCCTGTCCTGAGACTTTCTCCCGAGGGCCGCTCCCGAGGGCCCCTCCTGAGAGCCGCCCCACGAGGGCCCCTCCTGATTGCCCCTCCTGGCTCTTCCGTTGGAGAGGGCCCCAGACAAAGGCCCCGACACAGGAAGGACATGCCCCGGTCTCATATCCTCATATCATCCCCATCACTCTCTTGGTTTAACAAGAGCACACAGGGAATTACCCAGGCTCCCACAGCAAGGCCTGCTACTGTAGTCTCAGAGAAATGTGTTGAAATCCGTTTACCCACCCGAGTTGATTAAGATTAACACAGAAAGTCAGTCATATCAGCACTGATGATAAATTTTCCTATAGGGATATGGACCTTAAATGCAGTGTTTCTGTCTTAAACACATGAAAAACAGCACTAGTTCATTTTTTATGCATTCAGAGCATCCTAATTATTCACCATGATGAGGTTATAAGCACTTTTCGCAACTTTTGAGAGACGTTTAGAGTGTTTTTTGTTGTGATGGTAAAGCTAACAACATGATGACCAAGTAGTTTATGTTAATTTGGTGTAGACGATTATCAATGCTGAAATGCCTCTCTCTGATCTGAATGGTCAGTACCTAAACCTCAGCACCTGCAGCCAATCATGAATCTGTGCTAGTGCAGCCTCTGCAGCTCAGTGAGTGAATTCTGGGGGTTCTGAGCTTTTACATGAGGCTTGTCCATAAACTGAGAATGGGAAAAAACCTGTATGTGTCCTCTGTCGGCAGGTTAAGAAACTAGCAAACCAGGTGTGGTTGTTACTGTAGTACTTTTTAAAAGCAGTAACAGTGCAGGGTACATACGTTCCTTTAACCCATAATTACCTTAAGACTGCAAGTGCCCTGGAAGAATCTTATGGACCTGATCTCTTCACCAAACTCCTCTGTGCCCTCTGGAAGCTCAGAGCCTAGGAATTACCCCCAGTTCCCCTGGCAACCTGCTCCCAAACCTTATCTGAGCCACGCACCAAAATAGCCTTCTACTCAACGCCCAAACACAGCAGAGGATCATGGGAGTGCAGCTTAGATCTGCGGAAGAGAAACTACTTCAGATAAAGTACTGTGGTATCAGGACCTGGTTTTTCCGATCGCGTCCACACTCAAAGGCCTTGGATAAGCACGTTAGCTGGAACCAAACGGAACAATAGTGATGTCACAAGGCTTAGCTTAGCATGTTAGCTTTAACAGCGGGCGCACAAGTTAATCTAAGAGTAGTGGTGAGATGGTGGCACGCCTGGTTGAAAACTATTAGGAATGGTTGGTTGTTTTCAAGAGCAGTGAAATACAGCTTTAGCACTGAAGTTTCTCTATTGAAAATATGTGTAACTTGCTTTTTCATTAGCAATCCACAAAGCAAAAAAGGGGTTCATTTCCAGTATGAGTCATGAGTCCAATATACTGTTTAAATATGTTTTGGTTCTCAAAGCTGCCACTGGTGTATGCTGATGCCCTGTCTCTGTTTGCGATGTAATCTAGAGCTTACACTTATAACGAGGCTCTGGTGCTCATCACGGACTCACAGAACACCCTGGACTGTGACCAAATACTTGCAAAGCGTTTCTAAAAGAGTGCACTTAAAAAATAAAAAATAAAAAACAACAACAAACAAAATGGGTTATCTAGACTTCAATATTTAAATTCAAACAAGTTCTAATAATCGAGGCCTATATCTTTTGTTGCAGTAGCATTTATTATTTCCATAGCAACAGGATAGAACTTGTTTTATCTCAGAAGATAGTGTTGTAGCCAAAACCGCACGAATCAAGACCAAGACCTGTCCAAGACCACAGGGTCCCAAGACCAGGACAAGACCAAGACTTTTTAAAAGTTGAGACCGAGACAAGACCAAGCTCACAGCCCATCGAGACCAAATCGATTTGTCATTTTCTGCATTTATTTGTATTTTACCGTTGTTGTGGCACAGATATATTGTAGTTTTAACGCAGATTTAGGCTTCAAATAACCCAAACGAACTGTACTGTACTGAAACACTTACTCAAACATGCGCCACAACACTTTTTTCACGTTCATATCTGGAGTTACATTCTCTTACTCTGTCTGTAGAGATATTTTCCAGCCTCTGCACTGCTTACTTACTACAGTAAACGCACATCCTGACAAATACAATGAATTTGTTCACTTTTATTAGGCAAACTTCAGCCCAGATTCATTGCAATCCTCTGTGTGAACTCTGTAGCATAAGTTTAGATTATTTTTTTGGCTCAAGTTTGGTCTTTGTCAAATCAGTGCATAATGAAGAGGGAGCCTATGTGTCGATGAGTGTCAGACCGAGTCCAAGCGCTATCCAGATCGAGACCGAGTCCGAGTCCAAATGCGCTCAAGACCGAGACCATCAGAAACAGAGGGATTTACCTGTTATAAATCACCTGCAATGAATACAACAAATTAACGAAAATTGAGCCAACGTTAGCATTTGTATAGATAAATGAAGGATTAAGGAAGTCAACAAGCTGCAGTATGTAACTTTTTAAACCAAAAATACACTTTTTTGGTTGTGCGTGGGATTGCATTTCCACAAACCTGACTCTTATTTGGCCTGAAAGTGGGCCTGCTCCTGCTTGTTTATGTATAAATGTTGTTCCTTTCACTATACTCTTCCACAGTATGGCATAAAACGTATCTATCTCCATGGAGAATGTTCCAAAGTATGTTTTTAACTTTCTGTTTCCATGGATTCATGCAGGTGATGTGCCAACTAGCTTCTCATGTTCCATTTTGAAAAACATCATTTTTGATCAGCTCCAAGTCCAAAACCAGGCGTAAACACCTGCATTAGCACGGTCACGTTTTACCAAATCTGCTCTCTGCGTCTTCTGTCTTCCATTAAGCTAACATCCCGGGCCTTGTGCTAGCTCCTGGTCCAATCTGAGTGGGGCGCCATGGTAACTGCCGCTCCATCCTCCCTCCATCTTCTCATCATCATCTCTTCATCCTGCCTTCTCTCCCTCTCTCTGCCGTAATTCAGCACTCAAGCCTTTTTCTGCCTAAACACTGCTCCTCTCAACTGTACAGAGGTAAGTGAGATGTAGAGGGAAAGAGAGAGAGAGCGCAAGAGGAGGAGATGGATGACAAAGAGGAGAGCGGGGATGGGGCGGAGAAAGAGAGGAGAAAGAAAAGGGAGAGGGACACAGAGGGAGAGACAGAGATAGAGAGAGGAGTGAGGACTAGGAGGAGAAAAGGATGAGTGAAGGGAGAGGAGAAGAGTGGGAAAAATTTGTAGAGCGAAGGGAGGGAGAAAGAGGGAGAGAGAGAAGGGAGGGGTGAGCGGAATGGGAGGAAAGATGGAGGGAGAAAGAGGGAGAGTGGGAAGTTTTGGGAGAGGAGAGAGAGGAGAGAGGGTTGGAGAAATAGGGAGGGGGAATGAGTGAGTGGAGAGGAGAAGGATAGAAAAAGAGGGGAGAGGGGGGAGTTTGGAGTGAGGAATGGAGAGAGGCAGGGGGTATGAGTGAGTGGAGAGAGGAGAGGGATGGAGAAAGATGGAGAGAAGAAGAGTTTAGAGAGAGGAGACAGGGATGGGGAATGTGTGAGCGGAGAGAGGAGAGAGATGGAAAAAGAGGGGGAATTTGAAGAGAGGAGAGAGGGATGGAGAGAGAGGCAGGGGGCGTAAATGAGTGAAGAGAGGAGAAGGATGGAGAAAGAGGGGCGAGGTGGAGTTTGGAGAGAGGAGAGAAGGATGAAGAAAGAGGGCAGAGGGGGACTTTGGGGTGAGGAGAGAGAGGAGAGGGATGAAGAAAAAGGGAGAGAGGATGAGTTTAGAGAGAGGGGAGAGGGATGGCGAAAAAAGGACAGAGGAAGAGTTTAGAGAGAGGAGAGGGATGGAGAAAGAGGGGAGAGAGAGTACGTGTGTGTTCTCCCGTCTCCTGATGCTGGTCCATTTGTGAAAGAGGAGCCTGAGAAGGAGCTGGTGTAGGAGTCTTATGTAACAGGATTTTTATAAACCAGAGACGACGAGCTGTGTGTGCCGCTAATGTCCTGCTCATGTGAGAGACACCAGCGCGGAGCAGGTTTGTGTCAGTCAGGACGTCCGTGCGGCGTGGAATATACAGTACACACAATTGAAACATAATCCCTCGGTCGTCCAGGTGTGATCCGGAGTAAAAGTAAAAGTCTTTTTGTCCAGTTGACAGATTGAATGTTTCTTTTACCACACACACAAATGCAAAGAAAAGTCAAAAAGTAACTTGCAGACTTATCTTAAAGCAGTCCTGTTCTGCATAATCAACTTTTCAGAGCTTTTACCATGTTATAGTTGTTTCCTCGTCTCATTTACCCAATCGAAGTTGTATTTGGAGTGATTCGTGCTTCATCCGTCCATTTTCTTCCGCTTATCCGGGGTCGGGTCGCGGGGGCAGCGGTCTAAGTAGGGACTCCCAGACTTCCCTCACCCCAGACAGCCGAGAGACATAGTCCTTCCAACGTGTCCTGGGACTCCTCCTGATGGGACATGCCCGGAACATCTTCTTATTTGAGCAATCTGTTATCCATTATTTGCAAGACGCCATATTTCAGATCAGTCCCCGTGTCCACCAACACCGGCATACTCTCACCGTGACGTATGTACTTCGTTTTCCAATTTTATTTTCCTAATCGGTGACACACGTAGGATTCAGTAATGTCGCATAGTCAGTTTGGTACAAATGAAAAAAAAAAAAAGTACCACTTGCTACCGTGATCTGCAGCTTTGTTCTTTGTTGTGATGACGTTTATGGTATCGCTACAGAGAAATACTGCAATACTAAACGATTACATTGGAACTACTTCATGCTGCTACTTAAGTTCCCAGTAACCCATTTGTAAATAGTTCCATTAAAAGACATGTGCTGCAAAACATGAATAGCAGAATGAACCAATAATTTGCTATAAAAGAGACTTATTCACCCCTCCACAGCTCAAATCTTATTATACTACTACAAAAATACCCCATATTCTCCACACTTTTGCAAAGGAAAAGTACACGAGCCTCAAAATATATTGTTCCATTTTGCTTTCTTATATTGAACAATAAGTCGCTATAGTGATCATCATGACAGGCCTGCGCACTTCGGTTTTCTAACACGGAAATCAACCGTCTTGTTTCTTCTATTAAGTCGTTTTAGATTAATATTGTGATGTAAAACGTGCAAATTATAACATATTGATCCACGAGTGTTGCAGATTATAACTATACAGCAGAAATGAACACAATAGATCTACTTTAAACACTTGTTCTGGAGGTTTAAGCTGCAGATCCTACTCCACGTTTGTGATACAAAAGATCCCACGTTTGTCCCATCAATATACCCACTTCAGGTTCCTCTCTCCCAAGAAATCAAAAGGTTCTGTACTCTCTCTTTCTATTCATAGTTACCCTGTCCTCTCATTTCTCTCTCCTCTCTCCATCTTTCCCATTTCCTCCCCCCCATGGTCCTGTTTCCTGTCCTCTCTTTCTGTCGCTCACACCACCTCTTTTCATTCTTTAAATATTCTCTCTCGTCTCCTCTTTCTCGCTACTTCTCTCTCACACGCACATACGCCGCTCTATCCTTTCGTTCTTCTCTCTCTCTGTTTTCCCTGCGCTTGTTTGGTTGAGCTGGGGTAGATGGTGGAGATGTTTGAACGCATTGTACATCTATAGCAGATCCAAGGTCCACATGTTTGTAGTTTTTGATATGAAAGAAGCGTGTAAGAGGCGCACACGCATACACTGACGCACGCATACACTGACGCACACACACGCACACACACGCATACACAGACACACACACGCTCTCCTCCATTCAGAATTGAATACACGGCTCTATTAGCGCAGCGTTGGAAGGACAAGAAGAAGCATCATCAGCCTTGGATCTATCTGCAGCTTTCGGCCGTCTTGTAAATAGATTTCATAGATTTTTACATTTCCTTTCCTAAACAGAAAGGGAATGAAAAAGATGCCCTCAAAATGAATGATTAAACAAAGAGATAAATAAATACACGGTTTAATTAATTTGAAATATAATGTCACATTTTCCAGGTGCAGTATGGAACTTTTCAGGTGAGGGTCAGCTAGTCTATTTGTTCGTCTCCATAGATTATTATTGCCTCCAGTGGTGCAGTGTAACAAAGTAAAAGTAATAAAGTACAGTAAAACTTATACATTTTAGGGATCTGTACTTTACTTAAGTGGATAATTTTTTACTTTTACTTCACTATATTTGAGAGCAGGTATCTGTACTTTCTACTGCACTACATTTTTGAACAGGACTGAAAAGCTAAAATATTTTTTATTGTTGTCTGAGACCTGCTCAAAGGCCGAGGAGTTTATTTTTAACATGTTCATAATTTATAAAACACATGAACGTTATTATAAAAAGATACAAATAAAAACAGCCAGAAAAAAATCGATTCAATTGTTTCTGTTGAACAAAATTCAGCGCAAGTCTTTAGCAAAATCACTGCGTTTGGAGCTTTATTAGATCTCAAAATACTTTTACTTTTGACTCTTTAAGTACATTTTTAAACATGCACTTTAATACTTTTACTTAAGAAGACTTTTTCATGTGATACGTATTTTTTTCCTCCTGTATCTGTACTTTTACTTAAGTAACTAAAAACTATTTCATCCAGTGCTGGTTAAGACTATGGTTTGGTGAAGTTTAAGAACAGGGCTGAGTCCACACTTCTATCTCTCCTTTTTAGCACTATCCAGGACTTTCAGGTTTAGTAGGTTCTGTGGTCCCAGTCCAGAACAGGGGAGCAGTGTGACGCTAACTCTACTACACTAACCCTGCTACACTAACCCTGCTACACTAACCCTACTACACTAACCCTGCTACACTAACCCTACTACACTAACCCTGCTACACTAACCCTACTACACTAACCCTACTACACTAACCCTGCTACACTAACCCTGCTACACTAACCCTGCTACACTAACCCTGCTACACTAACCCTACTACACTAACTCTACTACACTAACCCTACTACACTAACCCTGCTACACTAACCCTGCTACACTAACCCTACTACACTAACCCTGCTACACTAACCCTGCTACACTAACCCTACTACACTAACCCTGCTACACTAACCCTGCTACACTAACCCTGCTACACTAACCCTGTGAGTCAGTCTGAGAGGCATTCAGGACACAATACTCATGACGCACGTCCAGTCTTTTCATCAGAGATCTTTTCACCGGGGAAAACTGAAAGAGTCTTTGAAAATGATTGTTACTGGTCATCAAATCAGAAGGACGAGTGGGACTGTAACCAAGATCTAAAACATGACTAAAACTGGACTAAACTAGGTCTAAAACAGGACTAAAACAGGACTAAACTAGGTCTAAAACAGGACTAAAATAGGACTAAACTAGGTCTACAACAGGACTAAACTTGGACTAAAAAAGGGACTAAACTAAGTCTAAAACAGGACTAAAACTGGACTAAACTAGGACTAAAACAGGACTAAAGTAGGTCTAAACCAGGACTAAAACAGGACTAAAACAAGACTAAACTAGGACTAAAACAAGACTAAACTAGGACTAAAACTAGACTAAACTAGGACTAAAACAGGACTAAACTAGGTCTAAAGCAGGACTAAAACTGGACTAAACTAGGTCTAAAGCAGGACTAAACTAGGTCTAAAACAGGACTAAAACAGGACTAAACTAGGACTAAAACAGGACTAAACTAGGTCTAAAGCAGGACTAAAACTGGACTAAACTAGGTCTAAAACAGGACTAAACTAGGACTAAAACAGGACTAAACTAGGTCTAAAGCAGGACTAAAACAGGACTAAACTAGGTCTAAACCAGGACTAAAACAGGACTAAAACAAGACTAAACTAGGACTAAAACAAGACTAAACTAGGACTAAAACTAGACTAAACTAGGACTAAAACAGGACTAAACTAGGTCTAAAGCAGGATTAAAACTGGATTAAACTAGGTCTAAAGCAGGACTAAACTAGGTCTAAAACATGACTAAAACTGGACTAAACTAGGTCTAAAACAGGACTAAACTAGGTCTAAACCAGGACTAAACCACGTCTAAAACAGGACTAAAACAAGACTAAAACAAGACTAAACTAGGTCTAAACCAGGACTAAACCACGACTAAAACAGGACTAAAACAGGACTAAAACAGGACTAAACTAGATCTAAACCAGGACTAAACCACGACTAAAACAGGACTAAAACAGGACTAAAACAAGACTAAACTAGGTCTAAACCAGGACTAAAACATGACTAAAACAGGACTAAAACAGGACTAAAACAGGACTAAACTAGGACTAAAACAGGACTAAACTAGGTCTAAACCAGGACTAAACTAGGACTAAAACAGGATTAAAACTGGACTAAACCAGGACTAAAACATGACTAAAACAGGACTAAACTAGGACTAAAACAGGACTAAACTAGGTCTAAAACAGGATTAAACTAGGTCTAAACCAGGACTAAACTAGGACTAAAACAGAACTAAAACAGGACTAAACTAAACTACTACAACTACCACTGCAACTACTAAAACTACACTCAACTATAACAACTACTACAATTACTACTACCATTGCTACTGCTATCACTACTACTACTATTATTACTAATACTATTACAACTGTTACTATTACTTTTACTACTAAATGAATAACTTTGATGTGGAAGGGAAATATTGTTATTTCTACTACTACTACTAATACGTTACTGCTAGAATACTATTACATACATAATACTACGCCCACTGTATATTTATGCACAAGGGAAAAAGCCGATATATTACTGTTATACTACTTTCTTCTACTACTATTACTACTACTGCATTATTCCCACAGTAGTCCTACTTTTACTGCTATTGCTTATGCTATTTAGGCCTCCTCCTCCTCCTCCTCCTCCTCCTCCTACTACTACTACTACTACTACTACTACTGCTGCTGCTGCTTAAACCATTGTTCCCGTCCTCCTGGCCTCCTCCCGCACATAGTTCTTCCGGTGGTTTCTCCAGACTGTTGATGGAACAGGAAATGGCACTTCCTTTACTTTGTGCTGAGCTTTATGATGCTGCAGTACTTTTAAAACCATCTATTACTTTTTTTTTGGCAATTTGGAAAATTATATAGTCAAATATGTCATTATAGATCCCATTTGAATAGTTAAAAGGCCCATATTATGCTATTTTCTGATCTATGTTAAAATGTTGTTTACTCATCACAAACAGACCTGGAGTTGTGTTTTGTTTCGTTTCACACGTTATACACACAAACGCTGCATATTTATGCTGAGTTTTTCTCTCAAACAGAAAACACTTTGTTCCACCTTGTGATGTCATGAGGTAATACAGGAAGTGCTCCAATATGTTTTTAAACTCCATACACCTTCACTAGAATTATTCGATTGATGATTTCCCTGGAATTGCCAATCTCTACTGTACTAAAGATAGAAGGAGCTGTTAACTTGACTACCACTTCATGACATCACAAAGTGGAACAGAACATTTTGAGCTTTGGAAATGTAAACAGACTAATAATACAGCGTTACTCAAACACGTGTGAATGAAACAAAACACAACTCCAGGGATGTTTTTGAGGAGGTAACAACATTATACCTTTAGCATAATATAGGACTTTTAAAGAATCTGTAATTTCAGAGAAGACTTTAAAAGTGCATGTAAGGTGCAGATTATCATCTACTTGTCTTTGCCTGGAATTTTCACAGTATGGCATTAAATGTATCTATTTCCCTGGAGACAATCAGATAATCAGGTAACATCACTGGTAGGTCAGATCTGTGGAGAGGCGCTCCGCTCACAATAAGAATACATGTTTTTTTCAAGTTATTTTGGTTATCTCCATGGAGACAAGTTACACAATGCTGCCTTAAAGGAACTGTTAGATTTGTGAACTAACTGTGTCCCTGGATACGAGGTAAACATGTTCAAATCAAATATATCTTTTACTGATAACAATTGTAATGTTGATGTATTCATAGCTACAAAAACATTGGACACAGTGTCAAATTTATTTGATGTTTTGGTTCTCGAGACAATTATCCAATCAGAAAGCAGAATGAGCCTCACATGGTTTAAACCTAAAAGGACTCTCTCTGATCTGAATCTTCACTACTTAAACTCCACCACTTGCAGTTGTAGTACTTAGTTATAACAGTAAGAGTACAGGCTACATACTGTTACTTTAAACTTTCAATCAAGCTATCAGTCATGCCTCGTCTCCAGGATTCCCCTTCTCCACCTCCTACCCTTCCATCAGCCCCACCCCAGCCCTGCTGCAGGCCCCGCCCACACACTGCCGGCCCCTCCCACTCCCGGCCCTCGCCCCAACCCACACACTGTCCATAATGAGCAGGTGGGTCCGGATGCCTTGGACTCTCACCGCTCCTCGTGCACTGTGACCGCTCCCCGTGCACTCTCACCGCTCCTCGTGCACTCTCACCGCTCCCCGTGCGCTCTGACCGCTCCCCGTGCACGTCTGCCGCCCGTCTATGCATAGGCCTCCTCTGGCTCTGCGTAAACAGGAAATAACAGTGTGTTTTTAGATTCAGGAGAATGTGTAGTGGTGAGGCCAGGGTTGGTCATTTAGGTCCAGACGCTCCAGCTCTATATGGACTGTGTAAAACCATTATTTATGTGGCTGTGGCACAGTCTGGTCCAGGAACGTCCCTCTCACCATGTGGTTGTGCAGAGAATGTTTGTGGTAAAACAGGATGGAGAGGGCAGAGGAGGCATAATGAGCTTTTCTTTCATTTCTAAATCTAGAACAACATTACATATTTCACAACGTTTTAAAAAGCACCAAGTCATTTCTTTAATTCCCCCAAAAGTGGTTGGATGGACAACAGGTGGCCATAGTGTAGCTGAGTAGCTATAGCTCACATGCCCCACAGCAAGAGGCTCTCAAGTTCAATTCCTGGGTCTGGGTGGGTTGGGTGGCTGGGTGAAGCTAAAACGTACAATATGCCAAACAGGCTAAGTCTCCAGCTATAAGCTAGTCCTGACAAAACCTGGCTAAAAATCTGGGTGTTAATCGAAATTTGACACAAATCATTTTGCTGACGTGGCCCTCGGTGAAATTGAGTTTGACGCCCCGCGTCTAGACATTACTTATGTACTATTATATAAAGAAACTTTTATTTGTCCTACAATGGGGAAATATCTTTTTGCAAAAGAACAGCAGAAAAACATTAGAAAAAACACTAGATATGCTAGAAATCTCAATATAAATAACTCTTTAAAATATCCCTTAAATCTTGCCTTTTAAATAAAATCTAGATTATAGTGTTACCTTTGTTAGAGTAATGCATTTGTCTTTGTTCTGTCAAATAAAGTAATGAAGAAATATGCTATTTGGGTAAAGTGTTAAAATAGTGTTCTTTACAAACAGTTTACCAAGCGCACTATACCATCCCGTCATGTGGATCATACTCTTTCCCTCCTTCCTCTGTACACAGGCTGTAGTGTGATGTGTAGACAGTCCCTTACCTCTGTGCCCCCTCTTTCATTCTGCTGTCATAGAGACATGAGCAGGAGGAAGAGTGAGGTTGTGGTTAGCACTTTGGGTTAGCCGCACGCGCATCACTGCACTGTAAAAACAAACAAGCTCAAAATGACTAAACTTAAGTTATAATTATCATGATTTAAAGAGGGGGTAGTATGCAAAATCGATTGTTTTGAGCTTTTTCCATGTTCTAACGTTGTTCCCTCATCCAAAACATGCCTGAAGAGGATTTAAAAGTCATTCAGGCATGTTTAAGTAATTTAGCGTTCTCTCTCAAGACCTACTCAGACCCTCCTTACAGTTAGCTGTAAAATTTTGTGCAATTCTCAAACCGTAAGCCTATATCAACGATGCTCCCACACGATATTTCTACATAACTGTACAAAAACATGATACAAAAGTGTACACAGCAACGTGACAAACCTGCTTCGACGTGCAGTAGTTTCATCAGCGGGATGACAGCGCTCTTAAGGAGGAGTGACTTTACGCAGGGAGCAAAGGTGTTATGTGTTAGCAGTTAATACCCCATAGAAGTAAAATACCCCCTCTTTAAGTATTTTTCTCGGCAATGTGTGTCTTAAAACAATAGTGGAATGAAATCACCACTCAATGACATCACAAGGTGGACTAGAGAGTTTTCAAATCTGTGGAAGGTGACAGTTCACTCAGACTGAATGAATGAAACAAGACGAAAGTCCAGTTATATTTTTGATAAGTGAACAACATTAGAACAGATCAAAGTTTTGGAAGTTTTGAACATACATTTTTTTCATCAACCCTTCGCAGTATTGTCAGAATGTTAATAATCTGGCAACCTCTCTTTCAAATAACTTCACCTTCACCCGCGCAAACATTTTACAGTGTGTGAGAGGAAGTAGCAGCTGCGTTACCCTCTCCTCCAACCCCCTCCCCTCCGTCCCTCACGCCTCCACACGTTTGTCGGGCTGACGGGGGCGAGACAGCGGCGTGTTGGGTCTCATTAGAGTGACTGCACTGTGACCTTTGGCCTACGCGTACACGGAGGGGTCGTGACCTCTGGGTGCTCCGCAGACTCCGGGTCAGACCTGCGTGGAGTGGGACAGGTACATAAATCAAACGGACGCGTGGAGATCCAGAGAGCTGTCACACACTACAGGGGTCTTGTTAGAGTAGAGTACAGTATAATTAGGAGCAGGGCCACCACCAAAGCTAAGCTAAGAATAGAGGAGAGGATAGCTACTGTATTTTTGAAGTATTTTTTAATCAATGTCATCTTTTTGCTGCCTACAACTAAATATAAACTAAACAAAGAGTAACTATAATGACCCGTGGTGGAAGAAGTGATCCATTTTGCGGCTAACACATGCTAACATATTTAGATCACCATGTTACCTTTGCTAACTAATGCTACAGTATACGGCATTTGCCCAAAACAAGATATCAACATGTTTAATGAATGCTGAGTTTCTCCTCTCTTTGCTTTGCTTTCCTCAGAGTGCCATCACAACAGAATTAGTGCACATCCAGCTAATTACACTACTGTACATTACATCAGGTTTGTGAAGTTGTAGTGTGTTGTTTTGTATCCTGCTTTTGTATATTCATGGAAAATGGGCATGTGGGAGCATGGATGACGTAGGCTTGTGGGCGGAGCACTGACAGAATAGTGCCCAGGAGAGATTGTTAAATTACTGACACATGGATACATGGATGACATCTAAAACCTCTTCAGGCATGTTTTTGATGTTGATGATGTTATAATATGAGAAAAAGCTTCAAAAAGCTCTGTTTTGCAGAATACCCCCTCTTCAAAGGCGCTGTACCTGTTTTGTATGTGAAAAACAGAACTAGTTCATATTAAACAGTTTTTGGTTCAGATATTATAATTAATTCATCACTTATATTAATCAATTATATATATTATTAGTTCACAGTCTAAGGTGGACGCACGTCTTGGCCGCCCTGTGTTTTTGTGGCGTGTTTTCAAACGGCACAGCACTTTATGCATTCTGAGCTTCCTAAATATTCACAAAAATTAGTTTATAAGTGCTTTTCACAACTTTCAGAGACCAGAGCTCTGTTTGCCATCACAGTAAAGCTAACAGCTAGCATGCTAAGGCACACTTCCTGATTATCGGACAATAAAACACTTTATATTTAGATAGTACACAGTGGACTTAATTTGACCTCGAGCTGCTTACACAATATCTGTACTGGGGCAAGACACATTTAGCTCAAAAACATGGGGAAAAAATTGTGTACAGGCCCTTTAAATGAAAAACAGAGTGACATTTTGTGTTGTGGTTGGAGAAGTTGGAGCAGGTGTTCTCAAGCTGTGGTTCTTGTACCACTGACGCTATGTGGGCTCCTTCTGGCGGTACCCTGGGTCCTCTGCAGTTTAAAAGTTTTATTTCTGTTTCAGTGCTGAATTGGTTTTAGATTTAAGACAGATTTATATATGTTTTTTTTTTTTTTTTTTTATGAAACTTGTGTTCTATCAATCTTTTCACTATTCATAAGAAATTTTCAACACAGACTTTAAAGAGCCTATACCTGATTTCAAACCATGAGTCAGGGACATGTTTGAGCCCCACCCACTTCGTTCTTTATAGCCTCAATTTTTGTTCTTAAAAGTCAAAAGTCTGTTCACCCGAGAATTATAATTAGTCTTTTGGCTGAAGAGTTGGTGCGGACTGGCAGAGAAGACACTGAACTTTGTGCCAGTGCTTGTTTCATGTGGTTAGGTGCAGTAATTACAGAGATATTAATAGTTAGTTATAGGACAGTTAAACAGCAAATTCCACCATAGATTTTTTTCATTGTAAGCGTTCTATATTGTTAAGTGGGTGGTGAGTGGGTGAAGCATCTTATTTATTTATTATTATTATTATTATTATTATTATTATTATTATTATTATTATTATTATTATTATTATTATTATTAGTATTATATTATTATTATTATTATTATTATTATTATTATTATTATTATTATTATTATTATTATTGTTATTATTATTGTTATTGTTATTATTATTATTATTATTATTAACTATGCAATTGTAATTTTATATATCTTAATTTCTGTTTTTTTCTCAGGAATGTTTCAGATCATTAAAGCATTTTCTGGTGGAGGATCGGTCACTTGCTTGTCTCCATGGAGATGATTTTTCTTTGCCTGTAGGCTCTCTGTTAGCCTAGCTCTATGTAGCATTTAGCATTTAGTCTGAAAACATGCATTCTCACACAGATCTGACCTGTAACCTTGACCCAGCGCCATCATCTGCTTTTCTCCATTGAATTCCATTAAGTAATACCATACTAACATAACATTACAGGCACGGCAATAACATCTCCACGGAAACGAGTGTGGCGACCGACGCTCTACCAGAAAAGTTACACAGTTCTTCTTTAACATTAAAAAAATAATTAAATATTATGCTATTTTCTATGTTATAATGTTGTTTCCTCGTCACAAACACACCTGGAGTTGTGTTTTGTTTCATTCACACATGTTTAACGCACACACCCTGCATATTTAGGCTGTGTTCTTGTCTCAAACAGAAAACACTTCGTTCCACCTTGTGATGTCATGAGGTAATACAGGAAGTGCTCCACTGTGTTTTAAACTCCATACACCTTCTCTAGAACCGTGTGGATAATTTCAGCTCTGAAATTGCCAAACTCTACAGAACAAAAGGTAAAATGTAGCTGTTTACTTGAAAACTACCACTTCATGACATCACAAGGTGGAACAGAGCATTTTGAAAACAGCGGTCCACAATATTGGACCTTTAAACTACAGAATGCTCATTTTATACAGTTTATGCAGCTTCATTTTTTGTATTTTTTTTTTAAATCTCCATGTGAATGTTCCACACAGCTCTATGACAGCTCTTCAAAGCTCTCTGCTGACGTGAAGGCAGCAGACTGATCATTGGAGCACACTGAGCTTTATTCTCGTTGATGAGAATGGAGCTCGGGGCTGAAAGGACTCTGCTCTATGGCGTCCTTACACTGTTTTTATGTCCATGAATGAGCCAGGAGAAAGGGAAGACAGAAATGAAAGAGGGAGCGTAGACAGAGAGAGGGAGGAGGGGGGAGATTTGCAAGGAAAGAGAGAAAAAGGGAGAGAGGAGGGAGGAAAGCGGAGAGAGAAAGGACTCTGTTTTTATGTCCATGATTGAGCCAGGAGAAAGGGAAGACTCAAACGAAAGAGGGAGCGTGGACAGAGAGAGGGAGGGTGGAGAGAGAGAAAGAGAGGAGACTTGCAAGGAAACAGAGTGGAAGAGAGAGAGGAAAAAGGAGAGGTAAAGGACTATGCGCGATTTTGTCCTTATGCTGTTTTTATGTCCACAAATGAGCCAGGAGAAAGGGAAGACTTGAATGAAAGAGATGAAAGAGGGAGTGCTTTGAGGGACAGATGGAGAAAAAGAGAGGGGGAGACAGAGAGCGAGAGGGAGAGAGAGATGGGGAGAGAGGGGGAGAAAAGAGGAGAGAGAGAAAGGCCTTTGCTCTATGGCGTTCTTATGCTGTTTTTATGTCCACGAATGAGCCAGGAGAAAGGGAAGACGCAAATGAAAGAGAGAGCGCTTTGAGAGAGAGTGAGAGAGAGGGAAAGAGAGAGGGGGAGAGAGACAGAGTGAGGGAAAGAGAGTGGGGAGAGAGACAGAGAGGAAAAGAGGATTCTGCTGGGGGGACAGATAGAAGGAGAGGGAAGAGAGTAAGAAAGAGGGAGAGGGGGGGAGAAAGAGGGGAAGGGAGGGGGAGAGTAGATTTGCAAGGAAAGATAGAGGAGGGAAGAAAGAGGAGAAAGAAAGGACTCTGTTCTATGACGTCCTCATACTGTTTTTATTTCCACGAATGAGCCAGAAGAAAGGGAAGATTTGAATGAAAGAGAGAGTGCTGTGAGGGACAGAGAGAAAGAGAGAGAGTGGGGGCTTGCAAGTAAAGAGAGAGGAAAAATAGAGGGGAGAGAAAAAATAAAGAGAGAGAAACAATGGAAACAAAAGGAGGAGGAGGTAGGTTTCCAAGAACTCTTGAGAGGGAAGGATATGAAGTGACACTCCAATGTCTCTCCATTTCAAGGAGCCTTAATAACCACATAGTGTAAAAGTAAAGAAGTAAAAGTCTCTGCTCTGATTAAATCTATGAAATGTCAACAAGTCAAAGTCAAATCTACAAATAATAGAGCACGTCAAGTGTAGAAGGAGTCGTTAGATCTTACGGATGTATTTTATTTTTTATTTGTGTATGTATTTATTTATTCATTTTTAATTTTTTAATTTTTTATATACATATTTTTTTGCCCATTTCACATGTCCACTATATTTGACCCACCCTGTCCACTCCACATGTCCACTATATTTGACCCACCCCGTCCACTCCACATGTCCACTATATTTGACCCACCCCGTCCACTCCTCATGTCCACTATATTTGACCCACCCTGTCCACTCCTCATGTCCACTATATTTGACCCACCCTGTCCACTCCTCATGTCCACTATATTTGACCCACCCTGTCCACTCCTCATGTCCACTATATTTGATCCATCCTGTCCACTCCATATGTCCACTATATTTGATCCATCCTGTCCACTCCTCATGTCCACTATATTTGACCCGTCCACTCCACATGTCCACTATATTTGACCCACCCTGTCCACTCCTCATGTCCACTATATTTGACCCACCCTGTCCACTCCTCATGTCCACTATATTTGACCCACCCTGTCCACTCCTCATGTCCACTATATTTGACCCACCCTGTCCACTCCACATGTCCACTATATTTGACCCGTCCACTCCACATGTCCACTATATTTGATCCATCCTGTCCACTCTCCTTTCAGAAATTACGAAACAAGGGCCATAATGAGTGTGCTAGCCCTGAGGCAGAGGACACTTTCGTGGAGGACCACTTCGACTCTGACTTACTGTACAAGCGCTGCGCCGTAAGTACCTCCCCGGCTACGGAAATGTTTCATGTTGTGTCTTTATGTGGCTGTTCTATGCAGGCGCTAAACAAGAAGGAACAGAGAGGGTGCGATAGCCCGGACCCCGACGCGTCCTATGTGCTCACCCCACACACCGAAGAAAAGTATAAAAAAATAAATGAGGAGTTTGATAATATGATGCGAAATCACAAACTCGTAAGTACAGCGCTCACTGAGACAGCTGTTTGTGCTTGGCTTTGTGGCACTCCTCTTTGGTTGCCTCCCCACGCAGCTCCTCTGACCCTCACTGTCTCCTCTGCTATGGATAACACCGGTGCAGAGTCAGATACACCATGATAAGATCACATGACATAAGCAGGTGAAAGTGTTCTAGTGTTGGCTACTATTATGTAAAACAACAAGTCTTAGATACTCTTAGATACCTGGGTATAGCACAAAACTTTCAAAAATAATCTGAAAGGGCACTTTATTAAGCAGGGATAACAGGGAGACAATTGCTGCTATTTAATTAGCTAAAACAGAGAATAATAGAAGATTATTATTATTATCATTATTTATTATCATTATTATTATTATTGTTTTTTTTTTTTTACAAAATATGATTATCTTTGCCCCCTCTGCTTCCCACAAATTAGCTAATTATCTTTTGCAGTTATGATCCAAAAATACATTTATATAAAATACCTCCTTGTGATCTTATCATGGTGCTTGTCTTTAACCACTGCGCCCCCTGTAGGCTTAAACTCAAACTCTATCTCAGAGGTTACACACGGACAATAACGCACTAATGCTAACATCACAGTATGGCTAACAATACAAAAATACTAAGGCCAGAGTAGACTAAGGCTAGCCACAATAGGTTAATGCTAATGTCACTGTCATTGTCCATGTCATAGCAGAAACTCACTTTGTACCTTTAGCTAAACTTGTTTTATTTGTGTCTGGGGTTTGTGTTAAATGTAAAAAAATTTAAAAAACTAAAACAAAAAACAAATCACACACAGGGCCCTCCAACTTGTTAACATGCAATTTAATATAGGCCATTTTAAGGTTTTTGCCATTTCGCTAGCAGGGACGCTAGCTGCCACGGCTAACTTTTAGCTTAAAATGCCAATTAAAGAGTATGCTTTCTATCAGCAAAGTTTGTGACGTACTTTCATAGTCATCTGTAAACAATGTCATCTGTAAACTTACTATAAATTGCTATAAGAGCTTTTTTAAATAATTGCTTTCTAACGACGCATGCACAGTTAAAGGTACAAGATGGGTTTCCGTGACACAAGAAGCAATGACAGTGCTAACACCACAGTAGACTTATGCGACGACCACAGTGGTGCTAACTCCACAGTAGGCTAATTCTAACGCCACAGTAGGCTAATGCTCCTGCCAGAGTAATGCTAACTCCACAGTAGGTTAATTCTAACACCACAGTAAGCTAATGCTACCGCCACAGTGATGCTAACTCCACAGTAGGCTAATGCTACCGCCAGAGTGATGCTAACTCCACAGTAGGCTACTTCTAATGCCACAGTAGGCTAATTCTATCGCCAGAGGGATGCTAACATCACACTAGGCAAATTCTAACGCCGCAGTAGGCTAATGCTACCACCACAGTGATGCTAACTCCACAGTAGGCTAATTCTAATACCACAGTAGGCTAATGCTACCGCCACAGTGATGCTAACTCCACAGTAGGCTACTTCTAATGCCACAGTAGGCTAATTCTACCGCCAGAGGGATGCTAACACCACACTAGGCAAATTCTAATGCCACAGTAGGCTAATGCTACCACCACAGTGATGCTAACACCGCTGTAGACTAATTCTAACGCACAACAACCGCTCCCAGATCAAAGCACCTGTTCCTCTCACTTCTGCCGGGTACAGTCAGCACACAGGTGTAGACACGGGTGTGACCAGGTGACCAGCAGCAGAGGAAGGGGACTCGCGGTGACGCCCCCTTCAGTCCGTACAGAGTATTACAAACAGCAAAGACTACAGAATACATATGTGTGTGCTGACTGAAGCAGGGCTGAAGTGACTCTCTGATGCATGTTCACAGTGTGTTTGTGCACTATCATGGCACTCAATATGTTGTGAAAGATATACCATGTAACATTTCTGAGAGAAGACTTGTTTGTCTCCATGGAGATGTCATTTGTTTGCCTGGAATGCCCCACACTATAGCATTAAATTTATCTAAGGCCATGGATTACATAATTTTAGCCAGAAATACCTGTAATTGAATAAATGCAAGATAGATAAATTTATTGGTATACTGTGGAACTTTCCATACAAAGTCACAACATCTCCATGGAGACAAGCACGGACCTGCTATCAGAACAGTTACATAGTCTATCTTTTGTTTACAGTGTTAGTCTGGTCAGTTATTTTAATAATTATTAATCGGATAGTCAATATTTGAAGCTAATTTGTATAATAATCCGGGGCCTAGATTTGAACCAATGACCCTCTGGTTAGTGGGCGAAAACTTAACCACAGTGCTATCCAACCTCATTTGTATTGGAAAGTGGATTACTGGCCAGACTAAATACAATATGACTTTGATAACCTAAGACAGGACTGTATTGCTCTCACTAATAATAATTTGAAATTCCTTCTTGTCTTGTGCTCTCCAGCCCAGCGGCCTTCCCCAGCAGAACTTCTCCATGCATGTGGCGGTCCCCGTGTCCAACCCGGGCTCCATGTACACCCCAGGGGCCACTCTGGGTGGGCCAGACAGCGGCATGCTCAGCCCCGGCGCGGCCCCTCTGCACCGGAATGTGGGTTCCAGCGGAGGCACCCACAGGCACCCAGGCACAGGTCAGTCAAGAGGACCCACCGGAGCACTAGAAGCAGACAATGAACTAGTAAAGAGGCTGGAAGTGACTTGTGTTATGTTAGATGGAGTACAAGACGCAATAGTACTTGTAGTAGTACAGTGAATATGTTGCTTTCAAGTTGAGGAATGCGACGTCTTCCTTTGAGATGCAGGGACGGGCTTGTATTTTGCGACAAGTGACCATTTTGGAATGAAATACCTGAACAGAAATTTGTAGGAATTTCCGCAAATTGTATATACAGTCTGTTTCAGGTGCTTCGTACAGTGTGAGCAGGTCAGCGTGTCTGCGTCTGCTCACCCCCTCTGAGCGCTCGGGTCTGATTGAGAGTTAGGTCGAGTTTGGAGAAAATACGGAAAGTTTTGGAATGGCACAAAATACCCTAGTGTACGCATAGCTGTGGGATGTAGGCTTTGGAGGCTCTGAATGTTTGACAACTAGGGCTGCAAGATTAATCGCAATCAAATCAAAGTCGCTATGTGTATGGACGCAATGAGCAAATCACGAACACTGTTGCTACTGAAGTTCTTTGCAGGCAACAAAATATCCTGTCTTATTATCTAAAAAAAACAGAACAGCTTAACATCTATAGACATGGTCTGAAATCTGAAAGTCCCTGTGTGTCAGATGCCCTCCCTGTGTCTCCATGCTGTCTTATTCTGTGTTAAACCTCTACAAACATGTTCAAAACACCATGGGATTCTTTTCTTAATTTAGCAGTTTATATTTCAGTCTTCTCATGTGTAGAATATGCACTTTGAACGGAACTGGACTATCAAAACATAAATCACAAATCTATCAAATTGCCAAACTGAGACTGTGCACAAATGGGACAAACGATCTCGTGAGATTTTATCCTCCGTCTTTACATTTGGCACGGGCATGAAACGGTTATGCGTCGCTCAAGCGCTGAAGAGTTTTGTATCTTTGAGCAGCTGTAGCTAAAACACTCCTGCACACAGAGACTTGTCACTCACATATTTAGACAGAAAACACTTTAAACTATAGGACCAATATTGACGCAGATAATCAGTGCTAAAGTTTGACTGCGATAAACTGTAATGATATTTACAACTTCTTCAGCCATAACTTAGCTTAAAGTAAGAAAGATAAGTATAGTGCATCTGTAGTGGGGGAGAGGGGGGTGCAGCTGGTCAGGAACAGACGGAGCTGGTTCAGTCTTAGTTGAATAGTCATTTCGATAATAAGTAATAAAAATGAAGTGTAATAGACACATTGGATATTGAGTATATTATAAAAATCAGTGATGCATGTGGGGCCTATGTGTTTATAACATACAATGTATTTAGGCTATTCAAAGCATATACCGTATTTTGCGGACAATAAGTCACACTTTTTTATAGTTTGGTCGGGGGTGCGACTTATACTCAGATGTGACTTATATGTGAAGTTATTAAAATATATGATTTCACGTTTTCGTTATTGTCACCCTGACAACTACCAAGGGCACTCTAGGCTTGTGTACCACTATCTACTACTACTGTATCAGTGAAAATTAAAAATGTCAACATTATGATAATTTCAAAGACATCTGAGACAGACTGAACAAAATAGATTAGCATGCTGTACTGCTATTCAGCCTGTTGTTCTCTATTTTATTGTTGTATTATATCTCTGTTATCTCTAGTTTATTCTCGGATTTTATGAAATAAATGTCCCCAACAAATGCAACTTATAGTCCATTGCAGCTTTTATATTTCACTATTATTATTTTTCTTCACTATTATGCATTTTTGGCTGGTGCGACTTATACTCCTGAGCGACTTATGGTCTAGAAAATACGGTACTTAATTTAGTACATTTTATATACTATACAAACTATAGTTAGTAGTTATTTTATGTGTTGATAAACTGTATCAACACATAAAATATACAGTGACAACACAATATATTTAAAAATATTATAAAACTAAATAAATAAAAATTCATGTGAGCAAAATTATGAATTGATCCGATTATTTTGGTATATCGCAAATGAATTCAAAATCTTGTGTTGTCTCGTTCTCCTGAAACCTCAGTTGAATCTGCTCATGATTCAGCATCCACATCGTACACACTCCCCACACACAGGGGCACGGGAGGGCAGCAGGTGCTCTGATCCATTAAAGATGTACTATGAAATTTTTCTAGTAGAAGATCCACCGCTTGTCTCCATGAAGTTGTCATTTCCTTGCCCTGAATGTTCCAAATTATGGCATTAAACTTAATCTATGGAGAAGTTACAGGTCAGAAAAGTTATTAGTTATGATTAGTTATGATTAGTTAGTCAGGTAGTCCATAGTTGAAGCTAATTTGTATAAGGCATTATTCTGTGGCCTAGATTAGAACTGATGACCTTCCAGTTAGTGGGCAAACACTTAACCGCCATGCCATTCGACCTCATTTGTACTGGAGAGTGAATTACGGGCCAAACGAGTCACAACATAAATTTGAGAATATAACAGGACCCTTATAAGGCAGCGAGGCCGTGTGAGAGGCGTGAAACTATGACATCCCACCACCTCCTTCACACTCCCCACACACAGAGAGCATGGGAGGGCAGCAGGTGTTCTCCAGATGTTTATCATGGATTATTGATCACTTTCATGACGTGTGTTAGAGGAGAGCAGCTCTAGAGTACTGAATAAGTCTATTTTTGGCAGCACTTTTGCCATACATAAGAAAGCTCGGAGATGAGGCCTGGACTGTATGGAGTTTGCATGTTCTCCCTGTGTATGGAAGGGTTTTTACGTCATGGTTTTCTCTAAAGCTAAAAGATTAAAACCTAATTTAAAAATACATACATGTGATTGTCAGTTGCTAGTACATGAACATAAACAAAGGCTTCTGCTGCTCCACGTGCGTTTGGATTGGATGTAGACCTCTCCATTAAAAAGATCTCATCCTACATGTTTATCCTCCTGGTCGACATAAGATCCCGGTTCAATATCTAGAGAAATGTCCTTTTGGTGCTGTATTTTCTCCATCATAACAAGTCTAAGAAAATAACCATAATATGTGTGTTAAAGGTGCATTATGTAACAAGCGACGCCCTGTCTCCGTGGGGATGGTGTTGATTTCATTTGAATTTGAGGTATTGTCCCTGTAGAGAAAGTCGTGTTTTGTTTAATTCACACATGTTAAACACACAAACCCTGTATATTTAGGCTGAGTTCTTCTCTCA
Organism: Periophthalmus magnuspinnatus; assembly: GCF_009829125.3. Taxonomy (NCBI): domain Eukaryota; kingdom Metazoa; phylum Chordata; class Actinopteri; order Gobiiformes; family Gobiidae; genus Periophthalmus; species Periophthalmus magnuspinnatus. The sequence continues at coordinate 12,804,319 of NC_047131.1, read as the reverse complement.
AACAGAAAATACTCTGCTCCACCTTGTGATGTCATGTGGTAATGCAGGAAGTGCTCCACTGTGTTTTTAAACTCTCTACAACTTTACCGGAATTATTTGGATGATTTCAGCTCTGGACTTGCCAATCTCTACTGAACTAAAGGTAAAAGGAGCTGTTCACTTGAAAACTACCACTTCATGACATCACAAGGTGGAACAGAGCATTTTGAGCTTTGGAGATGTTACAGACTAATAAAAATTTACACTCAAACATGTGTGAATGAAACAAAACACAACTCCAAGATACTTTTGATTAAGCAACAACATTCTAACATGGCTAAAAGCTCACAAGAGTCTATTTTATGTAATAGGTCTTTAATTTGATGTGTGAAATAATAATCTCTGTGTACATTAGAGAAGTTTTGGCTGTGTGTAAAACGTTGTTGCTAGGTAACAGTTATGGAATTCCCTAGCGTGATGTCATGACCTCCAACCAGGAACAAAAAATTGAAACCTAAAAAACCTAAAACTTGATAGAAGAATTTTAAATTTTTTGTTAAATCTTAAAATCTTAAGTGTTTTAGTAAAATTAGTAGTCCAATCTGTCATAGGCGCTTGAACTGGACAAAAACTTCAAAACAAGTGACCAATGAAGACATTCAATTGGCAGACGCATCACCAGAAACGTTACACTACAAGTTCTATATAATCCAAAATGACTCCTGTGAGTTTTTAGCCATGTTATAATGCTGTTACCTCCCCAAAAACGTACCTGTGCTGTGTACCAATATCCTCACTATTCCCTACTTAGGGCACTATTTAGGGGTCACACCATTTTTAGTGGTGTCCAAATGACCAAAGAGTGAAGAAGTAGTGCACTCAAAATTACCCACAATGCACCTTGAAAAGTTGCAGGGATCAGTGGTCACTAGACCGGTCAATATAGACCACAAAGCGAGAATTGGAAAAGTAACAGTGCAGTGGCAGGTCTTTAACTGGACACACCACTGCACCATTGATCGCTGATTATGAATGAAATACTATTAAATAAACCGTTGCTGTGTAAAGTTGTTAGACTTAGCCGCTTACCTTAGTTTGAGCTGTTAAGAGAGCAACAATTTCCAAGATTTGTTTTTATCCAGTCCGTTTACATGAGATCTAGCTTGGCAAAAACTTGTATGGTTATTATTAGCCCATAAATACTCGTGTCTGTCCAATCTGATCATTATTTATGACAGAAAGCAAGTTTTATCAGAGTTTAGCCTTTAGACTTTTGTTCACCCAGACACCAGAGTCATATAACTAAAAAGTAGTGAGCTGTGTGTCCAAATCACTCTGAGTGAATGCACTATATACAGTCCACTAAAGAGTGTGGTGAAAGAGGGGTTAGGGGCTAGGGGGGACATTTGGACACAGTCCTGGAGTTGTGTTTTGTTTCATTCACACACTTTAGAGTAATCCTTTATCATTAGCCTGTCTACATCTTCAGAATTCAAAATGTTCTGTTCCATCTTGTGATGCCATGAAGCAGTAGTAAACCAGTAAAAAGTAAACCAGGCCCCAGATCTCTCACTTGAGTGACATCTACACATACATTCTATTACTTCACATTAGTGCCATTGTTTTCTTGTTTAAGACACATTTCTATATTTACCAGAGTGTAATGACAGAGTAAGCTAGTGTCTTGCATAAGCCCACACTGAAGCTGAGAGCGGCATGTTGACTCAGCTGTCAGACCATTGTATGCCTCAGATTGTTTATTTGTCCCTTTATTGTTCTATTCTGTCAGGAGCCCGCACACACACACACAATGGCCCCGGGCCCCTGTGCTCCTGTGTCACTGATCTCTGATACAGTAGCAGATAGCATTCCCGGCAGACTCCCTCGGGCTGTAGAGGTTCTCCGTACTTCTGTTTATGTTGGAATTTGTGGAACCATTTCATGGTTCTTGGAAACCATGTCAATAATAAATGTATAACTTAATAGACAGCATCATTATTCAAATAGCAATCTATACCATCAGGCTTTATCAACTTTTATTCACATTTCTTCTAAAGTGAACTGTACTTCCTGTTTGAGGGGTCTGAAGCAAACCCTGGAGGGTACTAGCTCCAAGAGGCCAGCGTGGTACGGCTCCCGAATCCCTTTAACTGAAGTGTGGCAGATAGAAGATATAAACATAAAATAATCATCTCTTACCAAACGCTGACTTGATCATGTGATAAACCACCATATTTACTGTAATGTGACTTATATGTTGAGCTGATATGCATGGCAAAACAAAGCTAGCTTGCTAGCATCAGCAGTTTCCTGTTTATCGATGCATGGCACTTGTGTATAAAGATCGAAAATATAATATTTCCAGTGCATAATACATCTAATATGAGCCAAACCCAATGCATTACACAAAAAGAGGTTAAAGTGCAGTGTAGAAGTGCAGAGAAGTGATGTGCCGAATCTGGCCTTGTGATTAAAGAGTATAATTCTGATGAGATTTTGATTTTTTATATTTGTTGTGTTCGGGTGACATCAGTGTCTCACATCGCAGAGCCCTGCCCCTGGACCCGGAGCTGTGCCTAGAGCCATGCTCCAGAGGGAGCCACACCAAACACGCTCCAAGGCCCCGAGTGAACTGTGCCAATGGAAAAACGGCTGTAGAGGACACATACAAGTTTTTGTCATCGTCAGTATATGGACAGGCCTCATGTGGAAGCTCAGAACCTCCAGAATTCACTCACTGAGCTGCAGAGGCTGCACTAGCACTGATTCATGATTGGCTGCAGGTGCTGGAGTTTAAGTAGTGATGATTCAGATCAGAGAGAGTCCTTTTAGGTTTAAACTAACTTGATTTCAGCATTGGAACTGGCAACCCAAATTAGAGACTCGTGTAAGGTTCATTCTGCTTTCTGATTGGATCATCTTGAGAAACAAAACACCAAATAAACATGACATCATGTCCAGTGTTTTTGTAACCATAAATCAGCTTTACGATTGTTATCAGTAAAAGCTATATTTGAGTTGAACATGTATCTGGGGACACAGTTAGGTCATGTTTATGGAATTTTAAATCAAAATCTTGCATTAAAAGTTGACATAAAAAGGCTCAGTATTGAGTTTCAACAGCACAATGGCATAGCATAGTTATATATAGTTATTTTTATACATTTATTTTTTTTACAAAAACCATATCAGTAAAATGGTATTAGTTTATTTAATATGATCATGTGGTCTACTCTAGCACTGTTCAGAAAATGTCCAGTTTTGTCCTTTTAATTAGGGTGATTTTTTTATGTATTCATTTTGCACCAGTTAGTTTCTGGATATCAATTTGTTGACAATACATACATGGAAATATATTTTTTGAACTTGATAGAGACTTGGTTTTGTAATTATGACTGAATTGAGTGCACAAGAGTTTTTGTCAATTTGGTATTCATAGAAATCAATCCACTGGTATGAATATTACCAATCCTATACTTTGGTCTATAGGGCATCTGATACACGAGGACATTTTAGAACATGTTTATAGAGGTTTAAACTACAGTGTTAGCAGCTTTTACACAGACTACAACCCCATGGAGACACAGGGAGGGCATCTGACACACAGGGGCATTTCAGAACATGTTTGTAGAAGTCTAAACCATACGGATACCCACTTTTACACACAATAATACCTCAAGGACACATGGGGACATTTCGTTCTTACAGACAACATTATCTTTACTTGTAATTGTACTTTTGCTAATTGCTCCTGTTTAAATTACATAGGTTAGCAGCAAACACTACAAACTCCATGTTGCACTGAAGCGTACATGGAAGTGGAGAGATGAAACAACACTTTTATAGTTTAGAATTCCCTGATGTGTTGGAGCAGTCACAGTACATTTGTCGGTGATCTGCTCCTCAGCCCACACTACAGAGACTCCATAAAAACCTCAGCCTCATCAAGTCTGCAATGGACGTGTTACTGCTGCACACGCCGCCATAATTACCGAGCCTATTAAAAGTTCCCAGAGGCGCGCAACGGTTAATGCGGCGTGGAGCTAGTGGTTAGCTGTTAGCGGTTAGCTGGGGGTGCCGGGTCACGGTGCCTGGTTTGATGGTGTTTTTGTTGGTTCTTCTCTCTCACAGGGAATGGATTTGTAAACCCCAGCAGAGGGTCCCCTGGGCTGGGTCAGAAGGGGGTCCACGCCAAGTCACCCCCGCCCGCAGCCCAGAGCCTGGCGCTGGGCAGAGGCAAGCCCGAGCTCAGGGTGGTCATCCCGCCGGCCTCTAAAGGGCTCATGCCCCCTCTGGTGAGTACCGGCCCCCGGGCACGTGCCGCTCAATGGGGACGGGGAGGGTCATTTGGATGTTCTGATTCATAGGTTTTTTATGAGTGTCATTAAGAAGGACCCGCTGTTAGACAAGTTGTGAACATGAGTTGGGTCATCAAAGTGAAACTAAAATATTGTTTACTTAATCATAAAACTTTGAGGTAGGACAAACACACATTTTATAATATCAACATCACAGGGGACTGAAAAACATTGCAGATTTCTTAAAAATCAATGAGCGAAGCACTAAATTTTGAGAACTGAGAGAAATGTAATTTTGTTCAGAATGATAGGTGACCAATGAGCTCCTTCGTTTCACATGAGTCACTGAACTCGTGATTGCATCAGAGCAGTCTGGGCTTGTACAATGTGCAGTTACATCGGGCATAAAGCAAAGATGCTTGTACCAGACTGTAGCTTAACGGCTAATTTCCATCTGTAGTTCTGTGGTTTTCTCAGGGTTGAATTAGGTCAGACAGACAAAGCTCCGGTGTGTGAGCAGAGCCAGCAGGGGGCAGCACACAGCCTGTCATTACTACAGATAATATCATATAATAATGGTATCAGATGAATCACATCAGAGTGTGACTGTGATCATGACATCTTAATCAGCCCTGAGGAGATGATCAGATCTGCTGCTGGTGCTTTGCCCCTGTCTCCTGAGGGTGGAGGTCTGGAGTCTAAGATGGAGACACGAGGGACGTGCCTCATTTACTGTCACACAACCCTAAATGAAAACTCATTCAAACACAGACCCGGCCATTGGCATAGGCAGAACAGCCAAATGTTAAGGTGCACGAAGATGCAGGGTCCGAGCCTCTACCCTGTGTGCAGTGCTGACAAAATACATGTGTCATAAACATCATACAGTGTGAAAAACTCCTGAAACAGGTTCAAATCCAAAAAGATGTTCTCCATCCCATAAGCCTTTAGACACTGTCTATTTTGTGTCAGTTCTCCTCTTATTCTCAGACTTACAAGCACAAACAGCTGATGAGCTAATACTTCTATAGATTTTATAGAGCGAGTTATCGTTGTGATCCGCAGTGATGCATTTCTCTCCACACTTCAGTTGAATTCTTATGAAGGTAACATAAAAAGTTACCTTCATAAGGATTTTGGACAAAAGTTTTAGACAGGACTGTGTCCACATCCCAGTGTGAGACTGGGATGTGGACATCAGACAGGACTGTCTGACTGGCACAGAACCACTGGACATATGATATACAGATATAAAGGCCTAAGGAATGGCCCCATTTGAATTTGCCCCAGATTAGGAATTACATATATTTTTGTTCCAAATTATTTGCTAATAATGAATGGACTTAAATAATGCTCAAGTTTAAATAACACCCCCTGTTCTGATGGTGGCACTCTCAGAGAACAGTACATTTAGACACTGCATGGTTTGGTTTGGATAATTGACAATTTTAATATCAACACGCCTCCACATAGCAGCAGAAAGGGTGAATATAAACCATTTTTATGTAGTAGCATTGTTGCAATCAGGAAGAATCTGTTAGAAAGCAACACCATGTAACTTTCTGGAGATGGTATATCATCTGCATGGTTACATAGAAACAAAATATTAAAAGCATACCTCATATGTTTTATGTCATATTGTGAAATATTATAGCCAAGGGATCAGCATTTCCATGGAAATGAGCAGGAGGAGGCCCTCCTCCAGGCCAAATAAGAGTCAGGTTTGCAGAGGTGGATCATAAGTCTGGTGATTTCTGGTTCTGGTTGTGGTTGATGAAACAGCAAACTCCCAGTGGATATCCCGCTGATGAAGGGAGACAGAGTGTGTGAGGTTAAGGTTTTGCCAGGCAACTTTTAAAGGTGTCCAAACTTGGGTTTCAAACTATGTCCATTGGTAGTTGATTCCATTGACAGTTCGTGGGTTGTATTGGGTCAGAAGTGAGAAGTTACAAAACATGCTTCTCTAAACTCTTTCAAGCTTAGTCTTGTCCTTTGAAAGATGAGGATCCCAGATGGTTGCGTAGTATTCTAGCGTTCTAGATACTAGCGAGTTACAGGTCTTGGCCTCTGGGGGGCAGTGCTGCAGATTACTACCAATAAAGTTAACTTCTTTATTTATTTATTGGACAGGGACAGCACAGTCATACAGAGTCACACGCAGAGCATGCAGCTGATGCCACACATATTGAGTGTATGGCAGCCCTGTCATGATAACACATTTTGAAGCGCGATATGTTGGTGAAGTAAATATAGATGCTAAACGATAATATTGAAACAAAACCATAGAAATCTCCCCCAAAAAGTTTTCTAAATGTACAATAATGTTAAAACACATGAGCTGCAATAAATACATAACAGAATGTAACACTTAGTAGTTATTTTGTACATATATATAAGAAGTTATTTTGTATATATGTATAAGAAGTTCATAGTTAAACTCTGAGAAGCGCTAATCTCATTGTAGTATAAACACACACACGCAAATTCCTACTGATACAAAGATAAATTACCCACAGTAAATATTGACCATAAAATGTATTGTTCCATCTGTCATGTATTGAATGATAAGTCCATGTAGTATTTATCGTGACAAGCCAAGCGTATATTGCTAATTCTCAACTCCTGTCCCTGGTTGAGGTTCTCTCTACACTAAACATATGTCCAACAGTGCACACACACACACACACCCACACCCACACCCACACACACACACACACACACACACACATACAGCATTTACAGGTGGGTACAAATTTACTTATAAGTCCTGTAAAAGTCCAGATGCCTTTTTTTTTTTACTTTACAGACAGATTTTTGATGAGAAACAATGTTACAACATGGTAGAAAGTTAATTTGGCATAAAACCCCCTCTTTTAAAAATTGCACCCTTTACGAATTGCTCATTTTGTCCATTCAAATTGCATGTTGATTTAACTGCGGTAAATGCTGCTACTATTTCAATCCTGCTCTCACCCAATCGGTGCTGACAGCCTCTCTGCACCTGGCCACCCAAGAGAGCCGAGTTTTTTGTTTTGGTAAATTTTTTTGCTTATTTTGTCAATACGCCTTCATTAGCGCTTTATGAAGTGTCGCTCTGAGTCTGTAGCGTGTAGCCCGTGTGCGTCAGCCGTAGTTCTAATGACTGTTGTGATGCTGTGAGCTCACTGTGTTTGTGCTCTGTCAGATCCCTCTGTATTATGGTCAAACTGCTCTGATGTCATATTCTTTACCCAGACTCTTTAAAGCTCTTAGGCGCACTGTAGACTAGCTTATAATTACTGGGAACAATGTCAGTGAACAATTTAAGATATCGTCAACCTTAAAGCAGTTGTTTTTTTATTTTTTATAAATGAGTCAATTTTGTGTTTTCACCATAGACTGTATAAAGAAGTGGACTAAGTGAGTGTAACGTTACCCATAGCGTTCGGCTCCAGTCAAATGACACTTATCGAGGCAGTTATAGGGACGCATTTTTCGACCGCGAGTATCATAGCAACCAAAGAGCCAATCCAGAGCCAGGCTGTTGAAGTGCTACAGTGCTAGTTAAGCAGGGAGCGGGCGCTTACCAACACTGTCAATCAAACCTGTTGCTAACACTATTGGGTGCAACATCGAGGAAAGAAGGTGCATGATTTGTCTCTTACTAACGTTCATATCTTGACTCACGGACATGATAGCAAAACAAAAACCAAAATGACCAAAATAATGATCCTGACAGCAGTAGTTATGGAGAGAGGGCCGTTTTTCAATGTAAAGTAAATTAGAGTTGATGGAACCGAAACCGCGCCTATTCTCACTTCCTATTTGGAGCATCACAGCTAGCGGCTTAGCTATGTCCATTTATATATACAGTCTATGGTTCTTCCCCCAAAGAGTACATTGCAAAAGCAGTAATTTGTGACAAAATGAGACCGCTGTCCACTGTCTGTAGCTAATAATAAAGTTTTTTTTTCTCTCCTCAATCGGAAAGTTAGCACAGAAAGCGTTCCTCTGATTGTCTGTACTTGGGCGGTACACCCCAGTTTCACTTCTGAAAAAAGCTCTTCTAAAGCCGCACACACACACCCAAATGAAAACATGTTGTTATTAACGATGTGCTAATTTAAAGGCCTGTATCAAATTTTTTTGAATGTATTTGAGCAAAATGTGTCTTGCCCCAGTACCGATATATTGTATAAGCAGCTGTCTACTGTCTGCATTTAGCATTAAGTAAGTGTTTTATTGGCCGAGAATCAGGAAGTGCACGTTAGCATGCTAGTTGTTTTTAGCATAACCATGACGTAACCTGTGAGGAGCGGCTTTAAGTAGTGAACAGTTACATTAACTATAATATTTAAGTGGCATCGTGTGCTCTGGAGAGATTGAAGTGGGGTAAAACCTGCTACCCTGTTATCTTATGATGTATTATGTGTTTTTACAATTACATATTCATGATGTTAAGGTTCATGCAAGGATGATATGGGGTTGATAATTAATAATAATAATAATAATAAAAAAATAAAAAAGTTAATATACATTTTTGGATCAGCTTTGAAGTTTTGTGGAGTTTAGAGTAAATTTTAAAAAATGAAGAAATTTTAATAATAATAACCTAAAACTAGTTGTGTTTTTCATGCGTACTTTTACTTTTACTCAAGTATTATTTTGGCAGCCACTTGCAAATCAGTTCTATTTTTTTTTTAAATCACATTTAAAGGTCTGTTCTAGCACTGTGTATAATGACTATGAGGACTGTGGTTATAAAAAAGTATCAAAAATCAAATACAACTGATACTAAAACTAGTATCAAAACTAGATACTCATTTGAACAGGTATTGATGCTAAAAAAGTCACATTCACAGGACAGAACTGAACCTTTCCTGAACAGTTTAGAATGATATTGAACTGTATCAGAACAAGTATAAGACACATAGGCTAGTATACGCCCATGGACCACTATGAAACCTACTGGACACTGAGAGATTATCTAGATATGAAATTTTAGTATCATGACAACACTAATGAAGACTTGTTTACACTCTGAAAAACAATCCACCATGGAACCCAGTACCCATGCATTATCCACATGCACCAGCTCCCCCTTGTGGCTGCAGCTTCTATCATCCCAAACCTTGTAACATGTTTGACTCAGGGTTAGGATTGTCACATTATAAAACTCTAGTGTTATAGTCATTGTGAGAAGAGGCATCACAGCATTACAGTGACACCATGATGTAAAAAGTGATATTCTGAACTTTGTCTATTCAGTCCCCATTCCTCTAGTATTTTTACTGTATCAAATCAAATGCTCTACATAAACCTCTTTACATAAAGGTTTAGTTTTTATGTGTAGATTGAGCATTTTCGTTTTTAAAATGGTCTTAATTCTAATTGTTTAGGTGGGGGGCAAATGCTAAAACGCCAAAAAATGTTTCCAAATAGTTTGAAACAGAAGAAAAAAAATACAAAATGGATTTAAACGCCACATTTTCAGAAGGCTGTGAACAATATGAGATGTTTGATTTTGATTTTAACACCACAAATCATCTCACCTGTTGTAGTTCCAGCTAAGTCAGTTCTTTATGGTCAATATCTGTTCAAATAAAGCTTAGAAAATGTCTAACTTGAGTAACAAATCTTCAGACAGAGCAGTGCCTACAGTTAGCATCGCTTTTCCAGGGACTATTGATGACATCAGCTGCAAAGTATCAATTAACCAAATAATCTTGACCTACTCTAGACATCAAACCTCATCATGAGAATATATTTAACACTGTTTTCTGTCTTCCAGAACTCACAAAGGCTCAGCAGCTCAGCACCCTCTCAGTCCCTGGCGACCCCCGTGGTGTCAGTGAGCACCCCGAGCCTGCCCCCTCAGAGCCTGGTGTACTCGGGCATGCCCTCCTCCTACAACCCCGCCGGTGAGTACCACATCAGGCCACATAAACGGGCACAACTTTACAATCTTGTAGTCTCGCAGTAGAAAGGTCACGCCTGTTTAGCCCTTTACCCTCTGTTGTGCGATTGTTTTTCAGACTACTCCCTGAGCTTAAACCTGATGCCCTCCCTGTAGTTAGATGCCTGCGTTTACCCTCTGTATATTTGTTTTTCAGATTACTCCCTGAGCAGTGCGGACCTTTCCTCCCTTCAGGGTTTCGGCTCCCCGGGGCTGTCGCTGGGGCCGGTGTCGGCATGGCAACAGCATCCTCTGGGCCAGGCGGCGCTCAGCTCTCTGGTGTGAGTACCAAAGCACCGAACCCGCCCACTGCTCCACAGGCTGAGTCACAGGCCTCACACACTGGTTTTCTGTTGTGTGTACTCAAATGATCAGATATTACTCCAGTCTCAAATGCTGCTGAGGTAGACTACATGAGGCTGTATATGAAGGAGAATATGAAGAACACATGTAGCCTGAAATCTTTAGCCTTACAGTTTTACTAGAAGTACTACAATTACAAATTAACTGTTTTAATGATAGATTACCAATGCGCTCCTCTGTTTCCCATGTGAAATAAACAAACCTGATTGGACGGTTCTGTCAGATTTTGACTTGAGACACAGAAGAAGAGGAGGAGATGACCAGACTCACATCCTCTGTATGTAGACTATATAGAGAGCACCAGTCTGGCTGCCAAAGTTACCTTTTCAGTGTCTGGTATCGATGGAACAAAGGCCTAATGCATTTTTAATGGGGGCATTAGTGTAGCATAGCGATTAATGAGAATAAAATGTTTCTACAACTTGACAACAACTTTATCATATGTGTAATATCTGTACCTGAATAAGCTGCGACTAGCTATTTCAAATATCACTTAGAACCTTCATAATAAAATCAATGTATCGTTATGCTGGACAACTGAATACAGAACTGACTGTTGTTTGACAATGAAAGATGTAGTTTACTTAAAGTGATACTATGTAACTTTCTGAGGGTGGAAAGTCACCTGCATGATTCCATGGAAATAGAAAGTTCAAATCTTACTTTTTATGTCATACTGTGGAAGATTATAGTCAAAGGAACAAAACTTCCATGAAAACAATCAGGAGGCCCTTTTCCTTTTCCAAATAAGAGTGTGATTAGAGCTCTTATATAATTTGTGTGTTTAGCACTCAAGCTTCACAGTTAGAACGTTTTAGGTCAATAGGTCAAATCCTTCAGCTTAAGTAGTTCTGACCAAGACTAACTCAAGATCAGGAGAGGGGTCCCACTGCTCCTGCGACACTGACTGAAGGATGGGTCAACTGAGAATGAAGTTCCCTCATGAGAGATCACTAACCTTAACCTTAAATACAGGATATTTGTATTAAAACAATATTACTATTATTATTGAATATTTTTAAAAGCTCATTTCATCAAAAGTCACTGATGTAGCCTAATTGTGTAAATGTACCTCATTGTACCACCCCTGACTCCTCCCTCTACTCCTCCCACAGCGGCGGAGGTCACCTACCTCAGGGCTCTAACCTGTCCATCAGCACCAGCCAGGGCATCAGCATCAAATCAGAGCCCATCTCTCCCCCTCGAGAGCGCCTCACCCCCTCCAACTTCCCCCCTCATCACCCACCCCCGCTCCCTCCGCAGCAGCAGCTCCAGCAGGGCGCCCCCGGCAGGCAGGACGCGGTAGGACGCTCCCCCGCAGATAGCCTCAGCTCCTCGTGCAGCTCTTACGACGGCAGCGACCGCGAGAGCCCGTCGGTCAAGAGGCTGCGCATGGACACATGGGTGACCTAAGAGGGGTCAGGGGAGTGCTCCAGCCCCCCACCCCAGAGAAGGCAGGGTGCAACCAGGCACGGACCGCCGCTACGCCCATGGTCCACGGAGCTTTTCTTCAAACTATTATTTCGGCGCGTGAGATTGATTGTGAACGGTAAATGGCGTTAATGGAAATATGGACGTGCACACGCAGCAGGTGCAGGTACTCAGAGAACCTTAGTTACAGTAGTTAGGTTTGAAGGCGTGGTGGATGGGGACTCCCTAAAAGCTCGGCATTTCGTCCGGGGACAGGACTTAATATTCTATTGCTACCACGGCAACCTACTTTTAAAGTGTGTTTTCCTATTCACCTGTGTTGCCAGGTATAAAAATCTGACTCTTTTGACAAGGCAAAGCTCATTTAGGCTGAAAATTATACAGAAAACACATCCAGCTTTTTTTTTTTACTTTGCGTTGATGCATCAGGATGGCTATGTTGATTTTTGACAATATATTTTTTTTCACAGTCAGATGAAGGCTAGAGTTAGGATCAGAGTTAGCTTTAGGAACAGGTAAGATTAGGATTTTGAGACAGGTTTGCCATCAGTGTCTTGGCAAAACTGAGCTGTCATGTTTTGTAGACCAAAAAAAAAATATAAATAAAAATATAAGTTCACAAAAAAAACTCGCTAACCTTAATATTTGCTGTAGTTATCTCTGCTGATTATGAAATGAACTCACTTTCCTTGGAAAACACAACACGCGACAGTTAGTTTGCTTTGATTGACATAGAACACTAAGCCACGCCCCCGGACGAAATGCCGAGAATGCTAATGGATGCTAACTGATGCTAACGATCAGAGCATTTAAGCTTAAGCCACAGGAACCTATTTACAATGTACTGCAGGAAAAGCTGTTACTATACAATGTTTTTAATATATAAGTGGCCTCTTCTTTGCCAATCCATACATCACCACACACACGCCTAGTTTAATTAAGGCGAGACACTGCAGGGAAAACTATTTTTAAATTGGTTCATTTTAAACGGTTTGCAGTGGTCCAAAGTTATTCCTCACTTGCCTTTCTGCATTAGGAGCATCGTAATTACTCACCCTGATGAGATTTTAAGCACTTTTCACAACTTCTAACAACAACTAGCATGTTAACGGCTACACAGCTGACTTATTTTGACCTTGTACAACACATCTGTACTGGGGCGAGACACATTTTGCTCAAATACCTGGGGAAACATTGAGTACAGGACCTTTAAAGTAGCACCTATATGCACAAAACTTTACAACATTGTACTTTTGACTGATAATACAGAAGGATTTGTAGATATTTTGTTCTAAGCATGATTTAATAAAAAAGATACAGTTTAAAAAGTTATACTAAACAAGATGTCCAAAATCCACCCTGAAAATTGAATTGTATCTAATATGTCAGCAAATATAAACACAGAATTTTATCTATTTAATAATATTTACTTATTAAAACATTACATGAAGAAACTTTTTTCTTCCTCTAAAAACCAGTGTGCGCAAAATTTCAAATCTAATCTTTAAAGGTCCCATAGTATAATTTTGTTTCCTCATCACAATTCTACCTGGAGTTGTGTTTTGTTTCATTCACACGCTTAACACACAAACCCTGCATATTTAGGCTCTGAAACTGAAAACACTCTGTTCCACTTTGTGACGTCATTAAGTGGTGATAAAGTAAGTGCTCCACTGTGTTTTTAAAATCCATACACCTTCACGAGAATAATTTGGATAATTTCAGCTCTGGAATTGCCAATCTCTACTGAACAGACTAATAATAATGGATTACTCAAATGTGTGAATGAAACAAAACACAACTCCAGTGAAGTACATTATAACATGGCTTAAAACTCAGAGTCAATTTTGGCATAATATAGGATCTTTAAGATTTTTCCTATTCTCCTGCAGCGTCTCACCTTAAATCGACGTAAACGATACTTTTGGTTGTTACACAAATTAGAATTTCTTGCAATAATGAATGCTTTTATAATTTAAAACGTTGGAAAATGTTATGTGCAATGACGAGATGAAGAGGCGTCACGGACACATCAGTAATATAAGCCAAAGCTGTGGTCGTGTGTGTACAGTTGCTGTGGTTACACTCAAATGCACCGTTTTTTTGTTTCTTTTTTTTCTATGATTTGTTTAACGCTGTTGTAAAAATATGTAACTAATACTGATATGAAAAAGCCATGGACATTTGCTGTATGACTGAAGGTTTGATGTAAATATTGACTTTAAAATAAGATCAGGGTTAGAACATTGTCGACATGTTGTACCGTCACAATTTTTGAGAAACTTACACGGGCCCCGCCAAATTCATAATTCATAATTTTTCACATTCAAAATCTGAACAAAACCGCCCACATGTCGGCCTCCAGTGCATCTCTCTTCTCTCAATTGCTCATTTCTCTCTCTCCATCTCCTTTCTCTTCTCACTTTTGTCTTTGTCATCCCCCTCTCCCTCTTTACTCTTTATTTCCCTTTTTGTTTGCCTTGTTATCCTCCTCTCACTCTAACCTCCTCTCCCTCCCTCTCCCTTTCTCTCTCTTCCTTCATCCTTCCCTTCTCTCTCTCATACACATTTTCCCTCCTCCCTCTCTTCCCTTTTCTAGCTTTCCCTTAGACTTTCTCTCCATCTATCTCAAACACGTTTTCTCTCTCCCTCCCTCCATCTTCACTCCATCCTCTTCTCAACTTTTCCTTGCATCTTTTGTTCTCTCCTTCCCCTCTCTTTATCTCACTTTCTCATCCACTTTCTACTTTCCCTCTCAATATATAACTTTCTCTTTCTACCTCTCTCTACCCCTCGCTCTCTTTCTCCCCTTATTCTTTCTCTCTATCTATCGCATACACTTTCCTTCCCTCCATCTTCTCTCAATCCCTTTCTCAACTTTTCCTTCCCTCTTTTGTTCTCTCCTTCCCCATTTTCTCTCACTTTCTCTCCCTCACCCCCTTTCTCATCCACTCTCTACTTTTCTCTCTCTATATATCTCTCTCTCTACCCCTCTTTCTCTCCTTCTCGTTCCTTTCTATATCTCTAAATCACCCTCCGTCCTCTCTTTCCCTCCCTCTCTCATCTTTCGCTCTCTATTTCTACTGAAGGCTACAGGAAATAGCTCTCCTCTCGCTGTAGTTCCAGTGAGTACCACAGGCCCAACCTTCAGAGCAAGGTCCTGTGCTTCTAACCAGATCTACACTTAAAAAAGAAAAAAAAAAACTTTTTCATAACTGGTATCATGTAAATATTATCTATAAGTTTCATTCACATTTTTTACAATTGATTGGGTCAAATTTTCAGATGGAGACAGAGGACAATATTATTCTATGGAACAGATGCGTTATTATGCGAAACCCAAAAACCCAAATTCTATAACTTTGCAGCGTCGAGCAGCCTCATTGTTAGCGTCACTACTTCCTCTCTAATTTTATCTGTATGAGTCACGCTAAAATGAATAGGCTAAATAATAAAAAATAAGGCAGCGGACAGAGAGATGTGGGCGTAGGGCAGCGACAACATGCTAAAAACTGAACAAATAAAATGAATACTTCACTGGAGGACACTGAATTTTAATAGGTTTGTTTTATGTTTTCTGGTTTTAATAAAGCGTGACTGTGAGCTAGCGAGCCTACAGAGCCTACAGAGCCTATTCCTTTTCCATCCCGCCTACTTTTGCCTCTAAATGCTACTAAAACGCATTTTCGTGTGGTGGCACTTCTGGTTAAGCGGGAATCCCATTTGTTTCAATTTTGCCGCTAAAATATGAAATAAAGTAGGTTGATTTGTGTAAAATGTTCTCTGAGAGGCTCTAAAATAGTCCTTATAAAACTTATTTGCCGCCCCATACAAAATAATACAACCCGACTATCACTACTACTATTAAATCAAATATTCAATTACAATTTTTTTTCCAGATGTTTTGTTTTCTGTTGAAATTGGGATTGGGTCCATTCCGCAAACTGTATAAAGAAATGGACTAAGAGAGATCACCCACAGCGTTCGGCTCCAGTCAAATGAAGTTCATCGAGGCGAGCAGTTATAGGGGCCAATTTTGAGCCGAGTTCCACATAGGGAATTTTGACCCGAGTATCATAGCAACCAAAGAGCCAATCTGAAGCGAGGCTGTTGAAGGTAACGCCCCTTTTTCCCCCACCTGCACCGCTGGTTTGGCAGGTGGGCGAGTGCTTAACGACACTGTCAATCAAACCTGTTGGTAACGCTAGCGGATTTGTCTCTTATTAATGTTCATATCTTGTGTTACGGACACAATAGCTAAATAAAAATACCAAAATCACGTATAGCGAGTTAATACGAACATTTTAAGACCAAAATGACGAGCCTGACAGTAGCAGTTACAGAGAGAGGAGCCACAGTTTTTTAATGTAAAGTGAATTGGAGTCAAAGTCGATAGAGCCGGAAGCGCGCCCTGATCACATCCTATTTGGAACATGGCGGCTAGCATGTTAGCTATGTACATTTATATACACAGTCTATGGTCCATTCACAGTATTTTGCATACTTTTTTTCAAGTTCTTTTAATTTTTTTCCCACCAGATGTCACCACAGAGCCAAAATGTCCTAAACATTTCACTTGACAGGACTTTAACATATGAAGTTATCAGATCAAACCTTAACTAAGTATAATTTAATTCAATTTTGGGCATCATTTGTTTTCTGTTTGAGGATTTTGCAAAGCTTACAAATCTCACCAATGGAATAATACTGATTCTTGCTCTCCATCTGAAATTTCAACCAAAACTGTCACAATTCCAACACAAATCTTGTACAAAAACGCTTCAACTATTGCCCATTTCCTTGACCACCATTGTGTAGGCCTTGTCACGCTTTCTGCTGTAAAGAATCTATACATCTGATCCATATGATAAGTAATAACTCCAGCTTCATTCACAAACATACGCTCTGTCTCTCCCTGCTGATTGCACTCATGTTGTATAGAAGTCTGCTGTATAGAGGGGCGGCGATGCGTTCACTGTCCCGGTTCTGGTGTGGAATTCTGAGCTCTCCCCGCCCTTGTCCTCATAGCTCCATGGTAGCTCTGAGTCTGCGGTAATGTATGCAGTCATTCTCAAAGCCTGATGTCAACGGGCCTGCTTCACAAATGTGGTTTAGAGTATGGAGAGGGGAGGGTTAAATCTGCGACGTTTCAGAGTGGTTAGTACGTTGGCCATACAGCGAGAAGGTCCAAGGTTTGATTCGCAGACTGAAGTTTTGAATGCACTGTAGGGAAATTGTACAGCGGGATACTCTAGCTGCATATGACAATTTTTTATTTATTTTTTTCGTAGTTCTACATCAGTTTATTGGCAGTTTGTGGGGGAAAAAATACAGGAAGTATCGGTTGGTTCTACAACAAAATCCCTTTACCTATGTCATAAACACCCATGGAAGGAATTTTTTTCTGTTAGTTTAAACCTTCATTTAACAAAATAAAGGTGCTGTGATCCATTTATTATTAGTCTAATCATAACTATTGTGGAATTTAGATCAGTTTTGGCCTTTGTTAACTTGGAATCACCTCCACGTATGTCATATCTGCTGTCGAACTTGAGACCTTCTCGTTACGGGGCGAAACTCACGCCACTACACCACCAAAGTTAACCTAAAACACCTTTATGAAGCAGGGCCTGTATTAATCCTTAGGAGGGAAAAACAGCGTGGGCCTAAAATTAGTGACTGTTCCGTCAATCCCTAAGTGCCATGCTCCATGACGCTGGAATCGAACTCGCAACCGATTTTTCACAACCGCCCATTTCCATACACATACATTATAGAGACAGCAGGTTAAGTATGTGATAGCAATAATGATAAAGACAACACAGAGCACCTCACAGAGCACGTTTAGCACTTAAAAAAAACACATCAGGGAGATTATGCACAGACACAGATGCCTTATCCCAAAGAAGTCACTTATGTTTAAACTACAGCAGACGATAGAAGCGCTCGTCCCAGCTCAGAATTCCCACACCTCTGCTAAAACAGGGCTAACACGGGGCAATGCACAGCTCCAATCTGGAGTTTGGGCTAGTTTAGATGTTTTTGTGTTGTAGGACTAGAACAGTGGTGGATGAAGTACTCAGTTTTGTTACTTAAGCGCCGATACGGAGCTAAAAAGATGCTCAAGTAAAAGTAAAAAATGACAACATCAACTTGCTTAAAAGTATTTAAGTATGTGTTTAAAAATGTATTTAAAGAGTAAAAAGTAAAAGTGTTAATTGTGATATTGAAAAAAAATACATACATACACACACACACACACACACACAGATTTAGGCCAACAGTAGCAATACGAATCCATTTTATTTTCCTTATGTATTTTGTGTATTTATTTTTGTTCGCTCAAAGCTGAAGATTGAACTCAAAAACTTTAGTCAGGATGTTTCCACAAACATGGTAAAAATAACCCCTCAAATCATATGAAAAGTACTATTTAATTTTCAGTCCAGTTCAAAAATGTAGTGGAGTAGAAAGTACAGATACCTGCTTTCAAATGCACCAAAGTAAAAGTAAAAAGTATCTACTGTAAAATGTACTTAAGCAAAATACAGATACCTAAAAATTCTACTTAAGTGCAGAACTTTACTACTTGTACTTCGTTACCACTGGTCTAGAATATTTCTTTCTTTTACTGGTTTCACATTTTTAAAAGCAGCTAAATATTTTGCCAGTAAGAAAACAGTTCTTAATGATTTTAACAGTACTTAATATTTTACAATATATCTTTAAAAATGCACAATGTAACTTTTATGGTGGAGGATACTACTCGATTGCCTCTAAGGAGGTGCTATTGCTTTGCCTGGAATTTTCCACAGTATTAGGGTTGTCAAAAGCACAGAAGCATTGAAAATCAGATACTAATCAATACTAAAAGTAATATCGGAACTAGATACTCATTTGAGCAGATATCAATACAAAAAAGTCATATTCATGGGACACAAATGAATCTTTCCTGAATATCTTTAGAATGATCTTGAGCTGTATCAGAACAAGTATAAGACACATAGACTAGTATACACCCATGGACCACTATGGAACCTACTGGACGACTGAGGGATTACACAGATATAAGGCCACATGGGAATATAAAAGAATGTATTACAATTTACTATGATGTTGGAAATCACATTTTCTTGTCTAGATAAAAAGTGTTTTTAAGTATTATCATTGTAGTATCAGAATCGAGTATTGTGTCTATTCCTTAGTATCGAAATTGAGTTTTAAATTTTAGTAGAACAAAATCTAATATTTTAATAGCTACACTGTGGAATATCCCAGGTATAGATATAACATCTACATAGACTAGATGGAAGTGAACCCTTTGTCAGTGCTAAGTGCTGATATGATCAGAATGAGTCTGCTAATGGTGAATGGACGTGGATTTCAACCTAATGATGTCATAAGGTGGAACATAGCACTTTGTATGAGATCAAAACATCTAAAAACTTCTCAAAACTATATTAATACTTTGAATTAAGATCAGTTTAGCATCACTATACCTTTTGCAGTGAACCTGGTCAGTGAACGCAGTGCAAGACCTACTCTCTTATCAAATCAATGCACAAAGTAGAATGTGAGGGGAGGAGGGGAAGGACGGGGGGATAGGATGGACTTTGGAGAAGACATTGGATCGGACTCTGGACCATTGGATCTTGGGACACTTTTGGAGCAGAAGAAGGACTCTGTTTGGTGTGGCGGCTCTTTGCTAACTGTTGTAGCTGTAGCTCCTTTAGCTGAACACAACAGCCTGGTCCTGGTCTGTCCTGGGACCAGTTCGGCGACACAAGCTGGACTTTGTTGCCAAAAATGAAACTATTATTATTATTATTATGATTATGATTTTTATCAAAAGGAGAGTGAAAGTTACATTTGATTTCCCTTAAAGTGCGTATGACAGGTTTTGATGATTCTCAAATTTGGTATGATAATACTTGGTGTAAATATAAATGATAGTTTTACACCAATCACGAAGCATTTTTGTCAAGAAGTAAAATATGCTAAAAATTAGGCTACAAGAAGTAGAGTGTTCTATTTTAAAGAGTCCCACATTGATGACGTCACACGAGGGAGAATTCTACCAAAATGTCTATCACAATTTACCTACAAGACACACAAAATAAAGATGTTTTCTCAAACTTTTATTTGTCAAATAATCATTTCTGCGTACATTACAGGAGTTTTGGCCCTATGTACAATATTGTTGCTAGCTAACAGTCATGGACTTCCCCCGTATTTCCAGAAAGTAAAAATTTAAAGCTACAAAATCCCTAATTTGGGAGAAAAAATGGTAAATATAATGATCTTAAGTGTGCTTTAGTAAAATGAGTAGTCCAACCTGTCATAGGCGCTTTACATGTGTTATTTTGTTTTGGTTATAAAGTAAATATTCAAGTGAACTTTTTATGATGCAGATACTATGCTAGATATTGTTGTACAGTTTGTATTCCTCACAGTAGTACAGACATTGGCTTGTACATGTGTATTTTAGGTTCTTGTTGTGTATAAAATACACGGCTCTTAGACTTTGTCCTGTGACCTTCTAAAACGTAGAATCCACAACTTTATTAAACAACTCTGTGTATGCACCGTGTCTCCTTTGTTTATTCATATTGTTTTTAGATTATGATATATAGCTAATAATATTTTAGATTTTATATTCATTATTTGAAGAATACTATAGTATAGACTAGGGTGTCAAAAGTATCAAAAATCAGGTACTAATCGATACTTAAACTAGCATTGAAACTAGATACTCATGAAGGTTCCATGGTACAACATTACATTTATCAATCTCATGCTTTTCAAGGTATTTAAGATGGGATAGGTGCACACATTTTGCACACAAAGTGCATTTTACAGGGAACACTCCTCAGAAATGGTTTGTTGATACTTTCCAGTTTCATCATGCTGGGGGTGTTCTACATGTATCTCAAGGGCCGGACCAGCCTCTTAGCAGACAAAGCAGCTGCTTAGGGCTCCGAGGCCACCAGAGCCCCAATGGGGCTCTGGTGTATGGTGTATGGGCCCCAAGAGCCCATACACTTACATTGAAAATAATGATTGGAAAGTTTTTTTCCCCTGAAAACTAAATGGTGCATGGGTGTTTAAACTAGTCAAAATATCCTTCTTAAATTATTAGATGTGTTTTATTTCCAGTAGCTAAATATGAGCTGCCTATATTTGTTTTTGATTCAGGCAGTGGTGTGGACAGCTACGTGTTTACACCGGTGTGAAGGACCCCTCCCCTCTAGGTGCGCTCTGAGTGCACTGAGGCAGAGGGACATATGAATGGGTGTTTTACAGACTAAAATACTTTAGTTAGTGAAGTTAAGTTTATCTAAAGTACGGAACAATGTATGAAGAGGCCAGAGGGAAATTGTTTTGGGGACAGGACTTTTCAGAGAGGACTCAAAATATGTCCCCACTTTACACCATTGGACCTGCAGATAAAACAGTGAAGCTGGACTTGTATAATTGTGCAGACAAGACACACCTCAGAGGGACAGAGGACACACCTCCGGGAGACAGAGGACAGCAGGTGAGTCCGTTTATTACACTGGCTGTTTTTGGTTGTGGCTCGTCTTTCTAAACATCAGATGATGTGAGTTTAGTTAAAGCGTCACTGCTCCTGTGTCAGATTAACCACGTTGATTATGACAGAAACTACATCTGCTGGACAAAGAACAACCTGTGAACGACTCCTGAATGTGTTGTGAATACTGGTATAGGGATGCACCGATACCACGTTCTGTAAAACAAGTACAAGTACTTCATTTTGAGTACTCGCTAATACCGAGTAAAGATACCGATATCGGACATAATTTTTACTGGTGTTTGATTATAGTAGTAAATCGAAACGAATTATCCTTTCGGATTATTTTTATAATATCGACTACTTTTTAATCTTAGAATACTTGTCTTATCTACTGAAATCCCTGTAGTTAGGTATCATTCAAATATAATTTAGTTAGATAAGCAGCTGGCTCTAATTTTTACCACTTCCACTTTGCAGACTGCGCCGAGCTAACTGCTAACGAGCTAACTGCTAACGCGCTAAACGCTACCGAGCTAACTGCTAACGAGCCACTGTTAGCATAACAGTGACTGTTGTGTTACTTTTACCAGGGCCACACTTTCACCATTATGAACATGCTGTATGTCTTTTTAAAGCTCTGAACCCGCTCTATTCAGTCGTTAAATGTTTTTGTCAATTATATAAAGTTCCACTGCAACACAAGCAAATAATCACCAACGCCACTTAGCAACGTTAGCATGCTACTATTGTAAACACAAGCGCTGCGCTGATATCCTCTGTGAACTATAAACACCTTTAGAGTCCTAAATATTTGTATATTTCATGTGACAGTCACATATGATTACAGCTGTGCTTAATGTGCAGCTTTATGTCACCTCTGCACTGCTCTGTGGAGAGATGAGCTGTGAGTCAAACAAGAGGCAGCACAGCTACAGTGGTATCGGCTCTTGGTATTGACAGTCCATTGAAGAGGATGAGTACTGGCCGATACTGTATTGGTATCTGTGCATCTCTACTCATTAATATGCGCATTTAGGCACAATCTCGCATCCAAAGCCTGACAATAAACATAAAAATGATGTGATCCTAAAATCCTCTTTTATTTAATGTTTAGTCCTTCCAAATGATCTGGTGATTATAAATCTGATGTTATGTTCAGGCTGTTTCTCTTTTGCAACTCTTAACTTGGATCACTACTTTGTACTTCTTGAGTGATATGATTTTGAAGTAACTGTACCCTTCGCTTAAGTACACCGTTTGGCTACTCTATCCAATTCTGCATTTTATGAGATAAAGAGTTGAGAAATGTAGGCCCTTTTTAGTTAACTGGAACACATTAAAATGCACCAGAATTTAAACATTTCTCTGCAGACCCTCCTTCCTTACATGTTTTTATACTGTTATACTTGTGGTTATTGCTGTTGTGAGCCTCTAGTATTTTCAATCTTTTTACAACTGATTGTGATGAAGTTTTAATGTTGTGGAGAGGGCCCCCAAGGGCCGTCCCTGTGTATCTCTATAGTGAAATGTTCAGTCGTTACCATGGTGACACAATGCACATAGTAGCAAATACTATAAAAAAAGACTGAAGATCTTAAAAGAATGGACTCAAACAGCACATTTTCATGGTCCTCTTTAGGAGATTTTCAACACAAAGGTGAGAGTGGCTAACTGAAAAACTGTTGGCTAATGCTAGCTAGCTTGTGACTGTAATTTTATGTGTAGGAGACTCGTTTCGCAGCACAAATCAGCTCACCTGTTGTAGATTCAGGTAAATTCTTCTTGGCCAGATTGTGTTAAAATAAAGCTCAGATTACAGTCTAACAGAGCTTCAGACAGAACAGTGCCTACAGTTAGCTTCACTCCCCCAGAGAATGACAAAGTATCAATGTCTGTCTGTTTATTTAAAATGAGATTGATAATGAGAATGAAATGTACTGCTCCATCCAAACCATGAACATTTAGGACATCTAGTGGTGATGTGGAAGAACTATTATGATTTCCTTTCTGCAAATGTAGTGTAGTACGAGTAAGTGGCCAGAGGAGGGCGATACAATACAATTAATAAATGAAGCAAGACCTTTTTTTGGCCCTCATTTACAAGGTAGAAGGGAAAAATATATATTTACTTTACTGTTACTCAGCATTGATACTTTGCAGCTGACTTCAAGCACTCATCTGTCTGAAGCTCTATTAGACCTAATCTGAGCTTTATTTTAACACAATCTGACTATAAAGAGCTCACTTAGGTGAAACTACAATAGATGAGCCAATGTTTAATGTTCAGCTAGTTTGAAAAACCATTGGCTAATGCTGGCTAGTTTGTGACAATAATTTTTTGTCTGACAGATAAGCACTCTCACCTTTTTTTTGAAAACCTAAACACAACCATGAACACTCGTATTGATCACAGGCAGAACATGTGCTGTTTAAATCCATTTTGTATTTTTTCTTGAGTTTTCAAACAGTGCTTGCCAATATGTGTCACCATAGTAACTGCTGAACATTCCACCACAGCTATGCATGTAGGACACCCCCTGTGTGCTGTCACTGCAAAGTAGGGCTATCAGTAGTCCTCAGAAGGTGGATCAGGGGAGTGATTATTTTTACATTTATCCTAGTACATCAAGTCAAATATGTGTTTGTTTATTGATCTTTTTTAAATTTATTTATTTGAGATATGTAACTTTAACAGAGTGGAGTTTAGAGGTTATCTTAGCTCAAACGGGACTACCATTCACTGAAAAAATAAGCTAAATACAGGACGTTTTATTAAAAAGAGGCTCAATATAACTAGTTAAATAATTTATTGCTGCAATTATTTTCAATTTGAGTCAAGTTTCAGTTACCCAGGAACCAGGTCCCATCAGATAAAATTCATGGAGGGTGTGTACGATGTCTCTCATAAAACAGCGTAGCGGCAGGGTACCTTGTGTAACCACTAACCTAAGAGAGCAGTACTAATTAATCATTAATAAAAGACTCCACCCTGTCTAGCAAACCAAATGTTCAAGGACCACGTACCAACTTATTTGAAGCTGGATGTGTGACACGGCATGACCCATCCACAGGACCATCAGGAGGACCACAGACGCTCATCGAGGCATTGACCAGTTAGAGCGCCGAACTTGGAGCACATTTGGATTTGCAACCGTTAGTATCATAGCAAGCAGGGAAAGAAGGTGCCTGATTTGTCTGTTATGAATGTTCATATTTTGAGTTAAGGACACAAAAGTGAAGTAAAAATATCAGGATCATGTAGAATGGGTTAATACGAACATATTAAGACCAAAATGACAAGGCTCACTGCAGCAGTTACAGAGAGAGGGGTGACAATTTTCCAATGTAAAGTGAATTGGAGCCAAAGTTGATGGAGCCAGCAGCACGCCCATGATCACTTTCTTTTTGGACGTGATCATGGACGAGGCAGGCAGAGCGTTAGCTATGTCCATTTATATATAGTCTATGGTTAAACGGAGCACCGAGCACCAAAACATAGGCGTAATGTCACCTGAAAGTGCAAGAAATCAGAGGAAGATTAGCTACAGACTCAGTCCTTTTATACTGGGGTTTGGTGCCATCTGCTGGTGCGTGGGCTGTAATAACCAGACACGTTCACTCTACCACATAAATGATGAAGCAAAAATGTTTCGAAAAATATTCTACATATATTTATTCATGCAACTTGAAAATCATTTTAACTAGTGAATATTAATATGAGTTACCTAAAAAATGAAACCTATTTTCTCCCAGGCTACAGCAGGTAGACTATAACAAAGAGAAGGTAGGCTATACTAACAAAGTTCTGTAGGAAAGAGGAGGTAGACTATAGGAATGAGGAAGCATAGGCCTTAGGAAAGAGCAGGTAGGATATAGGAATGAGGAAGTATAGGCCTTAGGAAAGAGCAGGTAGGCTTCTGTAGCATTCTCAGGGTCAGAGCAGGTCACTAGCTCCTATGCAACTTTTTTAAATGATATGCAGTTATAAACAGTATATTGTGCATTCCACCTAAAGTAAATTGTAAGTTCTTTTCTAACACAACAAACACTCATTCACACGTCATGTGCGTGCAAACTCTGAGGCAAGGGATTGTGTTTTGCCCAAGAACACAACAACAGTATTCTTCTGTGGGAGCTGAAATTGCACTGCCAACCTGTGAGTAAGTGGATCTGGAGCGGCTCCTGGCCCACTGGAGCGGCTCCTGGCCCACTGGAGCGGCTCCTGGCCCACTGGAGCGGCTCCTGGCCCACTGGAGCGGCTCCTGGCCCACTGGAGCGGCTCCTGGCCCACTGGAGCGGCTCCTGGTCCACTGGAGGCAGTAGCTGAGTGGACCCTCCTCAGAGGGTTCAGCTCTGGATCACTGTCTCCAAAATCGAATGAACCCTTCCCCTGCGTCACCCTCAGCCCTGACCTTGCAGACCCCACTGACCCCTTCCCCATCGTAACCCTCCTTTTCTTGTAAATTGTATGTAAATAGCTTTGTGGTGTATAGTATTGTACACATCATGTTACATACTTCTGATTTGCTTTTTCTTTTGGAAATAGGATGAGGTATAGAAGAATCAATAAAAGTTAAAAATAAAAATCTTTCAATTGCTGTTTCTCTCTATCTATCTCTCTATCTTTCTCTCTCCTCTTCCCTCATACCAGCTGTGCCATTGGCTTAGACCCCTCTTCCTGACTACCCAAGCTGGAGATGAGCTGTGCCACCTGTCAAGGGACCCTGCCCTATCCCCCAGTACCCCCCCACAACGAGCCCCGCACCCCCCCACATACACGACCACAAACGCCCCACAAGCCCCCCCCCACCACAGACACACAACCCTCCCCCCCAGAACCTCCCGATCTGCCTTTCAACCCAGAGCCAAGTTTGGGAGCGTTCATGTGGCCCTGAGCTCCTTTAAGACGCTGGTAAATATTGAACAAGTCGCGGGCCATACTCAAACACATCTGCTGTGTCTGTGCACAGGGGAGAGAGAGGGGGAGGGATGGAGGGACGGAGGGTAGAGGCAGAGTGATGGGGAGAGAGAGGGGATCGAGAAGGATTGAAGGAGTAAGAAGAAGAGAGACAGGCAGAGGGTCAACTAGAGAGGGTAGAGAGAGGGGAAGGAGACAAAGCGATGGAAAGAGGGAGAGAGAGACAATACGTGAGAAATAAGGAGAAATAAGGGAGAGGGTAAGGCATGAGGGAGGAGGGCAAGGAAGAGCAGAGAAAGAGTAAGAGGGGAGATAAGGGAGTGAGGAAGAGACAGCAAGAAGGGATGAGAAGAAAAGAGTGAAGAGAGAAAACGCGGGATAATAGAGGAGAAAGAATGGGAGCAAGAGGGCAAAAAGAGAATGAGAGAAAGAGAAAAAGATGGACTGAGAGATAGAGCCAGAGAAAGAAAGGACGCAAGTAAGAGAGGAGGTGAGTGAGGGAGGAAGAGAGGTAGAAAGAGAGGAGCAAGGTAATAAGAGATATACAGAGTGAAAAGGGAGGTAAGAGAAGAGAGAGCAAGCAGAGGGAGAGGATGCAAGTGATAGACGGAGAGAGAGATGGACAGAGAGATAGAGGCAGAGGGAGAAAGTGAGGAAATGAGGGGGGAAGAGAGAGAGGAGCAAGGGAGAGAGACAAAGGGAGTGAGAGCAAGAGAGAACAAGCAGAGGGAGAGGACAAAAGACAGAGAGACAGAGGTGGAGAGACAAAGGAAGTGAGAGAGAGAGAGAGGCAGTAAGGGAAAAAGAATAAAGACAGGGATTGAGAAAGTAAGAAGGGAAAGAAAGTGAAAATGAAAGCAGAGAGAGCAAGCAGAGGGAGAGGGAGAAAGAGGTGAAGAGAGAGGCAGAGAGAGAAAGAAAGTAAGTGAGATAGTAGATGAGGGATTGAGAGAGACAGGGAAGCACGCAAGTGGGGGGGGAGTGAGAACAGGAAGGAATAGAGAGAAAATTAAAGGAGGGTAAAAAGCAAGCAGAGAGAGAAAAAGAAAGAAACGGAGACCAAAAGAGAGAGGAGGGGGCAGGCCCAATAACTGAGAGGGGAAAAGAGAGGGAGTAAAAAAAGAGCAAAAAGGATTGAGAGAGAAAATGAAAGGAGGGGAGAAAGCAAGCAGAGGTAGAGGAAGAAAGAGGGATGGAGAAAGATGGACAGGGACATAAAGGCAGAGAGAGGGGACAAGCAAGTGGGATGTGAAAAGAAAGGAAGTAAGAGAGAGCAAGAAGGGATAGAGGAAGAAAGAGGGATGCACAGAGAGAGAGGCAATGAGAGAGAGAGATGGGAGCAAGCGAGGGGTGAAAACAGGAACAAAAGGAAATAAAGAGTAAGAAGAAATAGAACAAGAAAGAAAGCAAAAGAGAGAGGTGGACCGAGAGATAGAGGCAGAAAGAGAGAGATGGGAGCAAACAAGTGAAGTAAAAAGTGAGGAAAGAACGGAAGTAATAGAGAGCAAGAAGGGATGGAGGAAGAGAGAGAGATAGAGGCGGAGAGACAGAGAGAGATGGACAGACAGAGGTATAAGAGAGATAAAAGAGGAAAGAAAGGAAGTAAGAGCAAGAAGGGATAGAGGAAGAAAGATGGACAGAGATGCAGGCAGAGACAGAGAGAAAGATGGACAGAGAGATAGAGGCAATGACAGAGAGATGTTAGCAAGCAAGTGAGAGAGGAAAGAACAGATGTAAGAGAGCAAGAAGGGATGGATGAAGAAAGAAAGAGAGAGATGGACAGAGAAAGGGGGTGATTCAGTTCAGTTGTAAAGCTGTAGTTTATACATAGCAAACAGAAATGTGCTCTCTGGGTGGGTTGGGGCCCGGGGTAAACAAAGCCGGGGGTTGCAGGATAGGGTGGGACTATGGTCGGACTTATCCTTGGACTCTGGGACAAGACTCCACACAGCGAGAGATCCGAGCTGAGCAGAGAGGAAAGACACGGCCAAGATGTCATATGCCCCACAATCCAGCAGCACCACGGGTTTGGAGCCACCAGGACAACAGTCGGACGAGGAGCAGAGCTTAACAAATTATTCAAATAATTGGGCCCATATTTGAGGAAGTGTAAAGCATGCACAGAGCAAACAGCGTCATGTAGGAAAATAAATAGCCAAATACTGTGATAAACACGGGACAAAGAGAGGGGTTTGATACGAGAGAGCGACGTAAAGCTTGTGTTAGCTCATGTTAGCTTGCTGCAGGCAGGACACAGGGAGGACGGCTCACGTAGGGATCGTACTTTCATTTTGTATGTGGGCACATTTTAAGAACACCTTCAGATAAGAGAAAGACCCTCATCCCTTAAATACTTCTCCCACAGATCAGTTTGCAGTGACCTAAAGTTATTCCTCACTTACCTTATGCATTATGAGCATCCTAATTACTCACCGTGATGAGTTTATAATTGTTTTTCACAACTTTCAGAGACTAGAGACTCACTGTGTCTCCACTGCTCCTCACTGTGTCTCCACTGCTCCTCGCTTTGGCTCCTCTTCTACTCGCTGTGTCTCCTTTGCTTCTCGCTGTGTCTCCTCTGTTCCTTGCTGTGTCCCTTCTGCTCCTTTCTCTGTCTCCTCTACTCTTTGCTGTAACTCCTCTGCTCCTTGCTCTATCTCCTCTGCCCCTCGCTGTATCTCTTCTGCTCCTCTCTCCTCTGCCCATCTCTCCCCCTGCTCCTCTCTCCTCTGCTCCTCGCTGTGTCCACTCTGCTCCTTTCTCTGTCTCTTCTGCTCCTTGCTGTGCCTCCTCTGCTCCCCTCTCCTCCTCTTCTCCTCTCTCCCCTCTGCTCCTCGCTGCGTCTCTTCTGCTCCTCGCTCTGTCTCCTCTGCTCCTTGCTCTGTATCCTCTGCTCCTCGCTGTGTCCCCTCTGCGCCTTTTTGTCTCCTCTGCGCCTTTCTCTGTCTCTTCTGCTCCTTGCTGTGCCTCCTCTGCTCCCCTCTCCTCCTCTGCTCCTCTCTCCCCTCTGCTTCTCTCTCCCCTCTGCTCCTTGCTCTGTCTCCTCTGCTCCTCGCTCTGTCTCCTCTGCTCCTTGCTCTGTATCCTCTGCTCCTCGCTGTGTCCCCTCTGCGCCTTTCTGTCTCCTCTGCGCCTTTCTCTGTCTCTTCTGCTCCTTGCTGTGCCTCCTCTGCTCCCCTCTCCTCCTCTGCTCCTCTCTCCCCTCTGCTTCTCTCTCCCCTCTGCTCCTTGCTCTGTCTCCTCTGCTCCTCGCTCTGTCTCCTCTGCTCCTTGCTCTGTATCCTCTGCTCCTCGCTGTGTCCCCTCTGCGCCTTTCTGTCTCCTCTGCACCTTTCTCTGTCTCCTCTTCACCTTTCTCTCTCTCTTCTGCTCCTTGCTGTGCCTCCTCTGCTCCCCTCTCCTCCTCTGCTCCTCTCTCCCCTCTGCTCCTCGCTGTGTCTCCTCTGCTCCTCGCTCTGTCTCCTCTGCTCCTTGCTCTGTATCCTCTGCTCCTCACTGTGTCCCCTCTGCGCCTGTCTGTCTCCTCTGCGCCTTTCTCTGTCTCTTCTGCTCCTTGCTGTGCCTCCTCTGCTCCCCTCTCTCTCCTCTGCTCCTCGCTCTGTCTCCTCTGCTCCTCGCTCTGTCTCCTCTGCTCTTCGCTCTGTCTCCTCTGCTCCTCGCTATGTCTCCTCTGAATCTGACAAACTTTGAAGTTACAGCTATTGCTTCAGCCTTATTGAAACTGCTTCACTCCTCGATGCAGCAGCAGACATTAGAGACCATCTCAACTGTACAAAAGGTAAAACACAGATGAATACTGTCATTGTGTCCTTGGGCAACACACTTAACCCACCTTGCCCCCAGTGTCTGTGTACACTGATGCGTGAAGGTGTGTGTGAGTGGTCGGTTGTTGTAAAGTGCTTTGAGTGTCTTGATTTGAAGGCATAAAAGCGTTATATAAAAATGTGACTATGACCATTTAAAAATAGCTGTTACCACTCAATGACATCACAAGGTGGAACAGAGCATTTTGAGCTTTGGGGATGCAGACAGCCTTATGTAGGATTAGTCAGACATGTGTGAAGGAAACTAAACAAAACACAGTGAGCCTTAAGCGACTTTTGGTAGTACTTACTGTACTGCAGGACTGGTATTCAGATGGTTGAAACCGGACTGGTGGGACTGGTCGGGTGAGTTTGACCCGGTGTACTTCCTGCACCAATCCCAGGTCGGGTGCTCGAGTGTGGGGCGGAGGAGCACACCAGCCGGGCCTCTCTGGTATGTGTCATCACTATGGGAAGCTATTGACATGAGCGCTGTGTGAAACTAATTTTTACTGGTCAGGTAAAGTACAATTTGAATTCATATATTTGATTAATAAGGTGATATAGTAACTTAGGTGTGATTTGATGTTAATTTATTGAAATAGCTTGATGGGGAATGTTTGTTTTTGCTTTTGGTTTTGTTTAACTGGGATAAGTAAAGACAGAGTTAAGAGTTGGGAGTTATTTTGAAGGAATCTTGGCTCTCAAATGTTTTAAACCATTTCATATAATATTAGATTATACTTATTAAAGACTTGGCAGGAGACAACATTACATGCAACTTCTGAATTGTGTGAGTCACAATATGAGAAAAAGATAAAACATTCCCATAAAAGCCATGGCGTTCTAAATGAGTCTGTTGACTTTATACATCACGCTGAGGGTCTTCTACATGTATGTCTATTGGCGGAATGTTCAGCAGTTTCCATGGTGACACAGACAAACACAGACGAAAAAGTTTTAAGACAGTCTTGAAGTCTTGAAATCTGAAGAAAAAATACTAAATGGGTTTAAACAAAACATTTTCAGGAGCCTGTGATCAATCCGAGCGTTTCATGGTCCTGTTTAGGTGATTTTCAACAAAAAGGTGAGAGTGACTAACTGAAAAACTGTTGGCTAACGCGAGCTAGTTTGTTACTGTAATGATTTGGGCCGTTAAACAAGTCTCCCACACAGACTTATTTAACTGCACGAATCATCTCACCTGCTTCAGTTCCAACCATGTCAGAGCTTTACTGTTTAAAACAATCTGACCAGAAAGAGCTGGTTAAGTCTAACTTGAGCAGCGGTGGAAGAAGTATTCAATTTTTCCACTTAAGTAAAAATACAGATACCTGAGCAAAACAAAAAAGTAATACTTTTACTTAAGTAGATTATTTCATGTGATAAAGTACTTGTTTTAAAATGTACTTAAAGAGCAATAAGTAAAAATATTTCATGAATATTTTGAGGTCTTATATCACTTCACATATAGTGATTTTGATAAAGATTTGTGCTGAATTTTGTCCACTGCATCAAATCTAGTGAAAAAAAGTGAATTGTATCCCCTTTAAAATGTACTTAGGTAAAGTACAGATACCTAAAATTTGTGCTTAAGTGTGGTACAGTACTTTTACTTCCACCACTAAATTTGAGTAACAGAGCTTCAGACAGAATAGTGCTTTGAATTAGCTTCCCACCCCCTGGAAATGTTGATGACATCAGTTGTAAAGTATCTATACAAAATTTAACATTAAAATACAAGGCCTTTTAATGGGAATATGCTTCACAAAAAATAAATAAATAAAATAAAAATAAAAAAATCATACAAAAATATACAACAAACAAATTTGTGAATATAACTGGGAACAGCAACACACAGTAATTCCTAGAACTGTGGCGTTCTGAAACCACAGCTAAAATGACATTTGGATGCCTGTAGGTGACAGCCATCACTTCATTAATGATGACAGGTGGATTACAAAGCTCTTGTCTCAGATGTGTGTACGGTCTGCATATTTATGAACATCTGATCCAATAAAAATAGTTTCTGAACTGTGTCACTGACAGGTCAGTGCAGATATCAGGGCAGTCGCTTCCATACTGAATCCAGCCAACAGTTTCCTCCTGGCTTTCCACTGCATTATAATGGACTGATATAGTTAGTGCATTTCCTCGTCATTACTTTAGATTTTGTGTATTAGTTTTGACATGTATGCTCATCTCAAATCGTAATCATTGTTTATCATTGTTTGCATATCTCAGTGTAGTTCAGACATTTTAAAACAGATCTGTTTATACTTTTGTACAATGTAGTATGTTTTTTCCCTCAGCACCACTGTTGTATTTGAGCAGTTTAGGCAAATAATTTGTTGGGAACAAACTACCCGATCCTTGGCCTTTGCCCAGTTGGCCTTTTCTTTTCAATCAGACAGTGGAATCAGCTCCAGACACTCTGAAATTGCCTGTAGATCTTAACAATTTTACCAGAAATGGGAAAAAACACATTTTTGATTATCACGTATGACAGCATTAGTCTAGTTAATTTGCACTGTTCTGTTTTCACTGTAAAAACTTGCACATAAAGAGTTTACATTTGATTACATTAGTGAGTGGATTCATAGCACGGGGGTGTTCTTTGTCATCTTTCTGGCAAAAACGGATGGGATTTTTATCCATGTCTTGCCAGTGGTCTTACATTTAAATGACTTGCCTTATAGTTAGGTTGTATTAGGCAAAATCTTTTTTTTTAAGCTTTTTACCATGTTATAATAATGTTCCCTCATCAAAAACATGCCTTAAGTAATCTAGCAATCGCCACCAGGCCCTATTCAAACCCTCTTTACTGCAGGATGATTCTGTGCAAACAAAAGCATGATACAAAACAATACACTACAACTTCACACACTGATGCGATGTGCAGTAGTTTCATTTGCGGGAAGCACACTGATTGTTTTGTGATAGTGCTCTGACGGGGGAGTGACTTAGCATGGAGAGCAAAGAGAGGGAAGACTCAGAGGGTCAAAAACAAAAGAACTATAAAACAGGTTAATGCATACATGTTTCCATCGAATATAGCATTTTCAAAACAATAAAAGGTAAGATTTTGATCTAAATATTAACACCCCCATAGAAGTAAAATACCCCGTCTTTAAAGACTCTTGCATGTCGCCTCAAAATCTTTTTACAATAAATAAAGTAACTATCTGTCATTTTGTGTTGCTTCAGTCACTAACACACCATTCTGTCATTCCAGGTTCAACCCTTTCCAAGATGGACGAAAAGAAGAAGAAGAACGTGTTGGAAAATTGGCGCATCAAGGCCAAGTTCCCAAACCTGAAAAAGCTTGGCAAGAAGAGCCCTTCAAAGCCTCCTAAGAAGCTAGCATACCGACGCAGCATCTCCGTACCCGACCTCCGCATGGTCAAGCCCCAACTGGATGATGATAACGAGCCATTCAACTTCGACATCCCCCCTGCGGCCAGTGATTCCGATTCGACCTCCAGCAACACTGCGAACGATGTTCCAATATACATGGAAGCGATACACGAAGTCCAGCTAAGATATCTCTCGGAAACTAAACTGCTAGCTTCCAATCGCATTAGCGCACCGGCAGAGGCTCTCTTCGAGGACATGAGTGAACTGCAGAATCTACCCAGAGACCGGAAAAGTAGTGTCTTGGATGAACCGATTTACGCTCAAGTTGATAAAAACAAAGCAAATCCACTGCGATCGACCTCTGAACCTATTCCCACTCCTAGAACTGTTTTTAAGAACGTACAGCAATCCAGCGATAAACTTCAATACATGGACGATGTGGAAGAAGTTGGGTCTCTTGCCGCATTTATAGCCCGTGCTCATTCCATGGGGGCACAGTCGGGGGTGAAGAAACCTGAGAAGAAACCTGCATCCGAAAAAGGTACTCCGCTCATGATTAAAAGGAAGTGTCCGAGCAGCCTGGGTTTGGACATTCCGGCGACACCAGCGGAGACGGATGGGACATCGCTGGACTCGGCCTGTGAGTCGCCCAGTGATGAGAAGTTGCCCTGGAACGCCACCGACTCAGAGGAGCAGGAGAAGGAGATGTTTGCTCCTCTAGACATGATCGAATTCTGCCTGGATGAAGAGGAGACACTGTTAGGAAGCCCCTGTGAGCGCAACACTGAGGAGATGGCAGAGGTCAGGAAAAACATTGTTTTGTTTGTCATGTTTCTATTTAACAACACTAAATGGTCCTATATTATGCAAAATTCACTTGTGAGCTTTAAGTTATTATTAGTCTATCTATATTTCCAACACTCAAAATGCTCAGTTCCACCTTGTGATGTCATGACGTGGTAGTTTTCAATTTAACAGCTCCCTTTTGTTTAGTAGAGATTGGAAATTCCAGGGCTGAGATTATCAAAATGATTCTAGTGAAGCTGTATGGAGTTTAAAAACACAGTGGAGCACTTCTTGTTTTACCACATGACTTCACAATGTGTAGTGTTTTCAGTTTGAAGGAAGAACAAGGTTTGTGTGTTAAACATGTGTGAATCAACCAAAACACAACACTGGGCATGTTTTTGACAAGGAAAATAGTGTAATAAGGGTCTTTTAACTGTATGTAGCCTGTGCTTTTACGGGGTTAAAATTGAAACAAAAACAACTGAATCTGTGTTGTCAGAGCCTGCAGGTAGAGGACATATACAAGTTTTTCTCATTCTCCGTATATGGACAGGCTTCTTACTTACCAACCTTTAAAGAGAGTGTTATGACCTGAGTGGCTGCAGGTGCTGTCTGTTATGAATCACTACTGGGATTTTGTTATTGAGAGTTATTGTGTGGCACTTTCACTTTCTTTTTGAAGACTCTTGATATGTTAAGTTGTCTGTGCTTGGAACAGTAGGGCGAGCATGGTTAAATAGCAGCATGGCTATAGTTACATGACACTAACAGACAAATGCTAATGGTGGCAATTTGATCCCACTTGTGATAAGTTATAATATTGATAATGTTTGTCCCGTCAAAAATAAAATATACTTATAAAAAAACAAACAAAAAAACCCTAACAAATTTCTCAGGATTATATAGTTTTGCTATTTAGTTGTTAAAATGTAAACACCTGTATCCATCGCCCATGCTCCTGCAAGGTAAATTTTCCATAAATATACAAAATCAGAATGCAAAATATTACACTACAACTTCACAGACCTGATGCGATGTTATTTCATTTCAGTGGGATGTATGATGATTGGTTTCTGATAGTGCTCTGAAGGGGTAGTGATTTAGCATGGTAAGCAAAGGGAGGGGGGGGCAAAAGTGAAAATGAAACTTGCTGAACATAATACAATGTTGTTTTTGGGGAATATTTCATTTTCAAAACAATATGAAAATTGCAATGGCCATTATCTTATCAGGCGCTGACCTGGGAGCATGATGCCCCAGAGTGGTCCCTGTCCTAAGGTGGGTGAGCTCAAGGAGGTGAATCCAGGAACTTGTTTGTTGCTGTAAAGCAGATCTTCTTTATATTTGTTTCGAAATCACGTGACCAACTAGGACCATAGGTCAATCAAGAGGGTTTTTTCTTCTTGTTTTCTTCTACAATATGAAAATAGATAGACATAGGTATAAAAAAATATAAAAAAAATTGTACATTCTAACAACACCCTGACCTCCACCAGACAAACACCTTCACAACACAAACAAGAGAAAACAGACACTGCAAAAATATGATTTGATAAAATCTAAGGAAATACATTTTTGCACTTTAAATAAACTGTTGATGACCTAACAGTGTCCCCATGAGGTAAACATGTACAAATCAAATATAGCTTTTACTGAAATAAATTGTAATGCCTATTTATTCTTAAGGTTCTGGTTGAGGTTCTGAGCTTTCACATGAGACATGGCCTGTCCATATAGTGACAATGAAAAAACTTGTATGTGTCTCTATCTGCAGGTGAAGGATCTGATAACACAGGTTCAGTTGTGACTGTAGGACCTATTTTAAAACTGAGTACAGGCTACACACACTTCCTTTAAAGAAATAACACTAATAATTTATTTTCAACCACATTTTTATTAAAAATATGATTCACCTCCAATCTCAAATGTAGCTAAATATTTAATTTTGAGTATATTTCAATGTTCTTGCCTTTTCTGAACCAGATAACTAATGACTTTTGTTGTATTTTTGTTGTAGGTGTCCAGTGAACAGTTTGACTTCAATGATGACAACCTACTTGAACTGCCAGAAAATTCTGTAAGTACATCTCAAAGTAATACAGCATATTTATGCAGATTTTTACTTATTAGGATGTAACAGCTACACTGTGTAACTTTTCTGGTGGAGGTTCTGCTACATGCTTGTCTCCATGGAGATGTTTTGGCTTTACCTGGAATTTTCCATAGAGAGGCATACAACTTTTCTGATGCTAGTAGTTACATGTCAGATTTGTGGAGAGGGGAGCCCTCAGGCAAAGCAATAACATTGCCATAGAGACAAGCAGGTGGCAGATCCCTCAACACAAATGTTACACAGTGTATCTTTAACAACCATGGTTTTAAAATGATATTTTGGCCCAAGGGTAGTGCTCATTTCTCTTTGTACAGTGTCTTTAGTCAGTCCTTGGGCATGTTACATTAACATAACAGTAGTAACAGTCATTATTGGTGCTGAGTCATCTCTGCTGTATAATTAAATGTAATTGTAAGGGATGGACCTCATGCCACACAGTTTCAGTGTGTCGGGAAAATTTTTAGTATATATAGTTGAGTATGTATATAGTTACAAAATACTGAAAATTATATTCAAATGTACAGTATATTGCAATATATTCTGTTATATTGTAAACTGAATACTGTATTCTAAATACCTAAAATACTTTCACTTTAAGTTGCTGTGTAAGACGCGACAGAGGAATAACACAGCATGTTTCTTGAACTGACTGAATGCATTTGTCACTGATTAAATCTAATTTGAAGCCTAAATTGCTAGCCTAAATGTAATGCATTCCTTTAATTTTAAGAAAGGAACTTTGGTCAGAACATCACCAAAGGAAAGAATAACTTTACCGGATGTACAGATACTCAAAAGTACAAAAAGGAATTTTGATACGTATTGGTGTATTTAGTTACCTCCCAACACTGCCTGAAGGGTAAAACCGTATAACACTGTGCACACATGTTTATGTTTACATTTAGCATGGACAAAATAAAGCTTTTGGTGAGTTACATCTGTTGAAAAGGCATAATTAAAAACACACAGCAGAGAATATAAAAGAAATGAATCATGTGGCTAAAATTTGATCAAAGTTGTGTTGTTCTCATGGACCCAATCTTGTGTCTTGTCTCATCTCAGTTGCTGACTTTCAGGTGACATCACAACATTTTATAGGCCAATAATATTGATTTGTGTTGTAATATAGGGAGTTCTTTAGGGTCAAGCATACATTGTATATAGAAGTGGACAGAGGGAGTGTAACGTCACCCATAGCGTTTGGTTGCTGCCAAATGAAGCCAATCAAGGCTAGTCGTTATAGTGACTAATCTACAACCAAGTTCTAATATCTGTAATGCTGCGTGCGCAACCAAGGAGCCAAACAGGGGCAATATTGTTGAAGGCTCCTCCTTAGCAACGAGACACGATTGCAGTCAATCAAATGTGTTGCTAACGCTAGTAGGAGCTGACCTCTGGGAAAGAACCTGACTGGTCTGTTATTAATGTTTATATCTTGATTTACAGACAGACAGAAAGAAGTAGTTCAATAAAAGTTACAGAGGTGCAACCATTTTTCAACAGAAGTCAACTGAAACCACTTTTTGTTTGGAACACGATGGCTAGGGGGTTAACTGTCCATCTAAGTCGCTAATAGAAATGATCAAGTCCAACGTTTGTGCATTTATCTTTTAACTCATAGGAAAATAAAATGTTATCAAATGGGAAATCTGACTCTTGGCCACAGCTGGGAGTATGACATCATTACATTGAAGAATCTGAATACCACCAATTGATACTTTGCAGTGACATCAGGCTGGGGGTGTTCTACATGTATTGCTATGGTGGAAACATTTTAAGATTTAAACACCCGAGTGTGCATGGTCCTCTTTAGGTGTTTGATTTTGAAGAAAAAGGTGAGGGTGACTGACTGAAAAACTGCTGACCATAGATTGTGACTGTAATGTTATTTTGAGCAGGACTTTTTTAATCGGACAGATCATCTCAGCAGTTGTAATTCCAGCTAAGTTTTTATTTATTTATTTATATATTTATTTGTAAGTTATAGTATATATTTAAGTAAGTTCTTTATGGTCAAATTGTGTTAAAGTAAAGGTCAGAATAAAGTCAGACAGAGCAGTGCCTACAGTTAGCTTCAGACCCCATGGAATGTTGTTGACATCATCTGCAAAGTATCAATTCTCATCCGATCCCTAAATATATATATTTTACTCCCAGGTGTCTACAGAGCCCCAAACCCCTGCTCCCTTCCAGAGGTACCTCCTGAACATCAACCTCAAACATGGCCGCAACCTGGTGATCCGAGACAAGCGCTCCGGTAAGCTTCTTCAACTACTCATTTGACTAAAACACACTTAAGATCTTTATATTAATGATTTTGCAAAAAAAAACAACAACATGTTTTTCAACTTTTCTTCACAAATTGCTTCTTGATTGGTGTAAAGCTATCACTTATATTTACTCCATGTATTATTCCACCAAATTAAATCAAAATTATAGAATCATTCCATCAGAATTCCTGGGCCCGTCCACATGAAACAAGAACTGGCACAAAGTGTAACGTCTTCTCTGTCAGTATAAATACACAAAAGTGAAATTATCTTTTCTATATATGTTCAGAATGTGGTGCCATTATTGAACTCCAAAGATGCGATGTTTGTCAATTTAAAGGGATTTAGACCATGAGGCTATGTTGGTTATTTTCCAAAAACTTCCACAGAGGAAGAGGTTATGACATCATCAAATCCTAGAATGTGAATGCGACATATTGCTGATACTGCTAATATTGTTAAAATGTTGATTTTTATTGTAATATTGGCTATAGTAAGTTCTTGGGCCTGGTCAGTACTAGAAACGATCAGGTTAAACATGTTTATTCATGTGCATTTACCTTTTTGTATATTTCATGACAGTACAATGTAATAAATGACATCAATACGTTCATAATATTTGACACGCTACGCAAATATGCTTCTAATACGCACACAGACACACACAGACACAGGCCTCCTCTTGAAAGCGAGTTAAGAATGTGTTGACCGTGAATTGAGTACGAGTAGCACATGAGAAGAATGTGGTTGGACCAGTCTGACGGAGTAGGAGGAGTCAGTGATTTCTAAAACAGACACAGACGTATAACACTTCTGACGTCTTTACTACATCATGTTTACCAACTTTTCAGACCGTCAAACCTCGACAGTTTGGGCTGGACTTGCCTTGTTCAGAAGTGTCACGTGATGTTGCTGTGATGTGATTTAAAAAGATTTTGACTGCAGACAGTGCTGTCGTCCTACTGCTTCAACTAGGAACACAGCGCCATCTGCAGTCCGACTTCTTTAGAACTGTATCCCAGGTGTGAGAAAGTTAGTACGCCCCCTCATCGCGATTCACGGTCTGACAGGCACTTTTCCGGATCTCGATGTCCTTCCTGATCCGACGATGGTACTTGTTGCTCTCTGTGTCTATCACTTTTGCGTTGTCCCGATCCAGGAGATGGTTTTCACTCTTGCAGGAGACTTCATTTATTCTTGGTGGGTTTGGCGCTTAGTAGCTCGGGGTCGGAGTTTAATTCAGCTGGCCAGACACATCACAGCAACATCACATAACACTTCTGTGAAAGGCGGCTGAGTGCAGACGAAACTGTCAAGGTGTGAAACAGATAGAGGTCTGAACATATGAATCTAAAGTATAAGCAGTGCAGAAGACCTAATGAACCTAATCAGACAGTAATAATAATAATAATAATACAGTGTGTGCATCGGTTTTATATAGCGCTTTTCACAGTTACTCAAAGACGATTCACACCAAACAAGGACTGGACAAACAAAACTAGTAGTGAGGATTTGTGAAGGGTATTAAGACATTTTTGAGCTGTTTTTTTCAAGGTATTAAAGTCTAAAGTAGCTTAAAAAGTCCTATATTATGTAAAACGGACTCTTGTGAGCTTTAAGCCATGATACCGCAACAAAAACATACCTGGATTTGTGTTTTGTTTCATTCACACATGTTTGAGTAACCATTTATTTTTAGTCCATCTACATCTCCAAAGCTCAAAATGCTCTGTTCCACCTTGTGATGTCATGCAGTGGTAGTTTTCAAATTAACAGCTACTTTTTACCTTTTAGTTTAGCAGCAATTGAACCATTGTTTTGGTGTTCTCTATGGAACATTTCGACAAAGCAATAACATTTCCACAGTATGGCTTTGAATGTATCTATGTCCATGGAGAGAAGCAGGCCGAGTTACAGGCTAGATCTGTGGTGAAGCGACCCCGGGCACAGTAAGAATGCAGGTTTTAAAGATATTTTTGAGTAACAGTAGTAGCAATATCATCTCCATGAAGACAAGAAGGTGGCAAACCCTACATCAGAAATGTTACACAATGAACCTTTAATTTTCAGTATATATGTAGACAACTTTTTTTTCTTTTTTTTATCTTAGCAACAAAACAAAATCAGTCATATATCTCTTAAATTATAACGTCCCTGTCGAGGTGTATTTTTTTTTTTTTTTTTAGAAGGCATCACACATCTGAGGTGATTGTAACATTTTTCACATACTTGGGAAATGTTTTCAGAAATAATAGTCGGCCATATTTCACAGCATTACAATTATTTATCTCCATGGAGACAAGCAGGGGGTGCCAGAAGGACAAATCACAGGTCAGATCTAAGGAGAGGTCACCCCGCTTACAGCAACCTTACAGTTTCTAGTTAATAAAACACCTACAGCATGATACCAGTTTAATGCCAGACTGTGGAACATTTAAAAAACCTTTATAGATATAGATTTATTTTGAAATATCATAATATGCAAATGTTTTCTTTGTGAGATAAGAACAACGCAAATACGATAGACCGTTAAACCAGTTACTCAGGTGTAACTTGCATTTTCACCCTTATTTGAGTATTTGGTTCACTTCTTCATACATCTTCTAATCTCTATATTCTCTAGTAATAGTATTTTGAAGTAACACACAAATTTGAGAACTTTTTGGGTTATTGTCCCTGTGTGCTGCTTTCAACTGGACAGAGAGAAGGGAGTGGGGAGTGCACTGTGGGAAAGCCTGCCCCCATGTGTACAACTCAGGAATTACAATCAAATGATCTTAATACTGTGGAAAATGTGCTCGTTTTTGGCTATACTTCATTGTTTCCTTAGGCTAGTCAATATTGTGTTTTGTTTCATTCACTCAAACAGAAAACACTCTTTTCCACCTTGTGATGTCATGTTAACAAAACAAAAAGGCAAAAACTGCTTGTAAACTACCACTGTATGACATCACAGCGTGGAACAGAGCATTTTGAGCTTTGGAGGTGTAGACAGACTAATAAATAATGATAATAATAATGATAATGATAATAATGCTAATAATAATAATGATGATACACATTTCTGAAGCTCCTTTAATTCATAATGCTTAACAGTTTTAAAAGACCCTTACAATAAAACAGTAAAATCAAGATAAAACCATGTACATAAAATAGGGGCCTCTGAGTGCGTTCCACAGCTTTGGGACATATTTGGCAGAATCACACATTTTATTTCCTCTTCTTTCTGAGACTTGTCGAAGGCCGTCTGAGGAGAACGGCATTGTTCTTCTGCTGATGTAGTGTACAAGAGAGCTGGAGATGTAGTCCGGGCCTTGGTCATTTACTGCTTTCTAAATTAATACACGAACTATTACAAAGAGTAAACTGCAAGCCCCTAATGATTTTTAAAATACGGTAGTACTTTTGTGTTTTTGCAAATTAACTCTTCATTTGGTTATTCCTCCCTTTTCCCGTGTTCTTGTCAATATTATGACTTATTATTATTTGAGTGCATCACTGGTATAGTTATTGATAACCTTAGAGCTCAAAACATTGTAAAAAACACACTTATGTTTTACTGTCAAAAAATGAAATGTACACCCAAAATTAGAAACACATTTTTAATACATTAAAAATTTCAGTTGATTCAAAGCAAACAAGTAAGTTTTTAGGCTATTTACATTAATAATCTTTTTTTATTATTTTATTTTATTTTATTTTTATTTTTTTTACATTTAATTGAACTAATGCAAAGTGACATAATGCATTTATTGAGGGTCAACATTTTCAGTGTACATTACATTATTACTTACCATTTACCAGTGTTTCTCAAACTCCGGTGCCCGTACCCATAGTGTATGCAGAATGATTACAACAAGGAGGCGCTATTCCATTATTAAGTCTAGTACAGAAAAAATATGATGTAGTTGTAAATACACTTACACCAAACAGCCTTCACAACACAGATAACCTACCGTGATGCTAGCAGCTATTGTTTTTAGCCTCATTTAAACCGCTTCACTCAACAATTTTTGTTTTACAATTGCCTTATGCTAGTTATAGTTTTCTGATTACAAAACGCAACCATTTCTAAAGACAAGCAGGTCATATACCACCATATGACATGGTTTCTTACATAATTAACACATCATAAACTTATTTGATAATTAATCGCGATGAAAGAATTAGATCAGTGAATGTGTGAGGGCATCTTGGGTAACTATGATGAGAATGAATGCTGCAGTGATTAAAATGGCTCAGTGCAATTAACTCAAGGACACAGCAGCACACCATCTTTCACATGTTACACCCGGCTGTGCAATACTGCCCCACTGTCCACCGCTCCTGTGTGGGGTGGGGGCAAAAAATTATCATCTGAAATTTTATCTTTTTTTAAATTATGCCGATGATCATTCAGACAATAGTATATGGCAATACAAAAGTGAAAAAATACCGGTAGATGTTGTAACTGAGGTGCAACTAAACTTAAATGGACTGTAAAATTAACCCCAAAAGTGCTAGAATATCATATGTTTCAAAGATTACCCTGTAAGTACGTCTGTCTTTTTAAAAAATTATTATTTCTTGACTACATATTCTAGTTTTGCATATCTCAAAAAACAAACAAACAAACAAAACAAATACATAAATAAAATAATGCAATAACCATTACACCTATATCACTGGTATTGATGTTTGGATTTACTTAATTGCTTAAAAAGTAAATTAATTAAATTACTTAAAAAAATAAATAAATAAAATACAGTTTTAACTAAAATGACAAATAAATCACATAAAATATAGACAGGAATAAGGGAAAAAATAAATTATTATTATTACTATTAACAATAATACAAGTATTCATAACAATACACACTATTAACCACAGGGTTCAAAGTGTTTTAAAATGTAACTACAAAAAAAATGTATTCCGTTATTTTTGTCATCATATAATATAGAAATATTGTTAGTTCAAGTGTAACTTTAAAAATATGATGAGCAAACTTTTAGTGGTCACACAATGGGACAATTCCAGTGTTGCAGCGCAAAGAACAAGTATAAGGAGAATAGAAAATAAATTCAAAATAGAGTCAAATTTAACCAGTTGTGAACACTGAAATTGGAAAATATACATACGAAATTGACATAAAAAACTATATTGCCTAGTACTTTCTCTTCCGGAGGCCCACAGACCACCCCTGACACACGGACCCTCCCCTGTCTCACATGGCACTGAGATGACGCAGCCTCTCTCGCCTCTGCTCCCTCCTCTGTTTGCCCAACAATCAACCCGGTGCCAGGGACCCACCAGTGGCATCACACATTCTGAAAGACCCTCCCTGCCTCCCCACACAACCGCCCCCACCACCGGCCCCACCCCTACCTCCCACATCCCTTTTGTTCTCCCCCTATTTTCCCCCCATTAATTCCCACCGTCACCGTCCCCAGTCACGCCGGAGCTTTTTCTCCTCCTGTCAAGTTGCCTGGAGCTTTGGCTGTCAGGCGCTGGCAGGGGCTGGCAGGGGCTGGCAGGGTGGGGCTTGCCGTGGGTCACGCGGCCGGTGCGAGATGTTCATTTGGAGTGGGGAGCTGACAGGCCTGACAGCACCATCCCCACAGGGCTTTTGTCATGTGATTCAGGCATCCCCGCGGGCGCTCCCCAAGGCTCCCCTTTATCCCCCCTCTTCTTTATCTTCTTCGAGCCAATCTGCATGCAATCCCTGAAACAAAGACGTCCCT
This sequence comes from Periophthalmus magnuspinnatus, assembly GCF_009829125.3. Classification (NCBI taxonomy): domain Eukaryota; kingdom Metazoa; phylum Chordata; class Actinopteri; order Gobiiformes; family Gobiidae; genus Periophthalmus; species Periophthalmus magnuspinnatus. The sequence continues at coordinate 12,759,807 of NC_047131.1, read as the reverse complement.
GAAACATACCCGCACGCACCGTCCCACCAGCAGACTTTTTAACAGGCGTGGGGAGGAGATTAACACCGGTTGCTTCAGGATTTGGGCTCCCAGCGAGTGTTTCCATTTCGCTGACAAAGAAGTGGCTACATGGCAGTGTTTCGGCACTGTGTGTGGGTGCGCCTCCTCCTCCCTGTGTCCTCCATCAGTCTCTCACCACAACGCCGGGGGGAGGAGGTAGGGGGGGCATGTGTGACTGTGTACAGTTGATTTTGGCGAAGGATTCCACGCGTAGTCGACATGTTTTTGTAATGATTTGAGAGTTAAATGGCAACACGTTTAAGGCTGTAATGTCACACAGTTAGCACTTAGTCGCAACATTTTGCCTGCACTGCAAAAAGAGGATTTCTTACAGTAGAGGTAACAGTGGCTTAGGTAGTAGAGCAGTTGTCTTTGAAGCAGAAGGTTGGTAGATGGATCCCTGTTCTGACCAGAGCATACTCCTTTTGGGCACTATTCAATTATATGATGTATGGTGGTCGTCAGTGGTGGTTATTCAGCCCCAGAGCACATGCGGCTACAGAACATAGTTCTTTCATGATTTTTCTGAGGGGTTTCAACAAATTTTTATTAAGAGATCAAATCTGTGGCTTATAAACACAACTAATTCCATATCTTAGAATAGATTAAAAAATCCAGCCCTATAACTACATTGCTCAGAAGTACAGTATACAATTCATGATTAGTTTTTGAAGTCCTCATATTATAACTAATGTATGTTGATCATATTTTGATGTCGTGTTATTGTCTTAGGTACAAGTGATCCTTATGTGAAGTTCAAACTTGAAGGAAAGCAGTTCTACAAAAGTAAAGTGGTTTACAAGAACCTGAACCCACGCTGGAACGAGTCCTTTTCACACCCTCTGAGGGACAGGGAGCACCAGGTGGAGGTCCGGGTAGGTACTCTGAGACAGGGAGCACCAGGTAGAGGTCCGGGTAGGTACTCTGAGACAGGGAGCACCAGGTAGAGGTCCGGATAGGTACTCTGAAAGACATGGAGTGCCTGATAAAGGTCCAGGTAGGTACGCTAAAGTACAGGGAGCAACTGATAGAGGTCTGGGTAGTTACTCTGAAGGACAGCGAGCACATGGTGGTCCGGCAGGTACTCTGAAGGGCAGGGAGCTCCTAATAGAGGCTGGGTAGGTACTCTGAAGAACAGGGAGCACCTGGTAGAGGTGTGAGGTAGGTACTCTGAAGGACAGGGAGTGCCTGGTGGAGCTCCAGGTCGACAATCCCTCAACTATCGAAGCAATATGTACATTACGACAATAAACAAACAAAAAATAATTTGAACACAGCAAAATATAAAATCTACATGGATAAATTAACTTATTAATAAGAAATATGTAAATAATGCATATTTACGTTTTAGAATAGAATTAAATGCAGCAAGAATTCTAAAAAGTGACCACTGGATCTTATGCTCATAAACTGCATTCACACTGTTTTATGTGGCACAACTTGAGTTAGCTTTATTCTAACACACACCTGCCAACAAACCAACTAGAAATTTGAATAAAATTTCCTCCCAAGTGCCATTAGCTCTACACTTTAATAATTTCATTTTTGAATTCTTTATCCAGGTGTATGACAAAAACCGCACTACGGACGACTTCATGGGCTCTTGTTCTATTGACTTGAAAAACCTGGAATTATACAGGTTGGCGGCGCACTATCTACTGTTATTTCCTATTATTACAAATCAAACTAGTTTCATTTGCATATTTGGGCTCCTCTCTTGTCAGAAACTACGAGATCGAGCTACCTCTGGACGATCCCAAAAGCAAAGAAGACGATATGGGCGTGATCATCGTAGACGTGTGTTTAATGTTCCGAGACGCCACCATCAAAAGGAGTCCGGTAAGTGGCCCTTTAAGACACACGTGTAATTTTGATTTTATACTTTCACGCTGGATTTTGTGATGATTTATTTTTGTCATTTCTGCTTTTTAACAGCGCTGGCCACAAAAGAAGAACAAGGTAATCATTTTCTGTTAATAATAGTTGTCTTAAACCAGTGCTTTTTGCGCATTAGTCTCGCAAGTTTCGCTTTTTAAAATTTAATATTGGGTTTTCATTTGTGTCCAAAGTTAGAGTGAAAACTTAGTGACACAATGAAAATAATGTAAATATTGTAGTGGCATAAAAGTTGATGCTAATGCTAAAACGGAATAATCCCACAGATTTAAAAGGGTAATAATCATAATTAAACACAGTGGTGGAATGTAACAAAGTAAGGTTAGGTATTTGTACTTTACTTAAATACATTTTACAGTGAGAACAGTTTACTTTTACTTCACTACATTTGAGAGAAGGTATCTGTACTTTCTACTCCAAAAAGTAAATATTTTTTATTATTATTTGAGACCTGCTGACAAGTCTGAGGGGTTTATTTTTAGCATATTTGTAACAAAAATATACAAATAAAAACAGTATTTTTTTTCATGTTATGTTATATTTTTTTGCTCCTCTATCTGTTCTTTTACTTAAGTAACAAAATGGAGTACTTCTTCCACCACTGATTAAACAGACAAGAACATGGTTGGTGGCTGTTAATTTTACCAAAAAAACACACATAAAGATGAAAAATAATAATTAAAGGGCCTGATTTGTATTTCGTTTATTCAAGATAAATGCTCTTGCCTATGTGTCATATGGTAAAAGCTGCTACATACAAACAAATGAGACTGTTAAATATAATCTATTCAATTTACATAGCACATTCTCAGGTTTAAATTCCTATGGAAGCTACAAGGGTCACCGTTTTTCTCCAATCAGGCACATTATTGCTAAGAATCATGGGAAACCAAGTGCCTGACCCAATCCCAGACAGTAGTTTCTATGTCATGATGCAAAATCACAGCAGCAGACAGGACTAAGTGGGCGGGGCTTTAAGTAACTGACTCATGTTACTGTTACTGTTACATGTTACTGACTCATGGTTCAAAATGAGGTATAGCCAGACCTTCTTTTTTTTTTTTTCATGCATGAGCTCTTAGTTCATGAGTTGGACAACTAGAAAACAGAATATGTTTTGATTTTCGTAGTTTAAACTTGTTTAGATTTGATGAAGTTAGGAATGGATTTCTACTTTGCTTCAGATTTGCAGTGGAATAAGATAATACTATTGATATGTACCTTATTTTATAGTTTTGTGTATTTCCAAAGATGCACTATGTAACTTTACTGATTGGGGTTTTGGTGTTCGGCCATACGTCTCCATGGAGATGTTATCGCTTTTGCCTTTGGGTATTAAACCTATCAATCTTGCATTTATTCCATTATAGATGCTTGTATTGTAGATCTAACCTATACATTGACCTGGAGGAAACACCTTGTCACTGAGATTTTAGTTTAAAGCAATACTCTGGAATATTTTCTCAAACTTCTCTTGACTAGAAAAGCTAATTCACCTTTAACATCTTTCCGTAGTTTGACTGTTTTGCTTAAAAAAGAAAAAAAAAATCTATTTAAACTTTTCAAACTACTCAAAGACGAACAGCTTTCATGTACGTGGCAGTTTTCACTCTTGGCACTAAGGGGCAGTGTCTGACTGTCTAATAACACAACAAAGGCTGGGCTGTGCTGTCCTTTTGTACGGTCCCTCCTCCTTTTGTCAGCACACACAACATAATCCACATCCCATACACTCCGGTCTATCATTTACTGCACCAGATATTACGCTCTGATCAAAGACAAAATCATAAACAAATCAGTTGTCATGGGAACACTGCTGTTATAGCTATAGACATTTTAAAATGCTGTGTCATTAGAATGAAATGAAGTGTCAGTCATAATCTCCTATTAAACTAGCTGTACCTGATTTTTACTGTCTTCAAAATGTGAAAAACAGAACTAGTTTGCTTTAAACAAACCGTTTGCCATGGTAAAAGTTATTCCTCACTTACCTTATGCATTCCCAGCATTCTAATTATTCACTTTCTGATTCTCGAACAATAAAATGTTTTATAAGTAGATGCAGACAGTACACAGAGGGCTTATTTTGACCTCATGAGCTGCTTATACAATATATCTTTACTAGGGCAAATCAAATTTTGTATACATGGAAAAATGGGTAGAGGGCCTTTAAAGTGGAACTAAACACCATCAAGTTTTGTTTTTCCTGCTACTGAACTGTGTATATGGTGTTGTAATAGCATTGTCTACTGTTCCTAGTCATTTTTTGGGGGCAATTTTAACCTCTTTGAACCTGGCATCCTCATATGTGGACAACACATTTTAGATTGTATAGGCCACCATACAAATTCTTAGAAGAAGAACATCATACAAGAACAGCAACAATGCAAAAATGTTCAATTTAGAATCTTTTTAAGAGTTTAGAATGTTCAGAATATTTTTTTTGTAAAGGCACATGTGTTCCTGCTCCTGTCAGCAGCACTTCACATGAGACACATTGTTGCAAGAGGCACAATTGTTGTTTCTCATTTTGTTTTTACATTCAGGACAAATGTTCCTGTGTTCAGGCACTTAAATAGTTTTTGCAAATCATTATTCAAATGTTTTATCAAAATGATTAAAACGTCCACATATGAGGACAATTGTTTTACATCACTTTCCTCAGAAACTACATAATGTAAAAAGATAGTAATTTGTTTTTACACTCATCAGGTTTCAATCAGCCCAAATAACAAAGAGAAATGAATAAAGCATGTCATGCAAGAGCTCGGGTCTTAGAAGGTTAAAGCAAACTATCGGTATATTTTAAGCTTTTTGCCCAAACGCGCCTAAATCTAAGTGTATGCTGCCTTCATTGGACTCAGGAATTTTAAGTACTATGTGACATTACACAGGACTGCCCTAATTACAACCAGTGATCGACTTGTGGACCGATCACACTGTTCCTAATACACCCAGACCCCGCCTCTCCTCCTTCCCCCCTCACTCTCCCCTTTAGTCCTCCAGGTACTGTCCAGTTCAGCAGCTCTATTTGAAATGTGGTTGTGGGAGGAGTGTAGGTGTTTAGTCCCACTTTAAAAACACATCACTTATGTCTGAGTGGTTTTCATTTACCAAACTCCCCTTGAGTTTTCATATTTTGGGACTTTCCAAGGCTAATCGCAATTTCCCTGTGTGATTAGCATGCTAGTGGTTAGCTTTAACATGACGACTCCGCTCTGGCCTCTGCGAAGTTCCAAAGAGCCCTCATAAACTCATTGTTGTGAATAATTAGGATACTCAGAGTGCATAAGATAAGCGAAGAATAACCCCTGTAAACCACTTAAAATGAACTAATTCTGTTTTGTCACGTATTAAGGCAGTAAAAATTAGGTACAGTGCCTTTAAAGGGTCTATAACACATCACTCTTTGGTTTTGTTAGGGGTAAACAAACTTGTATTTCATTGCGTTCTTTTGGATATACTGGCAGCGTAATGAGATTCAGAGTGAAATCGGCGGTTAGCTGTTCGGGATGGGCAGGCGTGGGTTTAGCTTTCACGCCTATGGACCCTCTGCAGCTGTCATGGCTCTGTCGGATCGCGGCGTCTCAAATGAGCTGACAAAAGCACCAAAAACGCGAGCGGTTTTTAATACGCACATTCTAGGTTATCCTCTGCAGATGGTTAAAGCTACTACACAGGGAGTTCGCCATGTTCTGTTGTAGTGTTGTGTTGACAATGCAACCCAGCTATTTTCTGACTTTTTTTTTTTTTTTTTAACAACACTTTTTTTCCCTTTCTGGGAGTTTAACAGCTCTCCCCCTCTCCCACTTCTCTTTAGTTCCAGAAGATAATTTTCTACACTCACAAAAATGACATGTTGACCATATTTAAATGCCATTATTTAAAGGTCCTACGAGTCCTTGTATATTATGTGAAATTGACTTGTGAGCTTTTAGCAATGGCATAACAGTAAAAGAAAAACTCTAGCTAAAAAAAACCCCCAAAACATGAAGATTGATATGCTTAATGCCACTGTGGAATATTCCAGACAAAACAGTTACTTTGTAAGACAAGAATTTGGTGGGACCTCCATCTGAAAAGTTAAATAGTGCTGATCTATTTACAGTGATTTGCTTTGGATAAGCATATAATAATCAAATGGAAGGAGGTGACATATCATATTTAAAGTGGAACTAAACACCTAAACTCATGTACAGTGCGCACATCATGTAAGAGAAGCAGAGTTCATGTTTCCATTAAGTTCCATGCGTCTGTGTCCTCTGCTGCACCGTCTCTCCTTGAGCCCCTCCCTCTTTGCCCCCATATGTCAATCAAACCCGCCCCTTATGGACTCATGTTTCGGAGGTCCGTCTCATTCAGAAGTCAGATTGCATTGTTCTTTTTCTGCTGAATATTTTTCTACGTATGTGAAGTTTGGGTTTTGTTACTATGTGCTCTTTTATTTAGAGTTCCACGCACTGTTTTATAAATGAGACCTCGGGAAGTGGCTGGAAGACTAAAGGGACGAGTCAAGGGGGAGGGCAAGTGGAGTTTGGAGGTTTAAGGAACAGGGTGATTGTTCTTACAGATATCCACACTTCAAACTCTGCCCCTGTAGCCAGGTGTTTATAATCAGACCTGACTCTTAATTCATTCAATTCAACTCAATTAAATGTATTTTTGTAAAGCTGCAAATCACAACAGCAGTTGCCTCTTAGGGCTGAACATGATAACTGATTTAGCCAACAGAAAGTTAGAAAATCAACAATGAAACAGACATTGGTCAATAACCGACAAGCTAATTAATCAACAGAAAACAAGGAAATCTAAGCAAGGACTTCCCGCCTCCGGGTTCCCAGTTTCTGCTCCCTCCTTGGAAGACGTGATGGTGGGATTGAGGAGAACCTCAAAGTATTCCTTCCACCATCGGACAACATCCCCACTCGAGGTCAGCAGTTCTCTGCCGACCTGTGTTGGTGAAGCATTGCTTTCCCCTCCTGAGGTGTTGGACCGTTTGCCAGAATCTCTTTGAGGTCTCTGATAGTCCTCCTGCAGGGCCTCCATGGCCCAAACTCCTCCCAACCCCGAGTTTTTGCTTCTACGACAGTACGAGCTGTGGCATTCTTGGTCCACCGGTACTCATCAGCTGCCTCAGGAGTCGCACAAGTCAACAAGGCTCGATAGGACTCCCTTCTTCAGCCTCACGGCATCCCTTACTTCCCGTGTCCACCACCGGGTTCGCAGGTTGCTGCCGTGACCAGCGCTGCAGACCTTACGACCACAGCTATTAACGGCGGCATCAACAATAGAGAGAACATGGAGAACATGGCTCACTTGGAATCCATGGCCCACTCGGAATCCATCTCCACAGCCTCCCCCAGGATCTGGGAGAAGCTCTCCTGGATGTGAGAGTTGAAGACCCCTCTGACAGAGGGCTCTGCCAGACGTTCCCAACAGACTCTCACAGTACGCTTGGGCCTGCTAGGTCTGTCCGGCTAGGTGGTGATTGGTCGATAGCTCTACCCCTCTCTTCACGGCCGAGTGTCCAAGACACGTGGTTGGAGGTCGGGTGACACGACAACAAAGTTGATCATTGACCTCTGAGCTAGGGTCTCTTGGTGCCATGTGCACTGATGGACACCTTTGTGCTCGAACATGGTGCTCGGTCAAACTGTGGCTAGCACAGAAGTGCAATAACAAAACATCACTGGGGTCTGATCTGAACTCGAGTGGTGTTTTGAGGCCATTCTTTCTGATCACACCCCTCCAGGGGTCACTGTTGTTGCCCATGTGGGCATTGAAGTCTCCCAGTAGAACAACGGAGTCCTGGTCAGTGCACTGTCTAGTGCCCCTCCCAGGGACTCCAAGAATGCTCGGTACCCTGCACTGCGGTTTGGCCCATAGGCTGACACAACAGTGAGAGACCTGTCCCCGACCCGAAGGAGCAGGATGTGACCCTCTCTTTCACCGGGGCGAACTCCAACACGTGGTGGCTGAGTTGTGGGGCAATAACAAGCCCGCACCAGCTCGCTGCCTCTCCTCGTGGGCAATGCCAGAGAAATGGAGAGTCCAGCCCCTCTCAAGGAGTTGGGTTCCAGAAACCAAGCAATGCGTGTAGGTGAGGCCGGCTATATCTAGTTGGTAACGTTCAACCTCCCGCACAAGCTCAGGCTCCTTTCCCCCCAGCGAGGTGACATGTCCCTTCCATGTCCCTAGAGTCAGTCTTCATGCCCAGAGATCCAGTTGTCGATGCCCCTGGCTTCGACTGCCACCTAGATCTCTCTGCACCAGCACCTCATGGATCCTCCCGCAGGTGGTGGGTCCATGGGCGGATGGACCCACGTCTCTGTTTCGGGCAGCGCCCAACTGGGCCCCGTGGAGAAAGGCCTGGCCACCAGACGCTCACTGTCGAGAGCGCACACCAGTCCTGGCTCCAGTGTAGGGCCCCGGTAACGCTGGTTGTGGCGATGTAACTGGCCTTGCTGTGGTACTCATCATGAAATGCTTTTGAACCGCTCTTGATCTGACCTGTCCTCCAGGACTGTATGCCATGGGTGACCCTACCAGGGGCATGAACTCCCCGACAACATACCCAGGATCATTTGAGTGCTTAAACCCCTCCACCATGTTAAGGAGGCGGTTCAAGGAGGGGATATTGTGATCAGTAAAAGCTGTATTTGATTTAAACACCTATCTGGGCACCCAGTTGAGTTTAAAATCCTAATTTCAGATACAGTTTCCCTAAAAAGGGTTAACATTTTTGTTGTATTATTATATTTTTTGAGTGTACATTACCATCACAGAGACAAGCGCTTAACTAAACTCTGACAGTTTTCCAAACCAGGGGGTAGTGAGTTGAAGGGAGGGGGCTGATTCTCTGGGCTGGTGCCAGAGAGGAGATGCCCAAGTCCTGCCTGATCATTCCCAGGCATAACAAGGCAATAACCCAGATGTTAGCATGTAAACTGACAGGTGCAGATGGACAGGTGCGGATGGACAGGGCCGCGATGCCAGCCAAATGGACCCAAGACAAAACTCATGCACGGGTCCCCATGCTGTTCTGCCATATGGAAGCGATCGTGCAGACATTTTAGGAGACAAATACAGTCTCTTCAGGGGCTTTTAAAGTTAAGTGGAATTCTATTATTGTTGGCTGCTTGGATAGAAGTGTGGCCAAGATAAACACTGGGAGGACTAACAGAGGTGGGTTTTTGAAGAGGACCTATTGTGCTTGTGTCCACTATATAGTTATAATCTATAACACCCGTGGATTATGTTATAGTTTGCATATTTTAGATCGCAATATTCATCTGATATGACTGAATGAAAGAAACAAGTCTGCTGATTTCTGCGTTTGAAAACTGCGGTGACTAATGGGAGCTGATGCTGCTTGAGTAATATTTTGGTGGAACAGTACTCTACCACCTCTGCTGCCTTGGCTATGTAGCAACTCCACTCCCTCTGCTTCTCTTTTGAAGTGGCCGATATTTACAGGGCCTTCCCTGTTCCTCTGCATGTTAAGATGGGTCCCTGTGCCCGGCTTTGATCCCTTCGGATTAGGTGCCACACGAGCTGTGACCTGGTGGTGAAAGAGGAGGAGGAAAGGACCCATCAAAGGGGAGGTGGTAGGCGACTTACCCGGGCGAGGTTTCACTACAGTGGGGTGTTTGTTTGGGGAGCCCTGGCCTATCAGCACAGAGCCTCGCGGGACATGGAACATTTCAAGGCTGTTGGCTTTCTCTCTCTGTGCCTCACACTCAGTTGGCCTCGAAATAGATAATTAATTCAGCTAAAATGCAAAAGTACATGTCATAGTGAGGTAGTTTGACAGATTTTTAAGCCAGATGCCCTCTCTGTGTTGCAGTTAACCATATTATAGTGACTAAACATAACTAGTGAAATAGGTAAAATGTGTTGCCCAAAGATTCGATCCAGCTTTCTTCTGGTACCAAAACAAATGCTTAACTCACTACACCACTATAACTGCAATTTTTTTATAAAGCAGGTAGAGGTTCTGGGAGTCATTTGTCAACTGGGCTAAAGTGTAAGTGTATACTCTTACTTGTGTCGTTGGGCAAGACACCTCACACACCATGTCTGAATACAAATGTGTGGTCAGGTGATTGATGTTTTTTTGGACAGACTTTTGGCACAGAATGGCTGCCACATGTCTGTATGCCTAAGGATATCTGTGCTTTAAGTTTAGTGCAGTAGTAGTCGTAGTTGTAGTATGTTTGCAGCTACATAAGCAGTTTATCAAGTAGCAATATCAGTAATAGTTGTAGTAGTATATTAAAAATAGTTTATCACAACATAGTATTTGTAGTCTTAGTAGTAGAAGAAGTAGCATTACGATAATCCAAGTTGTTTATTACTGGTAATAGTATTAGCATTAGAAGTAGTAAGTAGTTTATCAAGTAATATTAGTAGTAGTAGTATCAATAGTCATAGTAGTAGGCTAGTATTAAGATATTAAAAGTTGTTAATCATGAGTAGTAGTAGTAGTACTAGTAGTAGTGGTCGTGGTGGTGGAAGTGGAAATAGAGATAGTGTTAGGATATTAGGATATTAAAAGTTGTTTATCATGAGTAATCGTAGTAGTAATAGTAGTAGTAAGACCAAGTAGTTTACTAGGGAGTCTTAGTAGTATTAGTAGCAGTAGTAGTAGTGGTAGTAGTGATAATAGAAGTAGTATTAGGATATTAGGATATTAAACGTTGTTTATCATAAGTAATAGTAGTAGTAGTTTTAATAGTAGAAAGAAAAAATATGATTAATATTAAAGAACTCATTATTTTTAATGTTTTTAATTTTCTCCCAGCGTATTACATTGATTTGAAGCACACCATATTAGCACATGCTCTGTTAGCATCTTAGGCTAATGCATCACCTTTAAACTTTTTATTCTAGATGGGACAGAAAGCCGTTAAAGCCACACAAAGTGAATCATATCTGCCTGAAGTAGTATCCTTGTCCCAGATCTCCTGCTACACGACCTGATTGATGACCGTGTAAACACAGCCATTCTTATCTCCACTTTAGCCTCTAATTTACTACTTTACTGCCCAAATCCAATCAGGGTGGGGCTTGCCAGCGCAGTAAACCAGTCTCGGGGCTCACATAGGAACACATGTATGCATCATTTGCTGAGTGGTTAGCGTCATTACTCACCGGAGCCTGCTGTCTCTGGGTGGACCGTGCCAAGTGCCCTGTATCTCCGCGTTGGGTATAGGCGCAAAGGGTTGTGGGACTGTCTGAGAGGGGGTCGGTGGTTGATTAGGTGGGGTGGGTGGTGTCAAGGGTGCTGTGTGAGGAGTGGGGGGCCTGGTTGCTTATAATGGAGGCATGATGGACAAAAAAGTGTATATTTCCTATTTCCTTACAATGAACATGTCTGGTAAATTCAGGAAAGTAAATTCTCAAAATAGGTCTACTGTGTACTGTCTGCATCTAATTATAAAACATTATATTATCAGAATCAGTAAGTGTACACTCAGCATGCTAGTTATTGTTAGCCTTACCGTGACTGCAAACATTCAAAATTAACTAGTTCTGTTTTTCACGTTTTAAGACAGTAAAAATCAGATACAGCGCCTTTAAATAGCACACCATATTTAATTTTGAAAATCATATCAGAACTCAGAGACAAGATCTAATTTAGGGACGCTGCTATTGGATCACTAGACTATATCTACTTGACAAATTAGATACATCCAATTATAGCAAAAACAAGTCAACCACATGCTTGGCTCCATGAATTGTAACCATGCACAAACCAAGTGATGAGGCTGAATTTTCATTTTAAAGGAGCGCTGTGTAACTTCACTGGGGGAGGGTCTGCAACCTACTGGGAGAAGTTGTTGTTTTGCCAATATTGTTCCACAGTATGGTATTAAACTTATCTCCATGGAAGCAAGTCTGTGACACCACCAAGCCAAATTAAAGCTCAGATCCCCAGCCCCCAATAAAACACCTGCAATTGAATGTTTATAATGTATTAGTCTTATACAGTGCTTCCAGATGCTCAAAGTCACTTTATGTTAATTCATTAAATACAGGACAGTGCACATTAATTATCATGTGTTTGTACAGCATGTAAATGTGCCAGAGTTAGCCATGCTGGCAAATTTTCATCCTTAGTCCCATTGGTAGGTTGATGGCAAGACAACAACCTCAGTCCATACACATGACAAAGAGTTTAAAAATCAGTATAATACAAATGTAGATATATTAGTGAAATGAGAACATGCTGAAAGCACACACAACACACACATAAAGGCAATAGGAAAAACTCAGTCTCTCAACAGGACAGACATTTGTAAAGATGTTGAAACACATAGAGATTAGTCCATGATGGCTTTACAATATCAGGCATTATTCAGTCACTCCACACGCCACAGCCGCCCTTGACGGGAGCAAGGCTGCCAATCTGCACCATCAGGCCCTCCGACCACCAGTCACACACCACATTCATACTAAGCAATATGAAGTGTCTTGAATGAGGACACAAACACCGGTACATCACTGTGGCACCTGGTATTCCCAGCAGTCTCCTGGTACTAACCAGGCCCAGCCCTGCTTAGCGTCTGAGATCTGACAAGATCAGACTTTGACAAGGAGGTTTGACCACAAATGATTCTCCACCAGAGAAGTTACATAGGACACTTTTAACAGTGAATATAACAAATCAGAAAATAAGATAACTATTACAGTACATGTATGCAGAGTGTTTTAGTGATGTTTTGTTGTCTTGTTTCCACAGCTCCATTCAGCACAGACACAGAGGTCTCTGGAGGGGACCAAGACTCAGTCTCGTACCCGCATGTGGACAGGGCTCCTGGGGGTCACTCTGGTGGAGGGACAAGACCTGCCTCAGAGTGGTGTGGGAGATGTCTATGTGCGCTTTAGACTGGGAGAGCAGAAGTACAAGAGCCATGTGAGTCTCTGGGCAACAGCTGTAGAAGCAGCAGTAGTACTAGTAGTAGTACTAATAGTAGTACTAGTAGTAACTGAAACTGGACATTGACTGGGGTGGTTTTAAACATGAACTTAAACGTGTGTTAAAGAGTAGTCAGACATATACATAATCACTGACATGCATTTGCCTTTGTATATTGTTAAATCATGAAGTGGACCCTGTGTGTTTGGCTTTTGGAAAAGCCCTTCTAACTGCAGCTTTTCCAAGAGGCAGTTATCAATCCGGTTCTTACCATCAACCCATAGTCTTAACAAGTAGAAAGAGGCAGCAGATATGGCTACAAGCAAATATATAGAAACTCTTTATTTATTATCTCTTTTGGCCTGTAGTCTCCCTTCTCCTATTCTCGCTTTCACACCTGCACTCTTCCTCGCTCTCTGCCCTGCTCTGAGAGTGCCCGGGTGTCTGCAGGTGCTCGTCGGGCGCTCACCTCCACCTGGGCGAGTCGTGCCATGGCAGAGGCATCTCATTACGCTGAACCAGACTGCTCCTCTTCGGCCCCTTTCTCTCTCTGTCTCCCTTTCTTTCTCTTCATCTCTCTATCCCTTCTCTCTTCTATTTTCTGTCTATTTCTGCCCCTTTCTTTCTCTCCATAACTTTGTCTCTGTCTATCCTTCCTAGCCCCTCTTTCTCTTCGTCTCTGTTCTTTATTTGCTGTATTTGCACATCATCGCCATTCTCTTCTCTGTGTACCTTCTCTCTCTACTTGTACTGCTCCCCTTCCCCCGTTGAGTGGCTTTCTTCCCCCTCACATCCCTTGATGTTTGGATGGTACCTGCTTTCTCCGTCTATACCACTCCCCCTGATGTGTAGATGGTACCTGCTTTCTCTCCCTCTTCCTGTAGACTGGATGGTACCTGCTTTCTCCCCCTCTTCCTATAGAGTGGATGGTACCTGCTTTCTCCCCCTTCCCCTATAGAGTGGATGGTACCTGCTTTCTCCCCCTCTTCCTGTAGACTGGATGGTACCTGCTTTCTCCCCCTTCCCCTATAGAGTGGATGGTACCTGCTTTCTCCCCCTTCCCCTATAGAGTAGATGGTACCTGCTTTCTCCCCCTTCCCCTATAGAGTGGATGGTACCTGCTTTCTCCCCCTTCCCCTATAGAGTGGATGGTACCTGCTTTCTCCCCCTTCCCCTATAGAGTGGATGGTACCTGCTTTCTCTCCCTCTTCCTGTAGACTGGATGGTACCTGCTTTCTCCCCCTCTTCCTATAGACTGGATGGTACCTGCTTTCTCCCCCTCTTCCTATAGACTGGATGGTACCTGCTTTCTCCCCCTCTTCCTATAGACTGGATGGTACCTGCTTTCTCCCCCTTCCCCTATAGAGTGGATGGTACCTGCTTTCTCCCCCTCTTCCTGTAGACTGGATGGTACCTGCTTTCTCCCCCTCTTCCTGTAGACTGGATGGTACCTGCTTTCTCCCCCTTCCCCTATAGAGTGGATGGTACCTGCTTTCTCCCCCTTCCCCTATAGAGTGGATGGTACCTGCTTTCTCCCCCTTCCCCTATAGAGTGGATGGTACCTGCTTTCTCTCCCTCTTCCTGTAGACTGGATGGTACCTGCTTTCTCCCCCTCTTCCTATAGACTGGATGGTACCTGCTTTCTCCCCCTCTTCCTATAGACTGGATGGTACCTGCTTTCTCCCCCTCTTCCTATAGACTGGATGGTACCTGCTTTCTCCCCCTTCCCCTATAGAGTGGATGGTACCTGCTTTCTCCCCCTCTTCCTGTAGACTGGATGGTACCTGCTTTCTCCCCCTCTTCCTGTAGACTGGATGGTACCTGCTTTCTCCCCCTTCCCCTATAGAGTGGATGGTACCTGCTTTCTCCCCCTTCCCCTATAGAGTGGATGGTACCTGCTTTCTCCCCCTTCCCCTATAGAGTGGATGGTACCTGCTTTCTCCCTCTGATGAGTGGATGGTACCTGCTTCCCCCCCCTCCTCCTGTAGAGTGGGTAGTACCTTCTTTCCCCCCCTCCTCCTGTAGAGTGGGTAGTACCTGCTCTCTCCCACTGATGAGTGGATGGTACCTGCTTCCAATCCTCTCCCCTCCCCCTCCTCCCCCGGTTGAATGGCATGCAGATGATGTGAGGGTGGCGCGCTTGTTTCGTGTTATCGTCTCTCCCTGTAAACCGTAAAGTGCTTTTCCTGGCGGGTTGTGTGTTTGTTTGCTGAACAAAGCTGCTTCTAATTGGGAGCTGTCAGTGTTTACAGTCCCAGAGAGGCTGCTGAGGTGTGCACGTACAAGTGCGCTCAAACAGAGAGAGAAGTACAGCTCTCTACTGCACCCTCCCCACCTCCACCCTCCCCCACCTCCACCCATGTCTACCCTCTTCATCCTATTTTAAGACAGTCAAAATGTACTTAAATCAAACACTTATTAACTTATCTTGTTAGTGGTATTAGTAGCAGCAGCAGTAGCTAGTACTAGTAGGCTAGTAGTAATAATAGTAGCAGTACTTGTTTTACATTGTTAGACTTAGGCAGTTACATACAGTGAAGCGCAGTTTGTTTCAGATATAGAGTTAGAATCATTACTAGTTGTACCGACCTGGATTATGTGTTTCAAGACTGGTTTCAGTAGAGCTGATCTCAGGGAAAAAAACAGGGAAAGGTATTATTATTTTACATCATCAGGAAAAAAGAAGAAACAAAAGACAGTGTGCACAACTTTCCTTAGCACCCTTGTGTCTCGGGGCTAGACACTTCACCCATCTTGCATTTTATTAATCAAAATCTAACACAAAACCTTTGTTACTTAGTCTCATAACTATTATTAGAAGAAGCACGAACTTTAGCGTGTAATTAACTAAACATTGTATAACTCAAAATGATCACTTCTGTATGGATCCTGTGCCACGTCAGAACCTGTGCATCCAGCCCAACCCCCAGTGGAGAGAGCAGTTTGACCTGAACCAGTTTGAGGACTGTCAGGAGCCACTGCAGGTGGAGGTCTTCTCCAAGAGGGGGCGCAAAGGAGAGGAGTCCTGGGGCATGTGAGTATCTTATGTAAAGGAGTGGGTGGTGTAGTAGTAGTCGTAGTCGTTGTCACATGTATGTATGTATACATACATATTTTATATATTTTTTAACTTTTTCTTCCTTAATGGTTACTTTTGTTGAACTATTCAGTCAACAATTTTAGTAGACATATCTTAAAATGTAAGATGTTAGGTGCCTCATGTTAGTGCCTCAGTGGGGCGCCAGTAGCAAAAACTGCTGTTGTGTCCTTGGGCAAGACACTTCACATTGCCTAGTATGAATGTGGTGTGTGAGTATTGGTGGTGGGAGGATTGGCTGATAGTGCAGATTGGCAGTCTTGCTTCTGTCACCTTTTCTCTGGGCAGCTGTGGCTACAGTATTAACTTTCCAGTGTTGGTGTGGAGTGACTGAATAATCCACTGTAAAGCACTTTGGGTATCTTGAAATGCGATATATAAATCCAGTGGTTAATCAATGAATTAGTCAAAACTAGAAAACAAAAAAGACCAGTATTATGAATTCAAACCCCAAATCTTTTAGAGAGACAGTTTTTTCCAGTGTATTTCCAGAGTGTAACCACGTCTCTCGTGTCTCAGGATAGAGGTGGACCTGTCGAGACTGCCCCTGAACGAGGCCCAGCTCTGCACAAACGTCCTGAACCCGGGGAAGGGCCGCCTAGTGTTCCTGGTCAACCTGAGGCCCGTGTGGGGAGTGTCTGTCACAGACATGGAGTCCGCTCCTCTGGAGAAACTTGAGGAGAGGGAGAGCATCGAGGACAGATTTGTGAGTCGTACTGGTATTTTAACATGAGAATAAACATGACGGACTGCTGTCAATTCAATCTTCTTGTTGAAGAAGGTCTATTGTCCTTGTGTTTGCGATATAGTCATATATGGATCATTATGTTATAATTTGGACATTTTAAATCACAATCTTCATCTAAAACAACTTAATAAAGGAAACTATTCTGCTGACTTCCGCATTTGAAAACTGTGGTGCCCTTGGGAGCTGACGTCACTGTAAATGCCATCACAACAAAGAGTCGGCACATCCAATGGATAGCTGCACATTCTAGGGAGCAGCAGATTCTTTTTCATTTGTACCAAAATGACTACACCACACTTCCAATTCCTACATGTATCACCTCCAAATAAAATTGGAGAATAAAGTACAGAGAAGTGGGCACATACCAGGGACGGTGAAAACGGGAGTTGATTGGCAATATGGCATCTTGAAAATAAGAGATTATAGATTGCTCACACAAGCACGAATCACTCCAAAAACAACTTCAAGAGGGTAAATGAGAAGGGAAAACAACTACAACATGGTTGATTTTACAGAATACGTCTGCTTTAAAGTGGGACTTTGCTACTAAACTGTGTATGTGGTGTTTTAACATCATAATTCCTAGTTTTTGTTTTGTTTTTTCTTGGCAATTTTAGAACAAGCTAGGTAAATTTATAGCTTGTGCATTTTCAGTGGTCACTGCAATTTCAAGTACAATGTGACGTCACACAGGACTGCCCCGATTACAGCCCGGTGTTTCTGATTACAAACACCCATTTTCTCATGCACTGACTGCAGAGGCGGAGTTTGAAGTGTGGTTAGACCAATCACACTGTTCTTCAAATGTCCTGACCCTGCCCCTCCTCCCCTCACTCTTCCCTTTAAACAAACTCACGACATAAAAAATAGTAGTGTAAAATGATTTTGACATAAGGTTTTGATGGACATCATTAATATTCCTAAATAAATGTGTCTGTTCCCTTACAGAGTTTAAAGAACACTCACAAGTGCATGAGCGAGGTGGGCTTTCTCCAGGTGAAGGTTGTCAGAGCCAATGACCTGTCCTCCTCAGACATAAATGGTAAAGTACTGCACAGCATGTAAAGTGTATACTACAGCTTTATACATGACCAGTCCAAAGGTTACACACACTTTTTCAGCTATTTTTCTTATTTATTTTCATGATTTTTTAGAAACAAAAGATTAAAGATTAGATTAAAATACTTTAAAAATAGCCACCCTTTACTTTGAACCCTCTTTTTGCATTTCTTGATCCTGAAAATGCACAGCTGTGAATTGAAAACCATTTCATCAAGAAGCTCTATATATTATATATATATAATATATAATCTTATAGCTCATATAACTTGACCCCTTTGTGATCCCAGCCCCTGGGACAACAGATGGAAATTAGCCTTTGGCTGTAATCAGGCATGTTTACATTCATGCTGAACCATGTTTGTTCATTAACATGCATTGTCCCAGTCAAATAAATAAATATCTAACTAAATTTAAATTATGTCTTCCAGATGTATCTAAAATGTACTAAACATGTAAAAAAAAAAAAAAAAAAAAAAAATCACTGAATGAGATGTGTCCAAACCTTTGACTGGTGGTGATAGTATAAAATGCAGAAACAATTTTCACACAAGGTATCTGATAGTTTAAACATGTATATAGGGCATATACAAGTTTTGTCAGTATATGGACAGGACATGCCTAATGTGAAGCTCAAAACCTCCAGAATTCACTCACTGAGCTGCAGAGGCTGCACTAGCACTGATTCATGATTGGCTGCAGGTGCTGAGGTTTAGCTAGTGACAGTTAAGATTACCGGTAGTCATTTTAGGTTTAAACCAACTGGATTTCAGCTTTGAAACTGGGAACTCAAATGAGACCTGTGAGAGGCTCATTCTGCTTTCTACTTGGGTAATCATCAACCAAAACACCAAATTATAACATAAATAAATCAAATTAATGACAACATGAACAACTAGGCCATCATTTTCAATGTTTTTGTAATAACCAGTAACTCAACATTACAAATAGTAGTTAGTAGAGCTGTGACATCACAACGTGGAAGTGGAGTGTTTTCTGTTCGAGAGAAATACTAAACATGCAGGGTTTGTGTGTTAAACACGTGTGAACGAAACAAAACACAACTCCAGGTGTGTTTTTGATGAGGAAAGAATATTATAACAGGTCAGAAACAGTGTAATATGGGCACTTTAAATTTGCATCTCAAAAAGACAACAGTGTTTTAATAGCGTATGGTTTATAATTTCTTGGACAGGTAAATGTAACCCGTTCTGTGTGGTGGAGGTGAGCAACAGCCGGCTGCAGACTCACACAATGTTCAAGACAGTCAACCCCGAGTGGAACAAAGCTCTGGCCTTGTAAGCTGTACTACAGTCGAATCATTTCACTCTCATTTTCATACACTTTTGTCAAACTCTCTGCATAACAATCACATTCTGACCCACAGCCCCATCAAAGACATCCACGAAGTCATCGAGGTGACCGTGATGGACGAGAACGGAGATAACTTTTTGGGGAAAGTGGCAGTTCCGCTACTTACTGTAAGGATCTGAAATGAAATGAGTGGGTTTATAACAGAATAATGCTAATGCTAAATATGTGTTTGTACAGGTAAAGAATGGCCAGCAGATATGCCTGTTTTTAAAGAAAGAAGACTTGGCCAGGACATATAAAGGGACTATTACGTTAGAGATAGATGTCATTTATAACAAAGTAAGTACACAGGACTTGTTATTAGGTGTTAACTGATTAAATATTGGCCTTTCAGGAGACACGCTGCCTGTCAAAAGTTTGGACATAGCTTCTCATTCACTATGTTTTTTTTTCTTTGTGTTTCCTTCTTTCTACATTTGATATAAATACAGAAGACATCAAATATATGATACAGGATGTATGGAATTATGTAGTAAAGAAACATTCAAATCCTCAAAGTAGGCACCCTTTGCTTTGTTGACAGTGCTGGAAAGCCCTTGGCCTTCGCTCAGTGAGCTTCTTGATGAATTCACATGAAATGTTTTTCACTTCACAGCCGTGACGTGTCAGGGTCAAGAAATGCAAAAAGTATGAACCAGGGTTCGAAGCAAAGGGTGGCTATATTTTACATATAAAAAACTTTTGGGGTTATTTTGAGTATATTTTTTGTTTACTACATTCCATATGTGTCATTCATAGTTTTGACGGCTTCAGTGAGAGTCTACAATATAAGTAATTATGGAAATAAAGAAGAAACATTCATGAGAAAGTGTATCCAAACTTTTGGCTTTTACTAGTGTATATGCACTCTTACGGTGTAAAAAAAAAAAAAAAAAAAACTGCAGTCACAACTGAGCCTTAACCTCCAGATAGAGACACATACACGGTTTTCTCATTCTCAGTATAAGGACAGGCCTCATGTGAAAGCTCAGAACCTCCAGCTGCAGAGGCTGCACTAGCACTGATTCATGATGGCTGCAGGTGCTGGAATTTAGGTAGTGACCGTTCAGGTCAGAGAGATTTTAGGTTTAAACCAACTGGATTTCAACATAGAAACTGGGAACTCAAATGAGAGTTATGTGAGGCTCATTCTGCTTTCTGTTTGAATAATCATCTTGAGAACCAAAACACTAAATTACACCAATAAACCAAATTAAAAATTTAAATAAATCAGCATTACAGTTGTTTTCTTCAAAAGTTATATTAGATTTGAACATGCTTACCTCATATCTGGGAATATAGTTTGGCCAAGATTACAAAATTTAAAGTATTCTATTTTAAAAAATGTATACATTTTTTTTAAAGGCAAAATAAAATCCCACTATGTAACTTTTGAGAGTTTACCACCTGCTTGTCTCTCAAATTACCAAATACTCTTTAAAAGGTAGTCAAAACCACATGTCCATTTCTGTCTGTCTGTCTGAAAGGTTATGATGTGAACTGAGTTGAGTTTAGCTTTTCTTAATGACAATATAATAGTTGTGTTAGTGTTTTATCATTTGTGACTTTAAAGTTCAACCTTTTACAGCTAATGAGTTTACAAAAAGCCCTCTTTTTTAATACAACTCTTTTCTTTGTTTCAGGTCCGCGCTGGAATCAAAACCTTCAAACCCAAAGAGACCAAATTAACCGAAGAAACCCCCAAGTTCAATAAAAAGGTGAGGAGTTCTGCCATTTTGTTTGCAGATAATTAGCGGAGTTAGCTTCAGGTCCGCCTCACTGCATCCAACCAATTAGGCTCAATTCTTAACGATTTTAACACAGTCCATCCACTCATAAACATAATGTCCTTCTATGCATTTCTATTAAGAGTTGTTGTAATGGTTTTGCTTAGGTGCTAGCCCAGAACATCTACCGCGTGCGGAGGATTAGCACGGCCGTCCTGTACACGCTGCAGTACATAAACAGCTGTTTCCAGTGGGAGAGTACACAGCGCAGCCTCATAGCGTTCTTGGTAAGTGAGCGGCTAATGCTAATAGTGTCTTTACGCCGCGGGCCCAGCTAGTTTATGTCACTGCAGTAGAGTGAGGGTGTGAGCGAACTCCAGATCAGCACTTTTGTCTAACTATGAGGGACTGGGAAATGTTTAAGAGGTTTTTGGGGAAATTGAGTTCTTTCAATAATAAAAACAGTTTTGTTAGTTCAGGCGTTTACAGTGAAGGTGAGCTAAGCGTGTACTTTTTCTAAATCTACAATCTTAACAAATTCATGAAATAAATCATTTTATCACCATTTGCAGAGATGGAAATGGTGATGCTTCATTCCAATTTTATCCTCCATTCTTCTAAAAGGTATTGCTTTCCCTAGAATGTTCCACAGTATGGCATTAAACTTATCTAAATATGTCGGACAAACAGATCTGTGGAGAGGTGAGCCCACTTTTCTTTAAGGTATTTGTAGCAACAAAAAAACATTTAGAGTGGTCCCTCGTTTATCGCGGGGGTTACGTTTTAAAAATAACCCACAATAGGCGAAATCCGCAAAGTATTCAGCTTTACTTTTTACAGTTATTCTATATGTTTAAGGCTGTAAAACCCCTCACCACACACTTTATACACTTTCTCAGACAGATATTAACATTTTCTCACATTTCTCCCTTGTTTAAACACACAAGTTCAAACCTTCGTAGGTGCTTTTGTCGGTGCATCATCATTTCATTGACATTGTGGATTTCATTGGGGAGAAAACTTGCACACAGGACTTTAGAGTCAGAGATTGAACATTTATGTAAATTTGTCTGAACACATTCTGTACTGTACAGGAGACACAGCACGGAGGAGACTGATTGACAGTGGTCTACAGTCCCTTAGCCAATCAGGACGCAGAACACAATGCATGTTCACTAAAAAAATCAGTGAAACAGCGAGGGCACGAAAGATGAACCACAATATAGTGAGGGACAACTGTATTTGACTAAATGCTAGATGTGCTTAATGCGAAACTGTGGAGCCGTATAGGGGAAGGATTAACATCTAAAAACAAGCAGTTGTAGAAAAAGTACCTAGTGCACCCTTAATTATGAGTTTTTCTTACTGGAAAAATACACACACAGAACAAAAGTCTCTAAAGCATGTTTTCAGAGCCAAATGGTACAAGTGCACAGAACTGCTGAACAAATGGGTTGGAAATTCAGAACTAAACGAATTAAAGCAAAACATTTCATGATATTTTATTACTGGTAACATCATTTCTGCACAAAGAATTCCCCACCGTGGTTTACAAATTCTTTTCTTAAACCTTTGACAACCAATTGTTTAAGAAAAAGCACATGGACGTTTGAGCATTTTCATCTCCAAATGCTCTCACCCACCCCCTTTGAGTGGAATTTTCTCCCCTGAAAATCCTAACCCTTCATTGGATCCCACGAGTATAAGAGTCAGACATGTTTTATCCTCTGCCCTAAACCCACTCAGCTCTTCTCGTCTCAAGGAATATTCCACAGATACACTTGTACATGAGCGTGTTAGCAAAGCGCGCTAACCCCTCGGCCCGGTGTAGGGCTGTGTGCAGATTTGAGCAGACACGCACTGAGTCCTGTTCAAATGTCTTACTTTAGCTCCTTGTAATGAGCAGCGAAGACTTACCATCTTTCACAGCACCATCGCAGAACATGCAGCCTGGCCTTGTTCTACCATAGTCTGTCTACAAGGCCTATTCTAAACCAGACAATCTACTGGTTTCAGATTGATAAAAATTATTAAATTTGAGCAGTTGCCATAGCGATGAATGATTCTAAGCGAAATATTATAACTTGAATGAGAGAAAAGTCCTCAAAATGTCAGAGATAACACAAAGCTGAAACCCATGAATAGGTTGCGTTCACGTTCTAGAAATAGATGACATCATGGTTTCAGATGGAGCGCAGGGGTCTGTATAACTCTATGGGAGATTCACTGTTTTTGAAAGAAATATCCAAATCTGTGCACAAATGTCGAACCCATTATTATTGGTTAGATAATGGCACCACAAACTTGCAGTGTTGAATAATGACATCACTTTCTGAAGCTATCCAGAGAAAATAACTTCACTCGTGATTATTCATGCTAATTTTGAATATATTGAATTTTGTGCCAGGTTTTGTTTGCCATAACGGAATGTGACGTCGTATCAGAATGTGATGTCGTAGCGGAATGTGATATTGTATTGGAATTTGATGTCATATTGGAATGTGAAGTCGTCTTGGTATGTGATGTAATGGAAATTTAAATATTGTGTCATTATTTTACCTTTTATAAATCACATGGTCTCGTAACTAAAACTAATTTGGTTTGGTCGTCAAAGACAGTGTTAGAAAAACCTTTCATGTCAACCCTTTTGTTCCTTTTTGGTGGCTAGACTTGTTAAGATGTGTTGTAATGCAAGTGAACGTAGATGCAACCAGACCATACAGTCGGCCTTCAGTCCCTCCCTATTGACCCCCTGAGGGGACCCAGCTCATGAATGTCTTCAGGAGCTGGTCTGACCACATCTCAGCAGAAGTACCACACTCCCTCCCCTGAAGTGTTCCACATCTAGTATTGTTTCTACTCCACATGCTACTTCACACCTTGTATTGTCTCTACTCCAAATGTTACCTCCTGAGGAGAACCGGCTCCTGAATGTCTCCAGGAGCTGGACTGACCACCCCTCAATGGGAGTGTCACATGCTTACTTTGAAATGTATGTCCTCTGGTCATCTCAACCTATATAAACTGGGTGCTTTCCAGCATTCGGGGTCTGACATAAGGGGGAGATGCTGTCGGACCTATTTCTTGCAAGAAATAAACTCTTTGTCTTTGCTTCAACATTCACCAGAGCCTGGAAAAGGAGTCTTATTTCCACGACAGTGATGTCATGTTGGAATGTGATGTTGTATTGAAATGTGACGTCAGATTGGAGTGTGATATCATATCAGAATGTGATGTCGTATCGGAATCTGATATCATCTTGAAATATGAGGTCATCTCAGAATGTGAAGTCATCTCGGAATGTGATGTCATCTCGGAATGTGATGTCATCTCGGAATGTGATGTCATCTCGGAATGTGATGTCATCTCGGAATGTGATATTGGAATGTGATTTCATATCGCAAAATAATGTCAAATCAGAATGTGATGTGATATCAGAATGTGACATCATCTTGGAATATGACGTCATCTCAGAATGTTATTTTATCTTGGAATGTGATGTTATGATGGAGTGTGATGTCATAATGGAATGTGATGTTCTATCCTAAAAGAAAAATCAAATTTTGAACCTTCATCACTATCTATCAAATCACAAAGGCTGTGCTTATGTATATAATAGAATGTCCTCTGCAAAGAACAAAATATCCTGAATATCCCAAATATCCCGAATATATCTCAAATCTACATACAAAACAGACCAAAAACAATACCAGTAATTCATAACATTTATTCTTTATGGATTCTAAAACTACAATTACAGTAAAGCAGGTCATACCATCTCACCTATGGAATATTTACACACGAGCTCCATCTGCTAGTGCACATCGGAACAATACATCAAAACACTGTCTACTCACAAGATTATCTGCATAACCTATGACAACACGTCTGGTGAAGGTGTATGGACTTAAAAAACACAAAGGAGCACTTGAGGATTACCAGCAGATGATCTATACCAGGGGGAGTGTGTGTTTGGGGCAGACGGACTAATGCTCCGGGATTACTCCAACATGCCACAATGACACGCAACTCCTTGTATGTTATTGATGAGGGAACAATATTATAACCTGGTTAAAAGCTGAGAAAGAGCCAGTCAGATAGGCCGATAATCTTCCTGTCTTTGCTTTGGTGTAACGTACCTGGAGTGTCTGGCCGGCATGGGGGTCGGCTAAAGGTTGCAGACTGGGTGTGTGTGGTGCTCTCCTTTCATTGCGGTACTTTTCTGTGTCTGCTCCGGATCGGCGTGACACAGGTGACACCCAAGTCCTACCTTCCCTATCACCTGAGCCCATGCTAGCGCTCCCGCAGGCTAGCTGGGCTTTAGAAGGATCAGCGAGCAGACAGGAAGCACTCAGAACAATGAAGAGATTGTGTGGGGACGCGTGGGAGGTGGACTCATATCAGGGACAAAGTGGCAGACAGTAGAGGATACAGTGCTTACATGATGGGACAAAAAACTGTCACGAAGTTCAACGTCTTCTTTGTCAGCATGAATGGCTTAAGATATTTTGTGTCATGTAGAATTAGTGGTGGCATTATTCAAACGCACAAACTCAACCATTAAAGATCCTATATTACACAAAATTGACTAATATAGGCCCTTTAACCAAGTATGGAAAAAACATTTGTGGATCAAAAACTGTGAATCTCTCATAGAGTTATAAAGGATACTACCTGGGTGAAAACTTTGAGGGACATTTGGGCAAAAGAGTGTTTGTACGGTGGAGCTCTGCAGACAGGAGCAGAGGAGGGGCAGGTGCAGGCAGGTGGGGAGGTGACAGGGCAGCGGGACAGGAGCAGACTCATAATTAGATTGCTGGCAGGGGACAGGAGCCAGCACCACCACACTGCAGTCTCTCATTTCCACTCTCCTGCTGTTACAAATGCAGCCGCAGACAGGGAGGGACTTGTGCGTGAATCCTCCCGACAAGTACTGCATCAGTCATCATACATGTACGTTATAAACTACAATATTGATCTAAAATAACCTGTTGAAAGAGATAGATTCAATGACTTTCTCCTTCTTGATAGTGTTGTTTCACCGTAGCAAGTAGTCGATTTAGTATGCACTCTTGTTTTAAAAAGGTCCTATAATCACTAGTGAACCTGTGTTGCCTGTGTTGTCAGTGCCTTAACCTGCAGATAGAGGACACATACAAGTATTTCTCATTCTCAGTATATGGAAAGGATGTGTCCCGTGTGGGGAAAAAAATGGACATAGCTAACCCGCTAGCAGCCGCGTTCCAAATAAAAAGTAAACATGGGCGCTCTTCCGGCTCTAATGACTCTGGCTCCAATTCACATTACATTGAAAAACTGCTGATGTCAGGCTTATCACTATGGTCTTACAGATTTCATATTGAACATTATCCTGGTGTTTTTATTTCGCTATTTCGCTAGCAACAGGTTAACAGCATTGCTAAGTGCCTGCTCCTTGCTAAACCAGCGGTGCCAGCGAGAA
Organism: Periophthalmus magnuspinnatus; assembly: GCF_009829125.3. Lineage (NCBI taxonomy): Eukaryota > Metazoa > Chordata > Actinopteri > Gobiiformes > Gobiidae > Periophthalmus > Periophthalmus magnuspinnatus. Next base: position 12,733,485 of record NC_047131.1, on the reverse strand, counting down.
GAGGCGTTACCTTCAACAGTCTCGCTCCAGATTGGTTCTTTGGTTGCTAAGATACTCACGGTCAGAATTCGAAATATGGAAATCGGCTCAAAATTTGCTCCTGTAACTGCTAGCCTCCATGAAATTCATTTGACTGAAGTCGAATGCTATGGGCAACATCGCACTACCTTAGTCCACTTCTTTATAAAGGCTAAGAGTTTAGGTTGTGACGATTCAGATCAGAGACAGTCCCTTTTTTTTTTTAAACCAACTGGATATCAACATTGAAACTGGCAAACCAAACCCTAGACATGTCCAATGTTTTTGTTAATTCATAGCAAAAGCCGAAGTTAAATCTATCAACTGGACAAAATCTTGTAGGAGTGAAGACGTTTCGCTGCTCATCCAGTTCAGTTCTGGTCAGATTACTGGTGGATACTGCCTTATATCTGACCAGAACTGAAGAAGCAGCTTCGATTACACAGACAACTTTTTGTAATTAAGAATAAATCAGGATCACAGCAAGTCAGCATTTAGACAACAATCTGAAAACTCATTGAAAATTCTTAAATAACTGGCCAAATGTGAATACAGTTTCAGTAACAGATTGTAAATGTTCGGTCTTGTGGTCAGCAGTTACCACACAGCTGATTAGCCCTCAAACTTAGCTTTACCCCAGGACGTCTATGGGGAAAAATGAATGGGAAACAGAACCATGTGCCCTGTTGACCCTCTCTACCCCTCCTCCTCTGCACCCGTGCCTCCTCTATGCCCTCATTGGTAATTGTGTTAGCGTTATGGAGCAGTCTAACCCTCTCCTGTGTGTACATGCTTAAGCTGAGGTGATAAGGCGAGGAGCTGGACAGTGACAGATGGCTGAGCTCTGCATAATTACAGTAGTGTCTGCTCTTCCCCGCTCTCTTTCTCTTTCCTCTGTCCAAAACACTGCATATGTGGGACTACGCAGCAAAAGATACCTACATGGTAAAATAACTCTCAGAAAAGTACTTTAGACTAGTTTAGAATTATTTACTTTTACTTACTTTTCTCAGCTTTTAACCAGGTTTACTTTAATTATTTACTTGTACACATCACGTGTTTTGAGCTGCAGCTAAATAATAATTGAAAAGTAATAAAAGTAAAATAAATGCATTGAAACCAATTTGAAATCAAGCTAACAATTAAAATTCATAATGTGTATTTTAAATTTTTTTCCAGCACAGCTTTAAAATACATTACGATCCATAATTTATGCCTCAGCTCTGGAGCGGGCCTTTTACACAACCACTGCTGGGACAGAGGGAGGCGCTTTCTCCTTCTCTCTATCTTCCTCCCTATTCTCTCTCTCCTTTTTCTGCTTTCTCTCTCATCAAGCTCTAACAGGAATACTTATCCTTCTCATTTTCTCCTTCTCCATCTCTCTCTCCCTGCTGTAACAGCAATAGTTAGCTATTATCCTGCCATCGTTCCCCCTCTCTCCTCCTCTCTCTCCACAGTGCAGAACACCTCTCTTTCCCCTTCTCTCTCTCTCCTTCCAGTACATAACACTCTTTCTCCTTTCCCTTTCTCCTCCTTTTTCCTCTCTATCACTCTCTCTCTCCAATGTGGAACCCCCCTTTTTCCCTTCTCTCTCTCCAGTGCACAACACCCCTTTCTTCTTCTCTCTCTCTCCTCCTCTCTCTCCGTCTTTCTCTCTCTCCAGTGCAGAACACCCCTCTTTCTCCTTCTCTCTCTCTCTCTCTCCCCCCTCTCTCTAGTGCAGAACACCCCTCTTGCTCCTCTCGCTCCCTCCCTTTCTCTCTTTGCAGTGTAGAACACCCCTTTTTCTCCTTTTCCTTTCTCCTCCTTTTTCTCTCTCTCCAACGTAGAACACCCCCTTCCCCTTCTCTCTCCAGTGCAAATCCTCCTCTTCTCTCCCTCCCGCTCTCTCTCCCTCTCTTACCCTCCTTTTCTCCCTCTCTCCCTCCCTCTCCCCAGTCTCAGCGTGCAGTCTCTTCTTCATATCCTTGTACACTTCCATTATGAGTCTATATACTGTGATGTGTAAAGGATCAGCGCTCAGGTCCAAGATGGCGTCTGGGGTAAATGGGCTGTTGTTGTTTTGTAAATCTGCAGTGAGGGAGAAGCTGTGTCTCGTTATATTCAAGTTGTGACAAAGTTTGAAAAGTTTTATTCGAATGTAATTAGAATTTTCAGCAAAGTTAATAATAAGCAGCGATGTTATGTAATGGCCAGAGAAGAATATGCAATTTTCTGGACAGTGTATTTTGTTGTGTAGAGATTAGCAAAAACATAACTCCAGGTCTGTTTTTGATGAGGAAACAACATTATAACATAGATCAGAAAATGGTACGGGCTCTTTAAATTTTAATCAAGTACAATAAGCTGCTTCCTTATGACAATTTTCACAGCTGTATTATAATGTCAAATTAAAATCAAGATTATGTGAAACAAAAGTGAACCTGTAGGCCAGTATTAGACTAAACAATATTGTGTGATTATTTTCTGAAAATCTGTAAATGAGAGAAGTGACTTTGCTCCAACATTATTCTTTGATTTTAATATTAGCAATTAAAGGTACAGTATGTAACTTCCCAGTGCCCCATCTCCTGCATGATTCCGTGGAAATAGAAAGTTCAGGAACACTGTTTTCATGGAAAGAAGCAGATCAAATAAGAGTCAGGTTTGTGCAGATGCAAGCCCACACACAGTAAGAACACGTGTTTTTATAATATTAAGAAAAGTCTATCATGTATCAAATTATTTATTTTTATTATCTCCGTGACGATAATCAGATGATATGTTTGCAGAACTGTAAGTGCAGAAATATTACTTTATCATTTTTAATAGCAGGACAAATGAGAGTCAGGTTTGTGGAGATGCAAACCCACAGACAGTGTTTTTATAATTTTTTTAGTGCAATTAAAACAACAAAAAGAAAATTATAATGGTTTTTTTTGTTAATTTTTCTTTTTTTTTTTCTTTTTTGGTTTAAAGGTTACGTACTGTAGCTTTTATATACTGTAAAAAGTGAACATGTAGAGCCAGAATAAACTCATTATTCCCATAGCATTTCATGTTATTGTAAATTAGATGGATGCTTTTGCACTTTGATATTAGCAACAACATTTAAAATACATTTCTACCATTTTAAAAACCTCCGTGCATATTGTCTCATTACCTCCGCCTATACAATCTCTACTTTCAAATTTACAACTTACTTTAACTAGCTCCATTTTCAAATATACGAAACTTTTAACAACCACAAACATCCCCAAACACAGGCTCCCTCCTCTGATGTTTACTCCACAATAATGAGCCCGCACTCTCCTTCACTTTCGACAGCTCAAATCTCCTCCAAAAACTCCTCCTTAAAATGTTCTATCCATCTACAGCGACGTGGAGGGGTCACTCAAAGTTCTCCACCTGCATTTAAACCACCGGGCTGTAGATGGCGCTATAGCATTGCTCAAAAAAAGCGCTCCGGAGTGATGGGGGGATATTGCTTTACACGTCCCACTAGAATGCAATCCGTGGGAACAGCTCGGAATCGGAACATTTCAAAACCAGAGGAACAAAAGACGCGGAAAAGATGGAGAGATGGATTTGTTTTGGAAGTTGAGACGTTTTTGATGAAAGGGAAAAAAAGAAAGGGATGAGAAAAAGGAGCGTGCGGTAGTCATTAGAGGACTTGAGGAATTTAAGTAGAATTAATATTTGAACATGAGGTTTAACTGACAGACAGGTGCAGAGGCCGAGAGATGAAAAAGAGACACTCTAAAAAAAACAACGGCTTCAATGTATTTGCATAATTAATAGAATTTAATAGATCCAAATTATCCATCTTGTTTCTGTGTTTTCTTGGTCATTTCAGTTACACAAAATCTGCTAAAACTGCTTTTGAAGTAGGGTGAGTAATATTAAGAAAAGTGTACCATGTATCAAATTTTTGTATTTTTATTATCTCCATGACGATAATCAAATGATATGTTTGCAGAAATATTACTTTATCAGTTTAATATTTATTTTTAGCTAGCTTTAATATGCAGTTAATACAATTGTTTTTATAGACAGTACACTCCATAGACTAAAACAACATGTATATATTTACATTTTTTTTGGCCATATGTGATACGTATAAGTATTTCTCAGTACCTGCTCAAATCAGTATCCAGTTTCAATAGTGTTGTTGTAGTATTGATTACTTCAGTATTGCATTGACTTTATGGCAGTTCTGTACATACAATTTGAAATAAGAGGCGGATTTTCTTACAACTGGCAGAATCCCGCTCTCGATATAAACATCATTGGTTGAGTGGTCAGATCCACTGGCACACAGGTTCGTGGGGTGTGATTACAGCTCCCACAGATGAATGCTGCCGTTGTGTCCTTGGGCAAGACACTTAACCCACTTCGCTCCTAGTGTCTGTGTACACTGTTGTATGAATGTGTGTGAATGGGTGAGTAGTTCCTTGATATAAAGAGCTTTGAGTGCCTTGAAGGTGGAAAAGTGCTATATAAAAATGTGACCATTCATGCGAGTTACATTATCTTAGTAAAACATACACTTTGAGTTAGAGGGCCTGGACCCAATTTTCTACCTGAATTTGAGCAAAAAGTACATTATATATTGTATGCGCAGCTCTTGAGGTCAAAATATGCCAGCTGAGTATTGTCTGCTTCTAATTACAAAGCAATTATTCAAAATCAGAAAGTGCGATGTCTTGTCCCGGCCTCTGAGAGTTGTGAAAAGCACTTATAAACTCATTGCGGTGAATAATTAGGATGCTCTGCACTGGTCCAAAGTTATTTCTCATTTACCTTATGATTTCAAAGTGTTAAAATGAACTAGTTCTGTTTTTCACTTTTTTAAGACAGTAAAAATCAGGTACAGCACTTTTAAGTAGTCAAAACTTTTAAATCGAGGCCTTGTTAGATGCCACATATTGTTTTTTTTTGCAGTGTCCTGGGCTTATTTGAAGCGTTTTTTCCCTGGGTTTTGTCTGTCAGGCTGCACATACCTGACAGACAGTGGAATGGGGAGCGGCGTTCACACATCACATCAAGACATAAAGAGGTTTTCTGATGAAAGTTTGATGCCATCTCAGACATGATTGGCAGATGTGAGGAGGCGAGCTTCTCCCTCCTCAGCAGCAGAGGGCAGAGTGCGTCGGGGTGAGCGGAGGGGGCGGTGACCACAGGGATGATCAGCGATGACATAATTGTTTGTGAAAATGAGGAAAAGTATAAACTACTTCCTTTTTACGGTAGTGACAGAAGTGATTAGATACAATTTGGCAATATTTAAACGTCCTATATTACGCAAAATTTACTTTAAGCCATGTTAAAATGTTGTTACTTCATTAAAAACATACCTGGAGTTGGGTTTTGTTTCATTCACACGTTTGAGTAACTCTCCAAAGCTCAAAATGCTCTGGTTCACCTTGTGATGGCATGAATTGGTAGTTTTCATGTTAACTCAGCCTAAATGTGCAGGATTTGTGTGTTAAACATGTTTGTGATGAGAAAACAACATTATAGCATAGATCAGAAAAGGTTTGCCCTTAGATTTTTGTCAGTCTGAGTGCAAACTAGGTAGATTTACAGTTTTAGGTTCAAAAAGAGCCCAAAAAATTGAGTATAGACCTAACAAGAATTATTTAAATGATTCTACAGTTAATTATCTAATCTACCAACTGTATATGAAAATTATTCTTGAAATATAGGTAAGGCAATATTAACAAAAATTAACATATAATTTTACTAAATATAATCAGGTCAATCATCAAAAATGTGCTAAAATGTGCGTTTTGGTTAAGGGTCAAGTATTAACTGTACAAATATGACTTTACTGCTTAGCAAGATTAGCATGTTGTTTTATATTTATTTTTATAACATATTTCTTTTTATTAATAACCTATCATTGTGCATACATTATGGACAAAGTTAGTTGTTATTGAAAAACTGAGTATGGGTTCAAGTACTATGTGACATCACACAGGACTGCCCTGACTGCCAGGTGTTTTTGATTGCTGATTATAAGTATGAACATCTGGCTGTAATCTCACTGTTCCTTATACCTCCAAACCCCGCCCCTTCTCCCGCTTCACTCTCCTCTTTAGTCCTCCTGATACTGCCCAGTTTAGCAGCTGTATTTGAAATGTGGTTGTGGGCGGAGTTTAACTGTTTAGTACGACTTTAACTGAAATTATACACCTGTACATTACGTGACAAAGTTAATATTTTAACCTCTTTAACTTCACTATAATATCTCAAGATTTTTAGTTTCCAGCAGTATAATAGTCGTGTCGACACTATGCACATTGCTTTTTTATAACATGCACTAAAAATTTATAAAATCAAGAAATATAAAAAAGAACATCCAGATTTTTTATTTTATTTTATGTGTTCATTAATTACATTTTACTACAAAATATTTGTGCTGTCAGATTTAAATTTTCTTATTTTATTGTACTGAAAAATTGGATTAGCATATATTGCAGATCGAGTACAATACATACAAACATGGTCAATTTATTAAAGCCACTATACTACACAAAATGGATTCCTGAGATATTTAATCCATGTTATAACATTGTTACCTCATCAAAAACATACCTGGAGTTGTCGGTGTGTTTGAGTAACCCTGCATTATTAGTCTGTCTACATCTCCAAAGCTCAGAATGCTCTATTCCACCTTCTGATGTCATGAAGTGGTAGTTTTCAAGTTAACTGCTACATCTTACTTTTTTTTGTTTAGTAGAGTTTGGCAATTCCAGGGCTAAAATGATCCAAATGATTCTAGTGAAGTTGTATGGAGTTTAAAAACACAGTAAAGCACTTCCTGTATTACCACATGACATCACAAGGTGGAACAGAGTGTTTTCTGTTTGAAAGAAGAACTCAACTGCCTAAGTATGCAGGGTTTGTGCGTTTGTTGAACATGTGTGAATGAAACAAAACACAACTCCAGGTATATTTGTGATGGGGAATCAGCATCATAAAATAGATTAAAAATAGTGTAATATGGGCCCTTTAAGTGTATTATATTATATATTATAAATATAACTAGATCTAACCTTGAAATTAGGATTAAAACATGTCACTAAAATGAGTACTAGGCTGTAGTAAAATAAGATAAAACCAGGACGAACTAGCAAAATTCTAGGCCAAGATAATACCCAGGACTAAACCAGGACTAAACCAGGACTAAACCAGGACTAAACCAGGACTAAACCAGGACTAAACCAGGACTAAACCAGGACTAAACCAGGACTAAACCAGGACTAAACCAGGACTATACCAGGACTATACCAGGACTATACCAGGACTAAACCAGATGTACTCAGTGTCAGTTGTACATTCCTTATTCCCCTTATCTTCTCGGTTTCCCGTGTGTATTTTGCTGCATTGCGGTGCGTGTGTCCGAGCCTCCTAGACCACTCCTCTGCTCTCCTCCTCTCCTTTTCTGTTTATTTTCAATATGAAAAAAAAAAAAATCTTCTTAAGGAGTGGGTAGTTCGAGTCCTGTGGGAATTTACACTCTCGTCTCTGCCGTTCTCGTACCGCGCGGTGGGAACGTGTCTCTAAAAGAAAAAATAAAAAATAATAAAAATAATGACGCCAGCATCGGACAGTGTGTATTCTACAGATATTAATTATTAAAATATAGACTCGAACTTGCTGCAAAAGCTCGTAAGTGCCTCCTAAATTAAACAAATATTTTTTAACTGGCCTGGAAAGCAGCGGGATGGTAGTTTGTCAAAGCGGGAGTTAGCTAAATAAAATGCGTAATACTTTTGCCTCATATGTCAAGGAGAGATTTAAATTCTATACAGTTTATGCATTTTTTTTTTACTGTTGACTTAATCAGTTGTAATGGTTTGTTTTGTCTGGGCCATAATTAAGGTTGTATGAAATATGGATTCTAAATAAAAACACATATTTTTTCAGTATAACCATGCAAATAAAATAACTTAAAGTAACATAGACAAATGTAGTAATTATTAAAGTATACCATTAAAGGGGCCATATTATGCTATTTTCTGATCTATGTTATAATGTTGTTTCCTCATCACAAACAGACCTGGAGTTGTTTTCATTCACACAAGTTTAACATACAAACTGAAGACACTCTGTTCCACCTTGTGATGTCATGTGGAAATACAGGAAGTGCTCTACTGTGTTTTTAAACTGCACACACCTTCATGAAAATCATTTGGATAATTTCAATCCTGGAGTTGCCAATCTCTACTGAACAAACGATAAACAGTAACTTCATGACATCACAAGGTGGAACAGCACGTTTTGAGCTTTGGGGATGTAGACGGACTAATAATCCAGGGTTACTCAAATGTGGGAATGAAACAAAACACAACTCCAGGTCTGTTTTTGAGGAGGTAGCAGCATTATAACATGGCTTAAAGCTCACAAGAGTCCATTTTGTGTAATATAGGACCTTTCATGTTTTTTATATGGTAGGCAGTTTAAAACCATCTAGTCTCCTCTATGTTTTTAAAGTCCATAGATTCAATTTTCTTTTTCTACACAGCTTCAACTCCAGCAATGAAGTGCACATTTTTGGACTGGGACTTCACAAGGTTCCTCACAGTTCAATACAATACATGGCTCACAATATGACATAGGAGACTTGCATTTCATGTGATTTTCTATGATAGGCTATAGCACTATTTAAAAAAAAAAAAGAAATTATTATAAGGCAGTTTTTTTTTTTTTTATTAAAGCCCCGGTATGTGTATATTTGCCAGAAAGTAAAAAAATAAAGCATATGGTTTTATTATGGAGGTTTTTATTGCATTAAAAAACAGAGAAAAACATTGCATCTCCACAAACCTGACTCTTAGCTGCCTCCCACTGCTCGTTTCCATGGAAATGTTGTTCCTTTGGCAATAATCCTCTACTTTATGGCATAAAGCATGCATGTATGTAAAGCAGTATGTTTTTACCTTTCTATTTCCATGGAACCATACAGTTGACTTTCCACCATCTGAAGGTTCATACTTCACTTTAAAGAAATGTGTTTTTTAAGAGACAGTATTTCTTTGTTAAGCCGCTACCTGGACATTCTGAAATGGTAAACACTTATTTGTCTAATGTCTCACTACAAAACAAAACAACTGCATTACATAAAGTTTACTTCTAAATAATCAATACACAATGTAATACTGCAAAAGCTTTATTTAGTGAAACATGTATTTGACACAATATTGAAATAGCAACCACACGATACTTACAATATATTGACACCCCCGTAGTGAAAAAAGACCAAAATCATTCTTACTTATCAGTGTATCCTCCCCAGTCTTACCACACAGTAGAGTAATGTTCCATAATGTCCTCCCTGATCACTACATGGGTCATGGAGGACACCGTTCCCCAGGCGACCGGCGCTGCTAGCTCTCAGCTCCGGCGCGTTTATGTTCATGCTAGCTCTTCTGACAGCTACAGAGCTCCTGCCCTCCACCACAAACCCACCCCCGCTCTCTCACCCCCCCTCCACACACACAGCCACCGTCCGGCTCCTCGGGGCCCGTCGGAGAACAGGTTCACATGGCAGATCTGTCGCCCCGCAGGTCGCTCAGTGTTAACGCTCCCGACACGGTTTAAACAGTAGCGGCCAGCGCGGGGCTACGGGGTCAGGGGGGAGCGCTCATGCTAGCCTGGTGGTGACGCGGTATGCTAACCCGGGTGCTTGTCAAACAGGGGCAAGAGCTAGCTAATGCCCTGCAAGGCTAATGCTAACGCCGTGGTACACATGCTGACATGAGCTCCTCCTGAGAATTTTTTTACAGAAATAATTGAAAAGTTTCCTCACTTCATTCAGATAATTAAAATTTGTTAGACTATATTTCAAATTTCATGTGCTTAAAAAGTCTAGTAGAGGTTTGATATTTAGAAAGACTTTTGACCTTTTAAATTTAATTAACCAAATTAAAAAGTGAAGTCTTAAGTTACTGTTTACCTTTTAACTACTCAAAACTGCATTTACCCACTTTTACTAATTTGTTAAAAATACTTCTTTTTAAAATTTGTGTAAAAAAAGAGATAAGATAAGAGATGTGTGCTCCATTGCTCAAATCTGGTGTGACCTGTAATTAAGCAGTTTTTTGTTTTTGTTTTTTTTTGTCATGATGTTGAATAATGAATTTGAATTGAAAAATATAATTAAAAAAATGTTAAAGAGCAACATATAATACATACAGGCAATGATCCAAAAAATATAATGCACAAGTAATTAATTTACTAAATAAACACCATTCCATTTAATGCCCTTTATCACCGCAGTTTGTTCATATCTAATCAAGTGCTGTCCATGGTCCTGAAGTGTGCCACCCTTTATCCCATGTATCATCCAGCCCAGGTGCGTCCTCACTGCAGATGGTCCTTTACCTGGGCCATCTATCACTTACTGTGGTTTCATCAGTTCATGGGGATTATTTCCATTCATCAGTCCCAGCTCGGCGTGTAGGACTGGCACATGTGCAAATTGCTTTAATTGTTCCTGTCATAGAATGCTGTCTGTTCCGGGCATGTTGGCCCTGGGTGAAGACATCAGGTAGAGATAGAAGACATCACCATTTAGAGCAGTAACCTCTAACCCTGAAATAACATTACTATCCACATACTTGTGCTTGTGCAGGAGACCCTCAGAACAAAAGTTGGCTGTACTGCCAGAATCTATAAATGGCTCTATCTGGACATATGCTTTTGGAGACACAAACTGATCTTCAACTGTTGGCTGCTGCTTGGTTGTCTCATCCTTTGGAGTGATCATGAAGTATGGTAGGTTGCTTCGCCCCCGGAACAGATCACAGGAAAAACGACTGAGAAATAATTTACTTCTGTGCCCACCATTTAAACATGAAAAGCAACTATAACTCTTCAATGAACTTCATTTTCTCTCAGTGTTTCATGATTTCATGATGCTCTTCATATAGCAGACAGGCCTGTTCATTATGTGAGTTATTTTATATCTGTCCATACTGTTTTCAGGTCCACAAGACTCAACACTTGTAGCCAAACGTCCTTTTCCTTTGATAGTGGAAAGAGGGACATTGTTTATTGATCTGTTGGCACAGACGCAGATGAGTCCTGGATCTTGCCAAACACTGGATCTGAAACAATGGACACTTCTCTCCCCACAAAGTCCACAGTATGTTTAAAGCATATGTGCTTTTCTTGAAATTCATATGCAGTGGTCCTGCATTTTCCCTCATTTTTATGGCAGTTTGAGGATTATGCTGCACATATTGGACTTCATGTTGAGTTCAGACATACAGCCTATATCTTGTACAGCAATGAAACAAACATGGAGAAACAAGGCGAAAGCTTGTAAAGATTTCACATCTTCATCTCCAAAATGTTCTTTGAGCAGTGCCTTAGCTTTAAGGTAACCTTGGCCAGGCGGCATGTGCTGACAGCTTGTGACTAGCTCACAAGGCCGCCCACTGGTGTAGTGCTGCAAATAATACAAGCAATCAATACTGCTCACTGCTTTCTTTTCCACACCTTGCACAAAAGCCCTCATGAAGATGCTGTACTGCATCAAAAGTTGGGATTTCTCTTGGAGTTAAGAGCACCGCTGACTGCTGCTTTGCTAACAGTTCTGTTATCTCATTCTGTTTCTGCAGGATTGACAAGAAGCTTTCTTGATTTGAGACAGCAGACTGAGCAGCAGCACTCTGCATGAGCAAGCTCTGAGGGATATGAGATGCAGGACAGTTCTGTTGTACTTAGTGTTACTTTGATCACCCTGGTGACTTCTCTCTTTTGGCCTTCCTCCCTTTGAAACATTGAGTCTTGCTGTGTGAGCAGCCATTTCACTTTGTAACTCAAGGAGTTCCTTTCTTCTCCTTAAAGCTGCCTCCTGAGTCTTCAGTTCATGTCTTTCCTTCAGGGCCTCTAGGGCGACTACTGCAACCAATTCAGCCTCTGCTTCCAGACGGGCTGAAGCCACTGAGGCTCTAAAGCTGCATACAGATGTGCATCTACCACTGGCATTGGAAATGCTATTACTTTGGTTAAACACATTTTGAACACTATATTAAAATCATAATTTTCATTACAATTCTATTGAATAGGTTCTTATGTATCTTCTAGCCACAATTGTATTGTGTTAATATTTCATCACTTCTAGTTATTTTTTACTTTGAATCATTTGCTTTGCTTGTCCAGCTCCTCTTCTGGTAACAATGGCTTTAATGACACATGAAACTTATTTGCATCAGTTCTCAGCTTTACCAAGCTCTCATATGCTGTTTGGACCTCAGGTGCTTGGACATTATGAGTTTGTGAATGTCCTGTTTGAGTTCATTTCCTTCATCACAGTATTTTGTTTGGTTTATAGAAATAACACCTTTTCTTCCATAGCTTTCATAGTAAGTTTAACTGCCCTGTTACTAATTGCAGTGCCTGTTTTAATTTTACTTCCCTCTTTCTGGTTTTCATTGAAGAGTCTATAACAAATTACAGTGTATTTTCAAACACAGGATCTCTCCCTTTAAATCAGCGGCCCCATGGCCTGGGGGGCCTTTGACAGGATCAGGCAGCTAACTGCAAGGAGGGTTTGAATAATGCCTGAGAGAGAGAGATCTTCCTCAAACATGCATGGATGATAAAACCTCTTCATGCATGTTTTTGATGAGGGAACAACGTTATAACACGGTATAGCTCCAAAAGTCAATTTTAAATAATCCCTCTTTAAGAATAGCAACAAATAACAAAGTAAGAGTCTTAAGTGTTTTTAAGACCACCGGTATTCAACAACTACTTAGAACATCCAGACACTTCATCTGTGGGCACTCTTCTCTCCACCTCTTTTTTCCTCTTTATCTTTCTTTGCTCCTCTCTCCATCTTCCTCTCTCCTTTCCTCTTTCTGGACTTCCCCTCACCATTTCTGTTCTCTTTCACCTATTGTTTTCTCTTCTCTCTTTCTCTCCTCTCGTCCTTGCTCTTCTCCCCCGTCTTCCTCTCCTCTCTCTCTCCCTCTTCATCAGTGTGAGCCAAGCAGGTGAAATCCACCTCCAGCCCACACACTGCACCTGTCTACCTGCTCCAGACAGGATCTAATATGGAGAAAAATACAGGACATGTCTCATAGCTCTGTATTTAGAGACTTCCACTGCTTCTGAGAACTCGCACAGCTCTGTCAGAACAAAATGTGAGCCAACTGCACACTAAAGCACTTACAAAATGCAAACTATTCTATGTGCTACTGTTCATAAAAGTACAGTATTATGTAAAATGTACTTTTTTGAACTATTACTATTATATTATGTTAGAATATAATAACATACCTAGAGTTGTATTTTGCTTTTGCTTTCATGTTGGTTCCTTTGACCCTAAGCTTCACAAAACAATTTCTTTATTTAGTTAAAATTTTCCAGGATTGTTCTGTCACAGGTTAAAACACTGCAAAATTTTTAAGTCCATAAATCATTGGCAGACTTGTTTTAGAGCAGACCTATTATGCAAAATCAACTTTTTAGAGCTTTTCACTATGTTATAGTTGTTTACCCTCAACATTTACTCACCCAAAGTTATATTTGGAGTAATTCATGCACGTTTGAGCAATCTTTAATCACTTATTTTCAAGGCACCATATCACCGATCAATCCCCATTTTCACCACTACTAGTGTATGCCCACCGCTCTCTACTTTCTTTGTTCTCCAATTTAATTTTCTTAAACTGATACATGTAGGATTCGGCAACATTGCGTTGTCATTTTGGTACAAATTTTAAAAATCTGCTGCTTACTAGTGCGATCTGTATCTGCTCATCAGAGGCGGCGACTCTTTGTTGTGGTGAAGTTTATGGCGAAGTCAGCTCACATGGGGCACCGTAGTTTTCTAATGCAGAAGTCAATGAACTTGATTCTTTTATTAAGTCGTTTAGATGAAATGTGCAAATCATAACATAATGATCCACGGGTGTCATAAATTATACAGCAAATACAAGCACAAATCATGTTCATTACTCTTGCATACTTACATTAATACATCTGGGCATGTTCCTCATTACATAGTTTAGTTATTTCCCCCCCAGTAATACCCTCAGCTGCCAGTAAGTAAAGTAAATGTGCTCAAGACCATGTTTAAAGGCCACTGTGCAACAAGTAATGGACAATATTTTTCTTTAAGACTTTAGCTGTTTATGTATTTATTGCTTTGCCATATTTTGTTGTATTAGTAAAGGTGCACTTTGTAAATACACGTTTTCACCAGGGTAATTTTGGTACTTGGTAATTTTTTTTTTTCGTTTTGATTTATTTCATTCTCGGAAATAAGATGCAGAAATTCTGTGAGTTACATTCAAGTACTATAGGCTGTCTCAGGGTAGAACTAAAATTATTGCTGGGTTTCAGATGACGTCATTACAGTCTATGGGCCAATACTGTAAGTAGGCACTTCTGATAGTCGGAAGATAAAATGAATATTGTTAAAATGCAAAGTTAAGTTTTAGGTCTTGTCACTGTTACTAATAGAAATGATCGGGTTCAGCATTTGTGAATTTACCTTTTGGATAGTTCATGGCAAAGTACAATGTTGTCTCTTGACCCAATGTGGAAGTACGAAAGCTAAAATCTGAAAACGTTCAATAGGCCGGGGCACTTTTGAACCCACGTTGTTTTATAAGATCTTTTGGCTTACTCTACTCACTCCTAAGTTATCACTACTTGGGCTGCCATTTTGTTTCTTACCACTTAAGACTTTCGTCTCCTCTTAATCAATTTCCATGAGAATCCCATCCACGGCTGTCCCCCAGTCTCTTTGTCTGGGACCCTCCCGGGAGACTGTGGGTGGGAGCGCCTTTGCTTGCTCAGCTTTAACTTGTTTTATTCACACTTTCTAATCGCTGAGTGCTTTATTATTAGGTGTGGGATGGCGTTGGCCAGGGGAGCGCTCGGAGGATGCATTTAGTCGAATCATATTAATGGCGTCGTAAAACAAAGCTGTCAGCGGCGTTCTTAACCCCGCTGGCACAGACGCGGTGCCCGGGGTCGCCCTCTTCCCCGAGTGCTTACAGGTGCTCCGAAGAGTACATCTCCATCATGGGCTACAGCAGACGTGCGCTAATAGTTTTACTCATTCTCCCTCCCCCTGGTCCTGTGCATAATCATACAGACATTTTTCAGCTAAATGGTGTTTGTCAGGGGAGGCGCTGGCATTAGCGACACATATGCTAACAGTCTTTCCCTCCAATAAACATGCAGTAAATGGCTGGTTACGTTTCAGAAAGCTTAGCCACAGTGACCAGTGTCAATAACCAGCTAACGGTCCTACCATTACATGTGCTAACAATCCTACTATTGTAAATGCTTACAGTTCTCTTGTTACACATGCTAAAAGTCCTACCATTACACATGCTAAAACTCCTATTATACATGCTAACAAGTTTTCTCATAGCACATGCTGAAAGACCTATCGTTACGCACACCAACAGTCCTACCATTACACGTTAACAGTCCTACCATTAAACTTGCTAATAGTCCTACCATTACACATGCTAACAGTCTTATGTTAGACATGCTAACGTTCCTACATTACACATGTTAACTGTCCTACCATTACAAACGCCAACAGTCTGACTATTACACATGTTACATTATACATGCTAACAGTTGTACGTTACACATGCTAACAAACCTTCCGTTATACATTCTAACAGTACGACCGTTACGCATACTAAAAGTCCTCCCGATATAGATACTAACAACAGCCCTACCCTAACGCACACTAACAGTCCTAATGTCACACATGCCAGTACTTGTTCCATGACATTTGTTATGTTGCCCTGCTCAGGTGTTTCGTTAGTATTAGCCAATGTTCTTTTGTTAAGTTGCACAAGGACAGGACACGACAGAAAGCACTGGGATCAGAGTTGGAATGGAAGCACCAGGCTTCGAGTTAGTGGGTAAGAAGCTCTATCTACTGAGCCACTGTTGTCACTGTTGTTGGTTATTCACAATGCTTCAAGAAGGTCTTGTGGAGTTTGTGCACTTTCTCTTATTTGGATGGATAGGCAAAATTTTCCAGTTGGGCCAACTCCTGAAAAAAATATGGTTCTTATAGAAATTTGTCTTATACATTTGACCCAAACTACAACCCTTCCCACAACTTTATCCCAGATTTTGGTGAGAATTAGCCAACCTAAAGGTTAACTAGCACATGTTTTATATTGATGAAGAAAGCCAGACCGTCCTGAGAATCTTTCCTGTAGAACATGCAAACCTAGAACCCTTAAATGACCTGAAATCAAAACTCGTACCTCATTGCTGTGAGAGTGCCAACCACCCTGCCACCATTACTCCAGCACATCTCTCTGACATCGTAATAGTGTTCAAACTGCTCCCACATGGCATTCGGGAGGGGCGCGGTGGACATCTTGTGACAGTTCTGGTTTATAGCCTCATTTAGACTCTCACTTTTTACCTCTTCTCCATTGTATCCCTTCATTCCAGCCTCCTGCCTGCTCTCCCTGCGCTTTTATCTTGTCCACTGAGCCAGAACTGGATGGAATTTGCATTAGCGGCCGATTATGAACACCTATGACAGATCCTTCCGCTGGGTGCCCCGCAAGGAGAAGAATAGCCTCCCCCATGTTGTCTCACGCGGGGGGAGACACGGACCAAGCAATTAGAGTTTAGTGGTTAATGTAGAAGCGATCGCGGAAGGGGTGAGAAGGTTCAACTCTCCCGCTGCGTCGGTGTCAGTTTCCAGGCAATATTTTCGTCTTGCTGGGTCTTTCTTCCCCCTCTTTCGGATGGAGAGTGGTGGGGAGATGACAAGCTACCTGTCTGCCGGTGAGCATGAAACCTCCGGGGTGAAGGGAGAGAAGGCAGCAGAGTGGTCTCGGGGGGGAAAGGGTGACAGCTCATGACGTGGGTTGTTCTTAGCAGTGAAGGAGGAGAGGGAGGAAGAAGAGTCATGCATATTCATTGTTTATATCATATTTATATAGGCGCATACACGGACAGGAGCGCATGGTTGTGGTGGTTCATTCAAATGAGTTCCATGTTGGTGGTGGAGTTTCGTCCCGGTCAACCTCTTGAGTTATGGTGTAGTTTTCTGTGTCGTACAGAGTTTTCTCATGCAGGGGTATTACTGGGTTTCTTTCAGATAATGTCACAACATTCTATAGGCCAATATTAATTAATACAGATGGGGGCAGCTAAAATTAATATCGGTAAAATGCAAAATGATGCTGTAATACAGGGAATTGTTGGGTTTGGTCAGTCATTTAAAATATCAGGTTCAATGTGTGCATTTACCTTTTGGATATTTCATTTTGGAAAGAATAACCTAAGACGTTGGGGGTGTTCTGCGCCTCTATAGAAGAATGTTCATCAGTTACCGTGGTGACACATGTAAACATTAGCAAACTCAAGAAAAGATACAAAATGGATTAAAACAAAAACATGTTAAACACATTTTAAGGCGAATGTGATAAAGATGAGCGTGCATGGTCATGTTTAGGATTTTCACCAAAAAAAAAGTTGAGAATAACAAACTGAAAACTGTTGGCTAATGCTAACTAGCTCGTGACTGTAATTTTACATGTGAGAGACTTGTTTAAGAGCGCAAGTAATCTCACGTTGTAGTTCCAGCTAAATCAGTTGTTTATGGTCAGATTGTGTTCAAATGAAGTTCAGATTAAAATCTAATTTGAGTAACAGGGTTTAAGACAGAGCAGACCCTCCAGTTAGCGTCACACTCCACAGGAAATGTTGATGACATCAGCTGCAAAGTGTTCACTTGACATTAAAACATCATAGTATCCCTGTCGTTTAACCTGAGCTGGAGACAGGTCAGAATTCCATGGTGGTATTTGCTGTTTAACTGTCAGACTGCAGATTCATTGACTTGGTTTATGGTTAATATCTGTGATAGTTTTTGCTTTATGTGAATAGGCCCAGGAATTAAAGTTTAACGTCTTCTCTGTCAGTATAATTCAGCAAAAGTGAAATGATTTTTTTTCCCCCACAACTGCTTCAGAGAGTATTGCCATTATTCAACCCCAAAGACGTGATTGTTGCCAGTTAAAAGGACTTTAACTGCAAGATAAATATGAAAGTTTGTGGAGCCAATCCCAAACACAAAATGATAAGGTTCAACATTTGTGGATCATAGGTTTCGAGGTTAACTTCAAAAACAGTGAATCTCCAGTAGAGTCACATAGGCCCCCATCTGAAATTATGAAATCATCAAGTTTTAGAACGTGAACACAACCTATTTGCGTCTATTCACTGTGTTAATCCGTGTTAATGCTGTTTTCAGTGGTCTTTTGAAAGGTTCATTAAAAAAAAATATATCTAACATAACATTTTACAAATTAATATCCATAGTAAGAATCAATACAATACAAGACATATTTATGTTATTAACCTTACTGTTACAAGCAATATTTTGAAAACATTTCCCCATATAATATTGTGTTTTAAATCATTAATCTTTATGCCAAAGGAATTTTTCACAATTCTGAAACTCAAGGATAGATTAAAAGTGAATGTCTGAGAATAAATGAACCATATGAGACTAAATGTCCCTCTCTGAGTCAGTCTCTAGAGGAACTGTCCAATCCTGTATATGCAAAACCTGCTAGAACCACAGTGGACAGGACCCTGGGGCGATCAGGTCTCGGTAACGTGTGCATTACTCACGGTTCACGGCTTCCCCGTGGCTGTGTGAACCTGGCGTGGCGTGGTTAGTAGGTAGCACCCTGGGCAGTCATTCAGGGTGGGTGCTGTGTGCCGCTGTGACAGAATCGGTCTGCTGTTTACCGACCTGCCTAAAGCCTGCAGGCCCCACACACATCCTGTCCCACAACTTAACACCAGCATATTGTTCAGAGCATCCCCCGGCTACGCTAACTCAGACAGTACCAGACACTTCCTAGACAGTACTTGACCCCGTGTCCTGTGGGAAAGCCGCAGACCTGTACAGATGCAGGTGATGATACAATGACCACAGAACTGGGGAATGGCTTTACGCTTCAGGTTTGAAAACTTAACACCAGCATATTGTTCAGCTTTTCTAACCAGGACAGCACCCATGGCACGCTACCTTATGTCACTCACACTACCCCAAAATCTGTACTATTGTAAGCTAGTTGGTTGCACATCAAATAAAGATAAAATTCCTGTGATTTGGATAATGTTGCATCTCCAATATCTCTTATGGATTTCTTTCAAACTAATTTCTTGGGAGTTTGGCATATAGGTTAAGGTACTATATTACACAAAATTGATTCTTGTGAGCTTTAAGCCATGTTATAATGCTGTTGCCTCCTCAAAAACATACTCAAAGTCGTGTTTTGTTTCATTCAGATATGTTTGAGTAATCCTTTATTGTTAGTCTGTCTGCGTCTCCAAAACTCAGAATGCTCCGTTCTATTTTGTGGTGTCATAAAGTGGTAGTTTTCAAGTTAACAGCTACCATTTACCTTTAGTTCAGTAGAAATTGGCATCTTCAGGGTTGAAATTGTCCAGATGATTCTAGTGAAGGTGTGTGGAGTTTAAAAGCACAGTGGAGCACTTCCTTTATTACCACATGACATCGCAAGGAGGAGCGGAGTGTTTTCAGAACTCTAAATATGCAGGCTTTGGGGGTTAAACATGTGTGAATGAGACAAAACCCAACTCCAGGTATGTTTGTGATGAGTATATTTGTGAATAAAGCTTTTTGGTACATATCAAAACATGTGTCTTTACTGGGATGGCTCTAAGCTTCAAGTTTGAACACTTAACTCCAGCATATTGTTCACTGCAGTCTACAGCTTTTCTAACCAGGACAGCACCCATGGCACCCTACCTTATGTCACCCACACTACCTGAAAGTCTCTGCTATTGAAAAGTGTGTTGATTGCATAATAACCGTGGAAATAGGGGACGCTTTGAGCTTTAAAACTTAAGTATAACAGAATGGTCATTGTCACAGCAGTTTAGCAGCTCTCTGGTCAAATAGTGATTCATGGCTCTCAGCTTTCTGTTACATGCAGTGGTGGAAGAAGTACTACATTTTTTTGTACAGATACCGGGGCAAAAAAATACTCAAGTTAACGTATCACATGAAAAAATTTACTTAAGTATTAAAATGACCCATTTAAGTATTTCACGCAGATTTTGAGATCTAATGTAGGTACAAATATAGTGATTTTGATACAGATTTGTGCTGTACAATTCAATTAATATTTTTTTCTGTCTGTTTTTGTCTGTATATTTTTGTTCGCTCAAATTATGAACACGTTAAAAATAAACCCTTCAGCCTTTTCAGCAGGTCCGGAGTAGAAAGTACAGATACCTGCTCTCAAATGTATTATGGATACCTAAAATTTGTATATTTCAGTACCATACTTTACTTTTACTTCGTTACATTCCACCACTGGTTACATGGTACCATTTTGAAGACAGTGAGCTGTTCTAAAGATATAATATTATTAGGTTTGAATTGTAAATTGCTGTTAACTTGGCTCAGACTGATATGTGTAGCACTCAGACATCCAATCTAAGAGTTCTCTGTGAAACTGAAAGATGCTGAATGTTATACAAATGTGGAAGCCCTTTTAAACAATAGAGCACTTCGACATCATAACCAAATCACTATATCAACTTCAACATCGACAACTGACACGTTATTATTTTAGGCTCACTCCTTATGTTTCTTTACTACTTTAACATTTGGGCTGAATAATGAGCAAATGATTTATTTCTTTTTATTTAAAGTGGGTGTACTTGGATAATCATTCCTGTTACAGTAGACTTGTTACATTACCTGTAGCGATACTTAACACTCTGAAGTCTGTTCTAAAAGGTGTAGACAGCACTCAGACAGTACATGTCCTGTGGGAAAGCTGCAGACCTATGGAGAGGTTTGGTGACAGTGACCACAGAGCTGCAGATGGCTTTAGGTTTGAACACTTAACACCAGCATTGTTATTACTGCTGTTATTGTTCAACTTTTCCACGCCAGACAGCAGCCGTGGCACGCAACCTTATTCTAACAAGGATACAATAGAGTACAACTGACTTTGGTAGAGGCCTCAACTAACTGATTCTGCTAATTAGTTAATCTGGCAGGAATTCTTTTAGTTTATTGATTAGTTTGCAAAGATAAGAAATTTGATAAAAATGTGCATGTTTACTATATTGTTTTGATGTATTTTTCCCTCTCAGATCTTCTTAATCTCTTGCTTTTAATCTCTTGCATGTTCTTGACCAGAGTTATGTTCTCCTCAGATCTTCAGTACTCATGCTTTAGTTATCCTCATTCTTGGTTGTGACTGTTGTGGCGTCCTCCTCAGACCTGCTTGATTTCTTTTTATAGTTATCTTCACGCGTGATCTTGACACGTTCTGTGTCCTCCTCAGATCTTCTCTCCTCTCACTTTAGCTCATGGTCTTGACTGCTATGATGAGGTCCTCCTCAGATCTTTTCTCCTCTCACTTTAACCCATTGTCTTAACTGTTATGACTATGTCCTCCTCAGATCTTCTCTCCTCTCGCTTTAGCCCATGGTCTTAACTGTTATGTTGATGTCCTCCTCAGATCTTCCTGGTGACGGTGTGGCACTGGGAGCTCTTCATGCTGCCCCTCTTCCTCTTTGTCCTCATCGGGTGGAACTACTTTCAGCTGAGCGCTGGGAAAGTCACCTCCAACCAGGATGTGGTGAGTGATCTACACACAACACAAGTCAACGTAGCCATTTTCAGATGCAAACACACTATCTGCTAAAAAAAAATTTGGTTTTCTGTTCTTATTATTTATTTACTCACTTAAGATATAGGACTTCCTGATATTCCTGACTAAATAGACTTTTTTTTTTCTATCCAAAATAGAATTGGATGATGTTGTTGTTTTCTTCTTTTCCCCCAGATACATTATGAACAATATATTATTTTGGGTAGAAGTAAAGCTGCACTATGTCACCTTTTTTCAGTGAGGGCTCAATCACTAAGGTGATGTTATTACTTTGCCAGTAATGTTGAGCTTGGTATTAAACCAGGCATCTATTGATTCAATTACAAGTGTTAAAACATGCATTCTTAAAGTGAGCGAGGACAAGTCTCAACAGATCTTGTTTCCATGGTTCTTTGGAACCTTCCAGGCAAAGCAATAACATCTTCATGGAAACAAGCAGGGCCCTCCACCACCAAAGTTACATAGTGCACCTTTAACGAAAGTATTTTAAAATCATTCATAAATGTTTGGTGAAGTAAGGCCGACTCCACACTAGAAGATTTTTTTGGGCCTCATATTCCGCCTGATCTGCCTCTCCCTGAGTCTGGGGGAGTGAGGCACAGTAGTTATTCTTGTAAGTGATTATTTGAAGTGACACTCCTCATGTCTGTGGGTTCAGTGCCATTCTGTTATCACTTTTTGTCAGGCCACAGCTCCAAAACCTCAGATTGTAAGGTTCAAACATGTTGGATATTTGTCACTTGTGATAATGGAATGGGTCGTTAAGTCCTGAATACAATACTCGTGTGGCCTTTACAAGCAGGATTTAATCCACACCTTTCTTTTGGTTTTGAATATTTACACTTGGCCTTAAATCTAATGCGGAGGTGGATATTCTGTTTAGGCTAACCAGCTGCCTATGTATGAATGAACTCTTTTGTGCGAAGAGGATACTACACAAAATGGGACTACACGGTTCTCTTATCCAGTTTGTATTGACATGAGGCTTTGAGTAACTTTTTAGTAAATTTAAATTAGATTGTTTGGGAAGAATAATCAAAATCTCCCCTACTTATTGGCCCAAAAATATTAGCAGACCTCATCAGCCATCGGTTGCTCTGGATACAAAACAATCGGCATCGAACATGAAAAAAACAATAATGGTTGATCTCTAATGATCTTATTCCACCCCGCCCACTTTTACCTCTAATTCTACTCTTACAACAATTATAATTTGCAATTTCAGGCATTATTCAGTCACTTACTATATATAGTGGTGGTAAGATACTTCTATGGACAATATCAAAACCCAACTCCTCAAAACTACACATACTCCAAACATCTGCTCACATTCCGTCATATCTTGGCAGACAACAGCGCTTATCTTATATTAGCTTGTGTTATGCAATCCCACAGAAGCGTACAATATACCACGCAACAGAACGGGCGTCATTGAGAATGCGAACAGTACGATTGATCGCGTCCTCCCCGTGCACGCAACCGTCCCATGCATACTGTACATCCTCCGTGCTCATGTAACCACGGTGATTAGACTGCTTTCTCCAGTCTCCAGAGGCCCATTAAAATATCAGGAACCGGCTCGAAAAACAGCGCGTATGTGGGCATCTCCTCCCCCAATTTACAACATAAAGGCAGAACATACGAAGTGTCAAATCAAGAGCTTATTAGTTATACAATTCCACTGGAGGTATTAGATTTTGTGTGAAATTAAATAGGTTGCCTTGGTTTAAAATTGAGGCGGTGGGCAGCAATTGAAAGAATTTGCTCTGAATGTGTCAAAATGTGCTTTTCTTGTCTGTGTTAAGGTCAGGATAATTACAGGGCCAATCCACATAGAAGAAAAAGTGTCCAGGATTATTGAATACACGTTTGACTGTATGAAAATCAGATACTAATCGATACTAAAACTAGTATCGAAACTAGATTATCATTTGAGCAGGTATCGATACTAATACTACATTCATAGGGTAGAAATGACCCTTTTCTGAAAAGCTTTAGAATGATGTTGAGCTGTATCAGAACAAGTATAAGACACACAGGCTAGTATACACCCATGGACCACGGACGATTCAGGGATTACACAGATATAAGGCCACATGGGAGTATAAAAAAAACACTGCCCTTTAATGTGGAAAATCACATTCTAAATAATTGTCTAAGTAAAGATTGCTTTTTATTATCATCGTGGTATTGGAATCGGTATTGAGTATCGAGCCTATTCCTTTGTTATTGAAGTGTATGTGAAGGAGCGGTAGGCACTTGCGAGACTTGAATCACTATTTTGATGACTTGAGACTTGATTTGATAAAATGAGCTTAGACTTGAGACTTGACTTGACATGCACTTGAGGGCCAGTGAGTCAGACTGCAAGTTTACAGGAATTAAGTGTAGCGTGCCCCAACTCTCTTCTCTAATCATATAAAATGACAGAAATATGAGTTGTATTGGATATTTTGCTATAAAGACATCACAGGACTTGAAGCTCAAAGCTGAGGACTTGGACTTACTCATCTTTGACTTGAGACTTCACTTCCCACCTCTAAATTGTCAAGTATCACAACATGTAGGCCTACATCTGTTCAAAATCTTTTCAAATCAAAACTCCTAACTAAAGCAGTTTTAACTATTTTATATAGCAACTGTCATACTGTTTTCAAATTCTTCATTATTCATCTTCTTAATTTTTAAACTTAACCAATATATTTTAACACAAAGTACTGGCATTAAATAAATAAACATATGGTCCTATGTTTGAATGTTTATGGTCTTCTCACAAGTGCTGCCTTCAGTCCCACAATCCCCCCCTCTCCACCAGATCCAACTACCAACCCCACATCCCCTGCCCCATGCCTGCTCGCCAGCCCACCCTCTTGACCGGGCCCAACCACCAGTCCCATAGTCCCAACTCTTCACCAGAACAAACTACTAACCCCACTTCTCCCGCTCCATGTCTGCTCGCAATCGCATCCTCTTGACCGGGCCCAACCACCAGTCCCACAGTCCCCCCTCTCCACCAGACCCAACTACCAACCCCACATCTCCTACCCCACGCCTGCTCACCAGCCCATGCTCTTGACTGGGCCAAACCACCAGTCCCATAGTCCTAACTCTCTAATAGTCCCACACCTCCTGTCCTGGGACACTGTGCACTGGAAAAAAATGAACACAAATTAGAACTGAGTACATTTAAAATGGTCCAAAATACTGTTTCATTATAATATACTGCATTCAAAACATTCAAACTATGAAGTAGTATGATATTTGTTTAGTGGTACTTCCTCCTTACCCCATTCCAGGGCAATGTTATGCAATTCAAATTAAATATTAGGTTTGATTTAACCAGTTTTGACCGGTTTCTTCTTATTTTTAACTATTTAACTCTTGTTAACATATGCACATATTGTTTGATTCTCAGTACTTGCCTAAGAATAATTTTAATATAGCATTTCCTTTGAAAGCTGTTTAATCTAGATTTAACATAAATGCATCATAAAATTTCTCAAATACATTTTAACAATCTGAATTATAGCCATTTTCATGTATGCAGTAATTTTCACAGTGCAGCCACTTCCTCCTTGCCCCATGGCCCTGCATTGTGCCTCTGTCCCTGGGTAATGTTAAACCCACGGCTTACCCTCATCTCCTGCACATCACCCGCGTATCACCCACCGGCCCCGCGCCCGACCTGCCAGCCCCGCCCGCCACTCCCGCCACAACCTCCCCTCACTCAGGTCAGGGATGACTTGATGTGAAGTGATCTAAGGCAACAACATCCGAATGAAACGCATTCTGTCCCCTCCCTCTCTCCGCTCTTTGGAGTTTTCTTCGTGCGTATGTTGTTCCGAAATGAGATTGCTTTGGTGTGACAGAGCTCGGGCGCAGAGGGCCCAGTGTCACCCCGCGCTTTTGTGTGGGGTCAGGCCTGTGATGCGGTCGCCATGGAAACAGGCCTCCTCCCAATAGGGGTGAATGTACTCAAAGGAAATTTCATTACAGAGGTGTTGGTTAAAAATGGTCCAGTGCCCACATCCCAGCGCTCCGGTCTCACCCTCTGCTCTCGTCTTTTCTCCAGGTGAACATCAGCATGGCGGAGGAGGACGAAGACGACGAGAAGGTATTTGAATCGGCTTTTTTTGTGGGCGCTGTAAAGGTGATGCCGCTACACTCACAGCACAATGAAAACAAATAGGTGTTTTCCATTTGCCCAGCTCTTTGGTGTCACATAATAGCGGTGCCCCACAGTTTAAAAGTTTCAAGGTAACTGTAAAAATGTGTTTTGTGTGGCTGCATATTCATTAGATGTGTCTGACCTCATTGTGATGACAGGAGAAATAGCACATTCTAGCAATCCCCTGTAGTGTAGTGGCACAAGGTACAAAGCACATCACATCATTTTCTCAGGGTTCATAATAATGGTAATGCATCAGTCTTTTATAGTGCTTGTTCATGCTCCATTTTCAAGAGACTGAAGTGTCTGGCACGAGGCATAACAACAGTATGCACAGTCTGAGCGTTGTGATTGTGATTAGATTTGCAATAAATGTTTAAAAAGTAAGATTTTGTTAAGAGGATATTCAGGATTTTTTGCTCTTTGCAGTGGATATTCTACTATCTAAATCATGAAATGACATCACATTCCGATATGAAATCAGATTCTGAGATGGCATAACACTCCAACATGACATCAAATTCTGAAATGAAATCACATCCCGAGATGACACAACATTCTAATATGACATCACAATCCGACATTCTGATATGACATTCTATTATAACATCACATTCCAAGATGACATCACATTCCGATATGAAATACCATTCTGAGATGACGTCTGTGTAATCCCTCAGTCGTCCAGGTCTGATCCATAGTAAAAGCCAAAAGTAAAATCTGTGAACTGGACAAAAAGTCAGAGTGATTCACTGACATCACATTCTGACATGACATCACATTCGGAGATGCCAGCACAATCATATTCCATTATCACAATGACATGACATTTTAATATAAAATAGTAACAGCAGCATGTGGGTGTGTCTGTGCCTACATTACATCCAATCTGACATCTTTTTTTTTTTTCACAAATAGGATTTTGTTCGAAGTTCAAATTTTAAACGTGTCCCGGAGAACTGACAAATAGGCCTATGAACTAACATCTAGTGTCCTCTGTCAGCAGGTTAAGGCAGTGGCAACCCATGTACGTTTGTAATTATAATACCATTTTAAAAGAGAATCTGTACAGTTTATTTTAAAGTAGGCTATAAAGTGCACATGAAAAATAATACTCTAAGTACTAGTTACTCTATTATGCAATTTCAGTGGCATTTTAAAAAAGCCTTTTGTACAAAGTTGGAATAAGTTACTTTCCACCCCCGCTTATAGGAGGTATTGTTTGCGTGTGTGTGAGCCAGTATACGGCTGAATAGAGGGGAGTATCCACTTACTTAGCTCCACCATTTTCTCCACAGTCTGAAAGAGGTCACACCAGATAACTACTCACTACCCAAAGTAATTTTTTCACAAAAACAATGTCAGATACAATTTACTAAACTTTCTACTCACTTTTCCGCTAGCACTTCTCTCCGTGGCACAAATGAGGCACAGCTAGCACGCTACGCTAACTCCACTCTGCCCCCGAGGTTAGCTAACCCTTTTCCACTCGCAAACAAATCCGAAATGTTTATTAATACATCTCTAGTGTTTTATCCAAAACAAAGCAACAGGAAATCTTTAAGTAGCCGGAAAATTATACTACCCCCTCAGCACATAAGATTCAATTACGCTCATGCTTACTGCTAGCGCGCTATAGCTGCGTTTAGGAGTCAGTGGGAAGAAGAGGAGGGATATTGCTCAACCAGCCCGGAGCCTTGCAGCGATGACCCCTGCACGGAGAGTCTAGCCCAGATTCATATCCATAATGCGCTCAATATATTCTGCCTGCGTGACCCGGGGCTACGCAAAGACTCTCCTCAACAAAATAAAATAAAAATAAAGAGGCGTCCAGCACCAAATCCAGTCTGAAAGGACAGGCTAATTCAGCAGTCTGCGCGGCTGCGGTATCTGTGGGAGTAATAGGGCTAAACAAACACTGGAGCTCATAAATGTGTGCTATAATATGGGCGGTAAAGAGCTCATATGGTGCTGCTTTGTGCTTGTTTAAAAAGTTTTGGAAGCCGAGCCTTGGGATTTCACCTTTTAGAACTTAAATAATGTGCATGTTTAGAGAATAAAAGAAATACTTCAACCCTCATTATATATCATAAAAAATGGTATGTAATGTGTTTGATGTGAAGCAGTTCACTGAGATGGTAAGATAATAGCTGATAGCCTGGAAGTTGTAAACAGGAAATTTGAGCAAATGAAATGAGTCTGTTGCAGTCGACTATGTAACTGCACCAGCTCAGATTGTTAGAGAAGGGACCCTGATCACAATAAGAATGCATGTATTTCAAAGTTTTTATTTTAAAAATAAAAATAAAAAACCCATTAATGGATAACAATGCCATGCTGTGGAACATTTGATACCCCACCAGAAAAGTTTTACTTTATTTTAGATAACTCAACAATTTGGTGGACAGGGCTGTTGCTTCCACTATATAGAAAATATGGGCTAATTCACAAGACAAGTCTTTGTGGAGTACTACATAGAGACAGTGTACATTTTCACTTGTTTTGTACTATGTGCAATTTTATGATTACCTTTTAAAGAAAAAGACTCGTAGTTTTACTAAGGTGACTATGTAAAGTATAGTTGATGTGTTAGAACTCATTCCTGAAGAAATGGCACATTTATTGTATGGAGGAGTATGTAACACCAGCCTTGAATGCCTAATTTTGGTTTTATCGTTACTTCATACTGGCTACCTTTATTCTGTCCTTGGGCAACAATTGAGACTTTTAACATGATTAATAGTTACAAGTATACAGCCGTGTTCTACCAACATAGTCAACTTTCTGGAGGTCACACTTCACCTGCATGATTCCACAGCCCGCTCAGAGTAGTAGACTTTAGTAGAGTTTTTCAGTGCAATAAACACAATGCATTTTATTTAGTCTACATACTGGTTACATTACGTTACATTTTACATTCTTGCCGAAGGACACGCACCGCCATCACAGGGAACTAACTTTTAGTGAAAAGTGTCTGTGATCAGCTTGTGTCCACAGTGACCTCTACATTTTTTATATAGCACATTTAAACACAACTTCAGTCGCCCAAAGTGCTTCACATAAACGTCAACAAAAACAAATATACACGTAATACGATATATAGTCAAAGAACAATTAAACAATAAAAACGAACTGTTACTTTAATGATTTATTTATAGAACTCATTAATGCTCATACTAATTGTCATTCTTATGTATCTACTTTCTGCTGCCCCACATTCAAAATCCCATTATCCTCCATCATTCCACACGTTTACTTTAGCTAATTCACACCAGTTAGCACGTCTCCCTATCGTCGCTCGTGTCTGCTTTCCCGAACTGTCCATGTGCTGACAGCTAACCACTAAAGGCAATATTAGCTACGGCAAACTACTTCTCACAACAGCGGACTTTCCCTTTAAACGCCTTGGTGCGGTTTTGGCTCAGCCTCTGCATCCCCGTTCACACTCTTCTCAAATGAGATCTCCGCTTTCATCCTCTAATTAAGCAGTCGGCCATGTTTGTTTTAAGCCGTCAGAACTCATTTAGCGTAGCCCGTTTGAAAAGCTTGTTATGGTTTCACTGTCACTCCAATGTGTTATTTCGCCGCTACATCAAGACGGTAGCTTTACACCTCCTATCAACGCAAATATCTCGGGTTAAAGAGTGATCAGTGTTGAATTTAACAACTTGAAAGCTCACGTTTTTTTTTTCTACGAACATGAAAACAGCGTTCTCTCTCTAAGGAGGTTATAATTTCTTCGCTGGTACGTTCTTTCCCCCATGAGAAACCAAATATGCTAACCCAAGAGCTAGCAAGTATGACGCTAAGAAGAAAGGAAAGGCTGTGTTACACGGGCAGTAATCCGGAACAGACGCGGGGCCCCTGGACAAATCTATCCCGCGGGTTAGTGGGGAGGGCCGACAGATTACAAATTACATGTTTGGCAAAGTGACTTCCCATTTCGCCGCGAGGTATCCAGACAATATTTAATCATAACATAAAGAAACAAGTGGAGGAAAATAAGAGTCCCAGTTTGGTTGTAGCAGAGCCCCGGGCAGGAGCGCTGTTTCGGGGGAGACTGGTTGCAGCGCTGGGGGAGATGTTGGATGTTGAGGTTGGTTAAGGGGGCGGTTGGTTGGGGCCGGTTGTCGGGGCCGGTTGGGAGGGAAGGGGGTCATCTCGGGGCCCGCTCTAACCTTGACTGCAGCGCGTGTTTTGGGTAGGACCACACTTAACGAGCCCGGGCGGTGACCCAGAGCAGAGGGACTTGGGGAGATCAAGAGTCAGTACCAGAAACAAGTCATTCTCTGAGAAGTGGGATTGTATGTGACATGGAGAGGAGTTTTATGTTTTTGGAAGAAAGAGAGTCAGGTTTTTTTTTTTTTGAAAGACCATACGCTTTATTTGGGTTATTTTAAAGAGTGGGTATTTTTTTTTTACCATATTATAACGTTGCTTCGTCATCAAAAACATGCCTGAGGAGGGTTTAGATGTCAGCCATGTTTGAGTATTTTAGTGATTTCTCCCAGGCCCTATTTGGACTGTCTTTACGGTGAGTTGTACGATTCTGTCCAATGCTCCGCCCACGAGCTCCCACAAGACAATTCACCATAAATACACAAAACTGTACACAACAACATGACAAACCTTATGTGACATGCAGTATTTCCATTAGATTTGTTCGTGTTGCGATAGCGCTCAAAAGGGAGAGTGACTTAGCATGGAGAGCAAAAAGAGGGGTGATCTAAATATATTATGTGTTAGCAGTTAATACACCATCGACATAAAATACTCCAAAAAAAAAGGTTGGCAGCTCACACCAGTGCGTACTGCCTTGGTGTCTATGGGCAAGACACATACCTGCGTGCTGTGTGTGTGAGTGATACCTCGAACTTTACTGAAATATAAAGGTTAAGATACACTTTATTGACCCATCCTTCAATGCCACAGAGGCAATCGGTCAGGAACAGTGGGATCCATCCCCAGATCTCGAGCTAGTCTTGGTCAGGACTACCTTTAGCTGGAGGATTTGACCAAAATTTGCATGTTTTGGGTCGATGGGGGGAAACCAGCGTACCCGGAGGAAACTCACCCGGACACAGAGAGAAATATACAGAGTGGGACCCTCAACCACTAGCAGTAGCCACTCATCCACTCTTCCACCATCGCCAAAAAGTGCTATATAAATTGATGGCAAAACACTAAACAATACAAGTATGTCAGCTTTGGCTTTTTATAATTAGACTAAAACCTGTAACTGCTAACACCAAAGTTAAATCTGTTAAAGCCAAAGTTCAATCTTCAGTTCTGGCCAGACTGATGAAGCGGTTTGGATGAGCAGCGAAACGTCTTCACTCCTACAACGTTTTGTCCAGTTGACAGATTTAACTTTGTTTTTTTTTACTATGGGTCAGACCTGGACGACTGAGGGATTACACAGACATCTTTTAGCCTAATTTCAACTGTTTCACACTCCCCATGGTTCTTGTAGAGGTCGCAGACAGAAGCAATCCAGCCATTTTGAGTTGTTCAGTTTAATTTTGCCTTTATTTGAAGAGACAATGTATAGAAACGTTAAGCTCATGAAAACAGCTGAATTACTTTTAATCTATACATAAACATCTGCTTACGTTAAACACACAATTGCTTAAGCCACGGTTTGAAACATCTGTTCAGACGGATAAACACCAAACACCGAACACCAAACAACATCAAAAGTAAACTAACTACTATAACTTTATATTCACTCATTTTTACAGATAATGACTTTTGTTCTTGTCCGTCTAAAACTCCTGTTAAACTCTATTAAATGAGTTCTCCGAGTCTGATGGCGTCCCACGTGTTGATGGTGTTTACTTCTCCATGAGTTCCTCCGTAGACCTTCATCCTGGTGCTGCTTTGGGCTCCGACTCCACACACGCAGCTCTACTCCAATCTGCCACATTTAGGCCTCATTTACGCTTAACCATCTCATTCTCGCACTCAAATCTGTTATTTAGCCAGTCTCCCTCGCTGCCCACAGATTTTCACAAACCAGAACAAAACCATGAACGCAGACACACTAAACCACCCTGGGATTTCGCTTTCTTCTCGCAGATCTTAAACAGCGAGCCGTGGTAATCGCGTCGTCTCTGCTTCTTGATGCTCACTTCACAGGCTCATATCTGTCCCTCTGTTTACTAAAGACCATATTCCCGCTCTTATTTATGGATTAATGTGTTCGGCGTGTGTGTCCTTTGTGGTTAGCGCGCGGAGCTGCACGTTTCATATCAGATTTAAAAGTCTAAATCGTGTAATCTGCCCACTTAAGGCCGGCTAAATGAAAAGGATGTTGGTAAATGATGAAACGCCATTTTAAGTAATCCATCTCCTCTCTGTTCACAATGTACACAATTCTGTATTTACTTTGAAAATTATATCCAAAGTGCTCATTTGATGTTTCATTTGGGACGAAATACCAAAGTCTGTTTTGTTGTTGTAACCTTAAAAGGTCTATATTGCACTATTTTCGATGTTATAATGTAGTTTTGTCATCAGAAACATACCTGGAGTTGTGTTTTGTTTCATTCACACATCTTTAACACACAAATCCTGCATATTTAGGCTGAGTTCTCTTCTCTCAAACAGAAAACACTCTGTTCCACCTTGTGATGTCATGTGGTAATACAGGAAGTGCTCCACTGTGTTTTTAAACTCCATACGACTTCACTGTTAGTATTACTACTTCCTGTCCAGTTGTATCTGACTATTTTGCAAAGTGATGCAAAAATTAACAAACATTTAAAGATAAGACCGTGGACAAGGAGCTGCAGGTGGATATCACTGACATGTTAAAATTTACACAAATAATATGAGAAAAAGGGGTTTGTGTCTCTATGCTAAAGCTAATGCTAGTATTGACGTATAACAAATATTAAAACATTGTAGTCTTTATTTTAATTAATTTGAATGTTATTAGTTTTTTTATTTCATGTTTTCTCCACTGAACTATAGGTAAAACATAAAAGTTAACTTGAAAACTACCACTTCATGACATCACGAGGTGGAACTGAGCATTTTGAGCTTTAGAGATGTAGACAGACTAATAATAAAGGGTTACTCAAACATGTGTGAATGAAACAAAACACAACTCCAGGTGTGTTTTTGAGGAGGTAACAACATTCTAACATAGCTCAAAGAGTCAGTTTTGCATAATATAGGACCTTTAAGTATTTACAATTTCACCTCAAATAACCCAAGTTCCGCTGGTTTGCTCCCTCCCAGTCCAGTCCAGCACAGACCAGACCAGACTGAAGATAATCCATGACACAGATCGTGCACTGGCCTTGATGAGTCGAGGAGAGCTGCATATTTGTGATACTTTGTCCTTTTTTGGCATTGGGCTCCAGATGTGCTTGTGGTGTGAGGAGTGGACGGCATGTGCAGGGGTGTGTATGTGAGTATGTGTGAGTGTGGGAATGGTTGTCTCACTGCCCAGAGGTGATGCAGTCTGGGGCCTCCTGACAGTGGAGAGGGCTCCCAGGGGCCCCTCAGAAAAGAGCCGGGAAAAAGTCCTTGTGTCACTCAGACCAGTGCTAACATAAACATAAGGATTTCCTGAAGAAACACGCCCACCGCAGTTCCCCCGTGCTCCCAGCTCAGCTCACCCCCACCGCCCTCTCCACACTCTCCCTCCCTTTCACCGTGAAGCCTGACCTTACACTACAACTGGACTCTACTAGAGGACCTGTTCATGTTTATATGTAGCTCTACTTTTGATATAAGACTGAGTTTATTTCATTTAAACTCACAGTGAACCCTCAAAAGTCACCTCGTGTTTTCACTTCCACTGCTTTGCCGTTAAAGATGAACAATTCATTTATGTGAGAAAACATAACATCTGGCAACGATGGATTTATTTATTTATTTTTTTTACCAGTGCTGAAATGTTAATACTACATTTTACCACAGTGAAAAAAATATAATGTAGTGAGTTAATATTATGAAAAAATTAGGCCGTTGTCATATCTAAAGCTCAAAGTAAATGTCAAATGACAGTAATTAACCAGAGTCAACACTCATAGCTTATTTAGGGACAATATACATTATTAAACATTTCTATAATTGTACCAGAATTAGCCTGTCCCTGGGCAGATGTTTAAAAGTTACGCTAAAAATCAAAGGCAATATTATAATATGTAAAAAGGAGAAAGCTGTACAGATGAAAGACATAATAATAATAAAATAAGCTGACCTATTCTGTAAAATTGACTTTTCAGACCTTTTGTTATAGTTGTTTCCTCTTCTCACCCTCTTGAAATAGTATTTGGAGTGATTTATGTATGTTTGAGCAATCTTTAATTGCTTATTTTCATGACGCCATTTTGCCAGTCAGCCCCCATTTACACCGCCATCGTTACACACCCACTGCTCTTTATTTATTCGTTCTCCAATTTTATTTTCTTAATCAATGAGACAGTCATTTTGGTACAAATTTTTAAAAATCTGCTACTTGCGAGGTGCCGACTCTTTGTTGTGATGACATTCAGGGTAATGTCAGCTCGCATTGGGCACTGCAGTTTTCTAACTCAGAAGTCAGTGGACTTGTTTCTTTTATTAAGTCATTTTAGATTAATATTGAAATTTAAGATGTGCAATTTATGTCTTCTTCAAGTAAGTAACATTGTATCGCTGTGGTCTATTATATCATACATAAAGCTGCCTGTAGATAGTTTTGGCGTTATTAAAACTAACCATTTCAAATGGTCAGTTTGACTCTCATTCTGTGATGTCTGTGTATGTAAATGTGTGGCTCAAGTTCTCTTCACCAAGAAACACCCTAAACATAAAGTGCTTTTAGGATCATTTACTCCAGACAGCTGCTGTGTTTCATATTGTCATTAATCGGTGATCATTTTTTGTGGTACTATGGATTAATTTCAGATGTAAAATTATCAGGCCAATGTATTACATAAGATTGGACCTTTAAACTCAACAAAAATGTACCATCAAATAATTCCACAAAAGATAAAAAACTGAGTTAACAGTCCCATATCTACTTCCAAGTATCAGTCCTACTCACATGTAAATCTTTTGGATTTCTCTCTAAGTCCGTCCATGTCACTGCTCTGCTTGATTGCGGAAGCCATTTTGAGCACTTTTCATCTGGACTGAGGAGCGCCATGATTATGCTGTGCTTGTTACTGGAGTTTTATTGTGCACGAGATTCAAAATCTCCACAATACCTCCAGAACTTTCCACTGAACAGGCTCATCTTCATGTGTTATCCCTGTGTGAGGAGGGGGGAGTGCGAGCCATAGATTCAAGCGTAGTATAGATAAAACAAGTGTAATCTTATATTGGACATAAAAGTGCTTGTGTGTTTGGTCTGGTGGTCGACGTGCACAGAGCCTAATCAGACTGTAAATCTGTGATGTTGTTTTATGGATTTATTCAATCGCATACACTGCCAGTGTTTCTTCTTTATTTCCATGATTATTTACATTATAGATTTTCTCTGAAGGCGTCAAAACTACGAATGACACATGTGGAATGTAGTTAACAGAAAACTCAGAATAACTCGGCTCTTTTTAAATGTAAAAAGTGACCTTTGCTTTGGTCACTGCCTTGCACTTTTCTTAACCCTGAGAAGACACAGCTGTGAAGTGAAAACCCATTTCAGGAGACTTCATCATGAAGCTCATTAAGAGAAGGTCAACAGTTTGCAGCACTGTTGACAAAGCAAAGGGTGTCTACTTTGAGGATTTAAAAATAAAATATAAACATAATTTTGTTGAGCTATATAACTTTTTTTTTCTTTACCACATAATTCTATATATATTGATTTAATATTTCCTGTATGTACATAAAATGTAGAAAGTAAAAAAACATAAAAAAACAAAACAAACGAACATTAACATATAACATATTTTCTATTTTTCAGGATGCTTCTCGTAAAGGTCTGATGGATAAGATACATATGGTGCAGGAAGTGGTGCTGGTTGTCCAAAACGTCCTAGAGGAGCTCGCAAACATCGGAGAAAGAGTCAAAAAGTATTATGACAATTTGAAAATATTACATAACGTTGATTAAAAATTAAAACGTGAGAATTCAGTACTTGGTAATATATTAGTGTGTGTTACAAACCATTTCCTAGGGAAAAAAAGGAAGGCAACACAAGATAGTATAATAAAATAAGTAGCTTTTATGTAGGGAAATGAAGGGCATTTAAGAACTTAGGATTACAATACAAAAAAACAAAGTCAACAAAAGGAGGCTCTAAGAGTAGAGTACAAAGTCAGTGAAATGGCATGCCGATTCACAAACAGAATCTGGCTGCAAGGAGTAACAGGGGGCGAGTCCTTTTGAATCTGGAGCAGCCACAGGTGGAGGGTGACGATTGGCTGAGCCTTGATTGTCCCTCCAATCGCACATAGAGTAGACTGTCAATCAACGCCAGCTGCGGGGCATAACCGGAGGGGCCGAGAGAGAGGAAGAGAGAGAGAAAAAAGGAAGAGGCACATGGTAGGAGGAACTGGAGGCCAGGGGCCGTAACATGTGTACAAAAGTTTAGCACTTTTTTTTAATGGTACTTTCATTTCTATACTCCCACCACTCAACTGCAGTAATTCAAATAAAAGAGCATTACGTTAAAATGTGTTATTTGTTTGGCAGTATATTTAACTGGTCGGTGCCGTTCGTGTCGTTCCTGGCTGGTCTGATGCTGTTTATAGCCGCCACTCTGCTCTACTTCATCCCCCTCAGATACTTGGTGCTCATCTGGGGTAAGTCTACACACCTGAACTATCACATCAAAACACACGTCTGAGAATGGGCAGTGTATCAGTTACAATTACTCAAATATGTTTACTCAGATCATCAGTTATTTTATTTTGATGTAAAAGTAGTCTTAGTTAGAAAAAAAAACGCATAAAGGCGATAGATACTCAAAGTGGTTACTTTATGTTTTTTTTGAAGTAAGTATATAACTTTCTGGAGGTGGCCCATCACCTGCATGATTACACGGAAATATAAAGTTGAAACCATACTTCGGAACATTTTCCATGGAGAGAGACATATTTTATGCCATACTGTGGAAGATTATAGCCAAAGGAACAACATTGCCATGGCGACAAAACAATAGGCCCTTCTCCAGGTCAAGTAAAAGTCAGGTTTGTGGAGATGCAAGCCTATTCAGAGTAAGGATGAAGTTTAACACATACTGTGGTTTTGAGTGTTTTAGATCTGCCAGTCTAACAATCTGCATATTCTCTGAGCTCTAGCCAATAGGAGCACATAACTGCGCTCATCTGCTCTTAACACCTATAGCTTCAGATCTCCATGGACAATATTCCCAAGTATAGTTAATAAATCTCTATTTCCATGGAATCATGCAGGTGACATGCCATCTCCAGAAATGTACATAATGTTGCTTTAAAGGTAACTTAAATATGTCACCCACAATAACACTACTCACTCTTTACATCTTCGGCCACTCTCCCCTTTAACCTTTCCAAACTCGTATCCACCACACATCATAATAAACTCCACTTCTAATGAGACAGCTGCAGCTCAG
The DNA here is from genome assembly GCF_009829125.3 of Periophthalmus magnuspinnatus. Lineage (NCBI taxonomy): Eukaryota > Metazoa > Chordata > Actinopteri > Gobiiformes > Gobiidae > Periophthalmus > Periophthalmus magnuspinnatus. Next base: position 12,696,085 of record NC_047131.1, on the reverse strand, counting down.
AGTGGGCCTGTACAAACAAAGCCTTCCATGTACTCTACTATGTCCTTGGGCATCTGCTCCCCTGGTCCTCCCTCTCATTATCCACCACTGCCGTACCCAACGCGCTAGCATCTCAGCGGTCAGAAACTCCTCCACGTCCTCCAGCAACCAGACCGCTGCCTACTGCCTCTCCTCAGCTCGCCGATCAATACCCAAGCACATGCTATCAAACGCGCTCCTGTTAACCCCGGTTCTGCTGGGAGGAGGAGAGCCTTTCAAGCCCCCCGCCAGCGCATGGAGCTCCCTAGGTTGTGCGTGCGGAGAGGATGTGTGCTAGCTAACACTCCCAAAACACTAAAAAGTAAATATAGAGAGATGGTTAGGGTAGAGGAGACAAAAGGCAGAAAGTTGGAGTGTATTCTGTGCTATAGTTAGATCAGTCCTGAGATCTTTAACTGCTAAAACAGATGTTGTGGAATGTATATCTTAAAACATGGAATACAGAACCAGTTTAAACAGTTTACAGTGGTCCAAAGTTATTTCTCACTAACGATTATTGCAATTCCTGATTTTGGGGCAATAAAATGCTTTTTGATTAGATGCAGGCAGTACACAGGACTTATTTTGACCCCAAGAGCTGCTTATACACAGTTCCACAGTATGGCATTAAACATATCTATGTTGCATTTCTTCTGCCTTGAAAAGCTCAGCGGGCTGGCCCCCTCCACAGATCTGACCTATAACCAAGGTGTCACCTACTTGTGTTTATGATAGAAAACTTGAATGCCATATTATAGGACATTCCAGGCAAAGCAGTATCATCTCAGCGGTGATGTGGTGGCAGGCCCTTTACCAGAAAAGTTACATGATAAACCTTTAAATTACAACAAACTCCCAATTCTCTGAACTGTTCACCAAGAACTGCTGACGGATTAGAACAGGGGTCTGCAGCCACTCTCTCAAGAGCCACTCTTTAAAGCCCCCAGTTGCACTTTGATTGAGACGTTTTATTGGGTGTACTTTATCAAGTTTGTATTTGACAGAGTTTGTAACATACCAGAAAGTATTAATTTTATAGAAAGTGTTATTTTTTCATTTATATTTTTTTTACTATTCATTCAATTGGAAAGAGTGATGAAATTTTGTAGAGTAAAATATGATGTAAAATGCACCAGTCTGTAGGAAATTACATATATAATTTGCTAAAAAAAAACACAAAAAAAACAGAACGCCTAAGCATCTTCAGATAAGTCCACAAAGTTCATAAATACAACGCTTTACATATATATTTTTTTAGTTTTAATAGCTGCAAACAGTCGACTTACGGTACTACTTTCAAATTAATTGATAAATCACTTCATCTTGTTACTTGCAAAAAATGTCTTGCTCTTTCTGACTTTGATTTGGTTTGAAATGTCCCAATGCGGCTCTTTTGCTGTTAAAGCTGCAGACCTCTGTATTAGAATAACAATAAGACGATCACATTACTTGTTCCTGTTGTTGGGTCCTTGGGCAAAGCACTTCTCTCATCTTGTCCGTAAGACTCTGTATCATTCACTGGTGTTTAAACTTCATGTTGATTACTGCATAGAACTAGTGCATTGTTATTATTACCACCAATACAAATATTACAAACAGCACCGTGAATATAATGATGTCTTTGCAACTATGGTATTTGTGCTAGTATCCTGACATTGTGGAACCTTTGCTGTCCTCATCTGAATATTTGGGTTTAAAAATACTCTGCTTACTGGGACACCTTTATTTATTAATGCGCTCTTGTTTTCACAGGCGTTAACAAATTTACCAAGAAGCTGCGCAACCCATATACTATTGACAATAATGAAATACTGGATTTCCTCAAGAGGGTGCCTTCTGATGTTCAAAAGGTAAGGGTCCAATTTTACATACGGATGGGAAGAAGAGGGAATTCCCAGAAGGTGTCGGCATTATTTGCTGTAGCGCAATTCCCAAGTGTTGCGGAAATATATCCCCCGGCTTTGTTTGATTATTAATGGATTCGCTACTCTGGCCCAATTATGCACGAGGCAGAATCCTAGCGATGGGGGGAGATACTTAGATCTTTCCGGTAAGCATATTGCACCAGCCTGGTCGGTTGTTAGCGGTTTGATGGAAGTTTGATGGAGGTTTGATGGAGGCGAGAGGGACATGAAAGGCGGCGACGGGGGCGGTTTTGGCGTGGAGAGGTCACGTGATGCAGCGCGGGGGGACGGGGACTGCGAGTGTAGCGATGTGCCCCCGGTGGTCGTGCTGGGTGCCATATGTGATCAGATATTAGCCGCGGCGCATGTGTCGTTAGCGCTTACATCACAACAATGGTAGAGCTGTCAGGGCAGAGCCGGGGTGGGCCGCTGTACAGACGAGGAGAGGAGGAAATGAAGTGCCACACACACTGTTACTCGCACAGACACACAGGATCTGACTCCAGGTGACTCCACAGGCGGCTCGGCTAGCAAAGACAGTGTCACCTCAGACTGGCTTGGGCATAGTGTACGCTCTTATAACTAAAGATTGGTAAATACGGGTGTTTTCGAATGAAGCTCAAACACAGAGTTAAGAAGTCCTATAGAGGATGGGTGTCCAAACTTTTTTTACTGAAGCGAAGGGCCACAGTCAATGCTCTGAGTTCTGTTAGGTGCATTTGCAGTAGTTTTGACGCCACCACCATACCTTTTAATACAGATTGGAACATTCATTTTACGTCTGTTTCACAATGAAATGTGATGTTATTGAGGTTTTAGTACTAGAAATTCTTAAATTGCAGAGAAAACATCTATGTGATCAATTGGACCAGGTCAGCAGAGGGTCTGAGGGCCACATTTAGCCCCCGGGCCGTAGTTTGAACACCCCTGTTATAGAGAGACAGGGATAATATCTTGTGATGATTGTGCAGCTGTAAATAAATGATTAAAAAAAAGTTTAGCTGCTTTAAAACTAGAGCCAGTGTATATTGTCTAGATTTATGTGAGATGGAGCACTACTTACACACCAACAACACTCTTGATTGTTTAAAACTGAGATGGACACAATGTTTAATAGACAGTTCATTGTCATCCAATAAGAAAAACTTTTGCTCACACTTTTCCAGTACTTTACACAGACATATATTCTCTCCCGGAGTTCCAATAGGTGTGATTGATAGCTGGATTAAGAAAAAAAAAAAAAAAAGCATGGAGAGAATTGGTGATAATGGGCAACCTTGTCTGTGTCTTATATGCACTTTGAGTTTTTTCAAGTTAAACTTTTGAAATTACCTCCTATTCTAGTTATACCTAGTCTGGATAATGCTTAACTCCCAGATCATGTTTCAAAGACTCAAAAGATTAGATAAATTCATTAAACTGTTCACTTAAAAAGTAACTTATACACTTAACTTTACACACTTCCAGAAAAGAAAAGAAGCATTATCACTGTGTCTGGTCCATTTACGTGACAGAGAAGGCAGAGCAGTTGGGGCAATGTCAGTGCATCTGGGTGGGACCACAGCAAACAAAGTAGCAGACACGGAACCTTAATCTCCCAGGCGCCTCGAACGCACCGCACACAAGCCTGTCACCTCCGTGTTTTTGGTGGGGCCGCCTTCATCTCCTCCTCCTCCTCTGTAACCATCTCCGCTGCTCTGTGATGTGCGGCTGCCTGGACTGTTGCAGATTTGGCTGACTGAGCTGGCAAAACAAGGTGCCCAATACATTTTTGATTCTCATCCTTTGTACGTCCTCCCTCCCAGTGGAATACCAACGTTTGAGCTTTGAAAAGGATTCACTTTCAAATTCTGAGGGAGACAATCGGTTTTTTTTTTATGCCGATTTAAAAGACAAAGTACATCTTGAAAATAGCTCCAATCATGAAAACACAAACAGTCTAAAAATGGTCCCGAGCATGTTTCATTGGGCTGTGAAGAATCACCTGAGCATGTGATACACAGGGGAGCGCGTGTGTTTGTGAGGGCTTAGAAGTGTGCTCAGATAGGTGTGCACAAACAGGAAAAAAGCACAGACTGACTCTTGTCTTTCTCACAAATGTGACTTGGCAATTAGAGGCAGAGCTCCTCCACACGGCCCTCTGTCCCACATGCCACATCTGTCACTTCTGAGGACAGCCCATGTTCTGATGCACTCACTTTGTTCCCACGTCCCATCTCCCATTCTAATAACGCAGAGCAGCTAATTAGCATAGCCCACCTTTATCCCACACACTCACAGCACAGTGCTGCTCTGCGGGCTTCAAAAGGCACTCTCATATGCTCCCCTCCTGCCTCTCCTCATATGATCAGTGTTTGTGAATTACAGCTGCAACTTTACAGGGAAAAATGCACAGTTTAATAATTTGAGAATGTCAAAGACACGCAGTTTGCACTCTTTGTACACAAAGTCATGGGCATGAATAAATGCATGTCATTTTACCATTGTTTCCTGAGGGATAAAAAGTGTTGTGATGTTATATTTAGCGGAGGTTTTGCCTGGAAAAACCAGGAGGCAGTAGGTTGCTGTGAGGAAAGTTGCTCTGTGCCTGCGTGGTGAGGACAAACTTCAGTGAGGGCATAGAGTTGTGCTTGTGCAGGTGGGCAGGTGCTGGCAGGTGCTGTCAGGTGCTGGCAGGTCGTCTAAGAGCCTGTTTGAACACTGATGTGGCAGAGGCGGGGGAGTGGAGGACCCCGGCTCTTCAGATCCTCCCCCGGTGTGATTAATCCCCTCTGCTCCACAGTTTAAAACATGATTCATTACAGGCCGGCCCGGCTCTCCGGGCTCTCCTCGCTCGCCTCACTCTGCGCTCACCTCTCCTCGGGGAGCCATTAGCGTGCGCTCTGCTGAGCTCTGGTTACCTGCTCTGACCAAACTGCTGTTTGTTTGTACAGGTGCAGTACAGCAGTCTGTGGGCGCCTGCGGGCGGGAGCCAGGCACATAGGAGGAGGAAGTGAGGGGCTCTCCACACCAGCACACCACCCTGCCCGTCCTGGCACCTGCACTTGCCCCACTGCTCCTGCCCCAGGACCCACCTGACAGGACGGCCCGCTGCTTTCTGACACCCCCTGACAGGGCCCTCTCTGGGCCTGCACAGACGACACATGGTGCTGTCACTCAGAAACCTGGATGTAAAGAAAATAGATGCTTTAGAAATTAATCCACTAACCCTGCATCTCCAGATTTAGTTTGACTAATGCAGCTCAAATGAGAAATGTGCTAAAGGTGAAATGGCTGCACACTTCAGGAAAATACGGACAGATTCTTTAATCCTGGATCATGTGTATACCTGTATATATATTACAAACTATTTTATAATTATGAGTACTTTTTGTTAATTATTTTACTGTTAAATGAGTGAACTGAATGTATTTCTATTTTTGACATGGCAACAATTCTCTGCACATAAATGACACTTTAATAACCACATGCTTTTTATTGCATTTAACTCGTGTCACTATTGTTATTATAAGTTTTTGTAGACTTTCTGAATAAAGGGCCTGATCAGTCGAACCCTGGTTGTAGATGACTGCACACTGCCCTGTTTCACACACACAAACACACACACCCACACCCCCCACACACACACACACCCCCACACACACAGGCACACACACGCAGACAGAGGCAGGTCACTTCAAAATGCCTCACTCTAATGCTCCACTGTCCTCATACACACCTCCAGACCCTGCTCCTCCTCTGTCACTCCTCATCTTCAGCTCCTCGTCTGCTGCTCCTCATTCACTGCTCTTCATCCTCCGCTCCTCATCCTCTGCTCCTCATCTGTTCCTCCTTCTCCACTCCTCCTACTGCACTCCTCATCCTCTTGAAAGTATGATAACAATTCTCGACGAGTATATAACATGATTCAGTTTCAGGAGAAAACATCATTGAACATTTCTATTGACAAAAGACAAGCCCTCTCTAAATGTGACATAAAGTGGAGTTGTGTGAAGTGAGGCTTGGACCCCAGCTCTGAGAGTGTGCTGGAGGGGGGGTGGGGGGTAGTCCCGCTCAGCAGTGGCTCACTGCTGAAAGAGCATCCATCTGTGCTTTGTGAGGAGTTTGATTGGCTCACAGGGACCCACTGGAGCCCCGGGCTATCTCTTCTGACAGGCTGATAGAGACATCACTGCGCTCTCCCAGGAGCTGCCACCAGGGGTCCATTTCAAAGTGAGAGGCTGTGGAGGTGACCCCGCGCTCCTGACGAGCAGATCCCACACACTGGCACAGACCCTCTGCATTCTTGGCTGCGCTGAGGCTCAGGGGGGTGAGGGGGGCTTTTGGCTGAGCAGGGAGGGGAGGAGACCGGCAGTTCACCGGCAGGCCCAGATCAAGTGTCCCCAAACGGAGAAACCAATTAGACAGTGCTCCCTGGACTCCCCTCAAACATTTTGGAGAACAAAAGGGCCATTAAAACTTTGGGAGTATTACCTGTAAAAATGTCTCATTAAATTAAGAACATGTTAACTAAAGTGAAGATATTTTTTCATGCAAACATTAAATAGTCATTATGAAATCCAGGAGGAGCAGTACAGTTCCCTGAGGTGAGAGGGGAGTCTGCAGTGGAGCCATCTGAGCAGTGAGGGAGTGCTGTGACCTGTCAGTGTCTTAAATAGGACGGAGGGTCTGACAGAGACAGTTGGTGATTGGTGCACACACCACAGCACACACACACATACATATACACATATTTAAGTTGTTATTTATCTGAGCGCGATCCCGTGGGACTCTCTGCACAGGGTGTCTGGGTGCATCTGCTCTTCATTGGGACAGTTGTTTTACACGTGGCTGATGCAGATTTGAGAGACACTTTGCGTGTGATCAGTGCAGCTCTGGTAGACAGTGATGTCTTCATCAGGCTGTCACAATTTGAGCCCCAGCGGCGGAGCCTCCCCAGAGCCTGTCACACGCCTTGTTTCCATGGCACTCCTTCAGGCAGCACCACAGGCAGTGTGTGCACGGACCATACAACCTGTTCTCTCCTCCAGCGCTCCTCTGATGTGCAGCCCCGGAGCGGGTGGCTCATAACACAACATAAGCAATGCTCTGTGTGAGAGGCTTCATGAGCCAGCGCTCTGCAGAAACAACAACTCATTTGAATAAGGAACAACTCCTCTGCAGTAATGTGTACATGTGCCGAGCGTTCAGGTCCTCGGACATCCCCAGAGAGCACAGTGACAGCTCAGAGACAGCTCAGTCAGAGTCAGAGCAGAGTTAGAGTCAGAGCAGAGTCAGAGTCAGCATCAGAGAAGAGTCAGAGCAGAGAAAAATACTAGAATCACCAGTGTCCACCTGCTTTGTACTTGCTGCTTGTAAAAACAAGTTAGAAGGTCAGAGCTCTGCTTCAACCCCCCCGTCTCCAAACACCAAGACAGCCCCACCTCCAGACCCATAATAGTCCCGCCTCCAACAAACCCAACCCCCAAATCCTCTCTGCACAGTGTCTTGCTTGTACTTCAAACACTATGACTATGTAATGTGCCCTGCCAGGTGATCTGCCCACATGTGTCTTCAGGAACCATAGATAAAACTTGTTCCTTATTGTTCCACAGTGATGCTTTCAATGTTCAATGATGAAGATGAAGAGGCTGCAGCCATCTCACAGCCTGGCGTCTGTACCTCACAGGGCAGTGTGTGTGTGTGTGTGTGGATGAAGTGGAGCTAATCAGAGCAGGCCTGGTGCTAGGCTAAAGGGGCAGAGGGATCACACTGAACAGCACATGCATACTCACTAATAGGCCCCGTTTTCAACCGCTACACCGTGCTAATAATTCATCTCAGTCCGCAGAGCACAACGGTGTTAAGACGTGGCAATGGTCGTAGCTCTTTACAGCATCCAGAAAGGAGGAATTAAATCATTGGCCTTTAAAAGCATCTCTCTGAGGGGCCCGCACATTAATACATTCAACCGATTCACTTTAATATTATTCCGAGAGCATTAAAACGAAGACAACAGCTGGGATGGTGCCCAGTCTCAGGAGAACGGGAGGGTGAGGGGATGTGGAGCAGGTCTGAGCATATCTGAGAGGCAGTGTGTGTGGAGGGTAGGAGAGCAGAGGTATGGGCGGGGATTTATCACATTGTGAGGACTGAAATATGTATACACTCATTTTATGCAGACCTCCTGCTTTGCTTATGGGGACAAAAATTTGGTCCCCACGAGATAAATCCTTAATATATCGATGACATGTTTTAAAGTACAGATGTGGGTTGAGCAGGTTTAAGTTAGGGTTTAGTTTAAGGAGTAACTATGCTTTAGGTTAAGATGAGTCACGAGGAAGAGGTGATAAGAAATGTAATCGCTCGCTCAGATTGCTCACTGGAGACTTTGGTTTGAATCCCTCTTTGAACAGACTCTGGTTTTAATACCGTGCCTGCCATGTTCTTCATAGATGACACCAGTTAAACTTGATTGTTTGAGCATAGAAACCAACTTGAAACCAACAACTCCAACCTAAGTAAGCAGAGTAGTGGATAAAAGCCATAAGATCTATGGTTCTGTCCTGATCTGACACTGGTATTGCAGTGTATCTACTTTAGTTTTAGTTAGCCGTTTGACTAAAGTCGTTTTTAGTTTAAGTTAAGATTATGTTAGATAATACATTCATAATAGATTTTGTCAACCAGAAAATATATGTTTTATGTTAACTTTAGTAACATATATGTGTTCTTGTTTCATGGGACTAGTTTGGGGCTCTGGGATTGAAAACTTGAACTCAGATCTAGTCTCAGCTCATCACTTTTTTCCATCTATGTTTAACTTTTATTATCTGACACAAAACAATATCGACAACATTTAATTTTAGTAATGTTACTCACAGTTACGACTACTTTTAATTTAATTTTAGTCAGCAAAAATATGACATTGACAAAAACGAGGATGAACGTAATTCATTCAACGCAATTCACACCGCAGGAAATGACCGCGAGTCGATGTAACGTCCCCGTGAAGTATAAAAACCCAGCTCGCACGTGTGGATATGTGTGTGTTCTGGGGGCCACCGATGAGCGCCCGCGTTCTCTAGTTCCAGGTGCGCTCTGACAGTTGTGTTCAGATCAGAGGTCTTCCAACGCTGACACCGCTACAGGACAGCTCATGCCCCCCTCCGAACAATGTCACGGCAACCGACAGGGGCCACCCGCCGATCAAACGCACCTGACTGCACTGCTCATGAGCTCCTCCACGCCCTCCTCTTCTCCCTGCAAAATGGATGACTCCCCTCGGCCTTGAAAACGTCCCCCCTCTAAATAAACGTTAGCATGTGAGCGTTTAGCGTTCCATCAGCGCGCCACGGTTAGCGCACGAGAAACAATGCTAGCAATAATCGCGCCGCATATTTCATTCTAATTAACCGTGATATAACGCAACGCGAGTGTGGGGTCTCCGGGGGGAAGAGGAGCTATTCTGTTTGATGAATCTGCCGAAGCTAGGCTAGTCGCGGCGCATACCCCCCGCCCCCTCGGGAATCAGGTATCATTAAGATATGAGGAGATCTGCTTTTTGTCTGCTGAAAGGAGGGGAAGAAGCACCTCCGAACGGCTCCTCCGCGCGAGTGTTCCATATTAATAGGCTCTCATCAAGGACACAATTAGAACACCTCTGTCTGACACGTTCTATAGGCCAGCGATGAATATGGATAGGCCCAGTGGCGGAATAACAAAGCGCGAGATGAGGAACGCAACATGGCGATTGGGAGATGATGTATTTTGATGTGTGCGCATTTAAAAGAAGCTGGAGACCGCTAGCGTGCAGTTGTTAGCCTGATTTAGAATTCACGGCCCAGGGCAAGTCGTATATTTATCCACATTAGCATACGTGTGGCCGTATAAACCCACAAATGTAGCACATGTGATGAAAGATAATAAAGGCGACGTGTTAATCCAGCAAACATGTTTGTGTGGCTTTAAAGGAGGGGGCCCACTCTGAAGTTAAGATCATGGTCAGATAGCGGAATTTGAATTTTAAGGGGAAAAAAAAAAAACGTGGGAAAAGATTACAAATTTCAGAATCAAGGCGAAAAAAGATGAATGGTTATAGAATCAAAGGTAGAATTTTAAGAATAGTTTTGACATGACTGGTGAGAATTTCATTTGAATATTTTTGGGGTTCTGCAATCCAAGAATTTTATGCGGTTTGGAAAATTTGGACAAATAAAGTTAAGTACTGTACATTCAACATCAGTGAGTTTTTTCAACACTGCTTCCATGTTATCAGCCAATCACAGCCTTCCACTTTTCCACTCAACCAATCACATTTAAGCAATTCATATAAAGGCTCTCTCTCTCTCTCTCTCTTCCATCTCCACCACAGCCGCAGCAGCAGAAACAACAGTCTCATCAGCCTCTCCATCTCCTACTCTTCACCTCCACAAATCTATGCACCTCATCACTGACTTCTCTGCCCTTTAAGGTGTAAACCCCAAAGTCTATCCATTTAACAAACTTAAACAAATAGGGGGGTATTGTGCAAAATCGACTTTTTTGACCTTTCTACATTGTTATGACATTGTTCCCTCATCAAAAACATCCCTGAAGAGCTTTTAGATGCCAACCCTGCATTTTGCCAGGCCCTATTCAAACCCTCCTTACAGTTAACCGTAAGAATTGTCCAACGCTCTGCCCACAAGCCTATGTCCCCAATGCTCTCACAGGACAATTCTCCACATAAAACATGATACAAAACTGTTATTGCTTTACTTACAATGTTCCACAGTATGACCATCTCCTTGGAAAAGCTGGTAATGCCACCAGGCCAAGTTACAGGTCAGATCTGTGGAGAGACAAACCTACACGTGGAAAGAACACATTGCATCAATTTATGTTATTTTTTTTAAGCCAGTACAGTAGGAGATGCATTCACCTTGACATGTTCCAGCTTCTAACTGCAAACAGTCTTCAGAACTGTCTTAAAAAGAACTTAATACATTTTTGTGTTGTATGTCTTTGAATATGTGTCTTTCAAGGTGTTTTGGAGCAATTAACCACCTATGAAATACATACTAGAAGACATGTTTAAAATATGTTGCACTATTTGCTGATCGATGTTATAAGGTTGTTTCCTCATCACAAACACACCTGGAGTTTTATTTTCTTTCATTCACACGTTTAACCCTGCACATTTAGGCTGAGTTCTTCTCTCAGACAGAAAACACTCTGTTCTACCTTGTGATGTCATGTGGTAATACAGGACAGGTTCTCCACTGTGTTTTTAAACTCTATACACCTTTACTAGAATCATTTGGATCATTTTAGCCCTGGAATTGCCAAACTTTGAACTTACAGCTATTGTTGAAGGGATGAATTTTATTTAGGTTGTTTACATTTTTTGAACAAAACAAACAAACAAAACATTTTCTTAATTAATTCCATTCCAATTCTGAATCTTATTTATGTGATCCTGATCATCACAGAACAACTCCACAATGCAGTCACATAATAAAATCCATTTACTTGAATCAATATCACAGATGTGTCGACTCATATGAACCTACAATAATATATATGTGTGAAATAATTCATGTTTTAAAGGTTTTTTTTTTAATTTATACAGAGTTTTAATTAACTTAAATTCAACATTGAGCTCATTCCACAAAACACACATTTTTACCTAATTCTTATTTTACTTAATTCAAACCGAATCAAACCTCTTAAGTTATAGTGACTACTTCTTTATTTAAAGAAGGACTGAATGCCAATGTGAATATCCTTGTTCACAACACAAAACAGAATTGTCAAAATGTTTAACTTAACTATGTCCATAAATTTTAATGTATTTGATTTTATAAATAGTTCATAAGTATGTTGTTTTAGCACCAGCAGATATTAGAGATTTTCTATTAACACTATAAACTGTACAAAAGATAAAACAAATATTAAAAAATAAAAGCAACAACTTAAGTTTATTCTAGTGCATTGAAGAGTAAATCAGTTCAATTGAGGCTAAAAAAGCCGTTAGAAATACAACTAAATGACATCACAAGGTGTTAGTGTTTTGAGCTTTGGAGATGTCGACAGCTTAATCAGGCAAGATTACTCAAACGTGTGAATGAAGCAAAACACGACTCCAGATATGTTTTTGAGGAGCTAACAGCATGGCTAAACGCTCAGCTGAGTCAATTTTGTGTAATAGAGGAGCTTTAATGCTATACTGTGGAACATTCCTTATTATGCCGTGGCATCTTCATGGAGACAACCAAGTGGCGGACCCATACCAGAAAAGATGCATAGTGTCTGTGTCATTTTCTGAAGGCGTGAAAAGTGCATGTGCCCAGTTCCATGTTTTGCCCTTAGGTGACATCTTGTAGCATGTAGCACCAGAGCAAACGTGTAGAGGGCAATTAACCAGAGCGGCTAATTATCGCCTTTATAACCAGGTCTGCGGCGGTACACGCGCTAACATCCCTGATTAAAAACAGAAACGAGCTGAGGAAAAAGGGAGGAATTACGGAGCGGCAGTGGAGGGATAAGAGTTGTGCGGTGGAGTAATTAGGCACGCGTTTGATCCCGGAGCGAGTGGTGGGCTTCTGAGGAGGAGTGGCAGAAGCAGAGGAGCGCTTATTTTGTGTGTGAGGCCCGGCCAGTGCAGACAGTGTCACCACCCGCCCGGGCACAATTAGACACAGTACTAAAGCAACAGAGCGCTCACTGAAGTTATCTGTGGACGACATGGATACGAGGGAAGTTTTTGAATATATGGTTTTAAAAAGGGTAATTTGTAAGTAAAAGTAGAAAATAATATGCAGAATAAGCGCACAAGGAAAAATGTGGGGTTCAAACCGGCAACCTTTGGATCAGTGGACAAGCACTCTGCCATCTGAGCTACTGTCGCCCGTGTATCAGTGGGCAGCCAAAAATTACACTCAAGTAGAAGTGATGTTATTTCCTAATAATAATAATAATACCCAGGTAGAAGAGAAAGTAGTGGTCCAGGAAATGTCTCAAGTAAGAATAACTGTAAGAGAAACTGTCTAGACATGACATCTTCAGTTATGTTTTTGAACACTTCTACGCAGGATATTGAAGTGTAAAGGCCCTGTACCGGATTTTTTACTGTGTTAAAATGTGAAGAGTCTGGGTTCATTTTAAATGGTTTGCAGTTGTGGTTATTCCGCTCTTAGTTTATGCATTCTGAGCAAGTTTATAAGCACTTTTCACAACTTTCAGAGACCAGAGCGAAGGGTACGTCATATTAATGCTAACAACAACTAGCATGCTAACTGCGCACTTCCTGATAACCAAACAATAAAATACTTTCTAATTGGATGCAGACAGCACACAGTGGACTTATTTTGCCCTCAAGAACTGCTTATACAAAATATCTGTACTGGGGAAAAACACATTTTTCTCAAATACAAAAAGACAGGTCCAAGGGAATTTCTACTCCTTTGTGGGATCTAAATCTTTTGTATCGGTTCACTTCAAAGAGTCGTTGAAAAGACTGGCTCTTTTACTATTTATTTATATGACAGAAGCCAATTTGAGAACAATGTGAGTAACAACAAACTAATCACAGAAAGAAATTAGATTTGTTGATTTGTGTAAAATGATTCAAACTGAGTGTAGGAGTGTGTTTACCTTTTGTGTAAATGAAAAATAAAACGCACTATTATAATATTTTTTTAAACTAACCATTATTATGATGTCAAATATATTTTTGACAGGCAGATTGATGCAGCGTCTGCAGTGATGCAATCACTGTATCGGACTGTTGTGGTGAAAAAGGAGCCAATCTACCAATCCCCTCACCTATGCTCATGAGCTTTGGGTAGTGTCTGAAAGGAACAAATCACAGATACAAGCGACAAAAACAGGCTTCCTCCGCAGGGTGGCTGGGCACTTCCTTAGAGACAGGGTGAGGAGCTCAGTCACACAAGAAGAGCTTGGAGTAGACCCACTACTCCAGCTGAGGTGGCTCGGGCATCTGTTTGGATGCCTCCCGAACGCCTTTCTGGGGAGGTGTTCCGGCCATGTCCCACTGGGAGGAGGTTCTGGGGAAGATGTAGGACATGTCTCTCAGCTGGCCTGGGAATGCATTGGGGTCCCACTGCAGACGCTGGAGGGAGTGTCTGGGGTGAGGGAACTCTGGGAGTCCCAGTGTAATCTACTGCCCCTGTGACCCGGCCCCGGATAAGCGGAAGAAAATGGA